>NW_028256527.1:0-462561 GCF_048593485.1 Apis florea
CGCACTAGTTCGTTTCTTGTCGGTTGTTCGAGTTCTTGTAAAGATGGCGTTTGTTTTCAAATTTATATTGTGTTTAAATAATGAGCATAATAGAATTTTTGAATTGTGTGAAATATATTTTATTTTTTTTTTTTAAATTGGTAATTATCAGTATTTTATATTATTACAATATAATTGTATAAAGTATTGGTATATATGTGTTATAATACGTTCCTATATTTGTCCTAAATTTAGGTAATCTTTTTGTTTACGATATTTTATAAGTCGGTATTTCAGAACTTATAGTCCAGAATATCTTCGATTGTTAAGTTTATTGTGTATCTCGTTTGCAAGTTTAAAAAGAATATATGTCAAATTATATCTTTTATATCTCTTTTTTTCATGTATTTGATTTAGGAATTCTTTATCTAATTCGTATTTGTGTATATTTATAATAAGTATTATTTTTTCCGATAGTTATTTAACCAGTAACTGTTGAAAATTGCTTGGATTGTTGATGGTAAGTTTTCTGTCGGTTACGTAGAATTTCGTCTTTTTAACCTTTAGTTATCACCGTTAGATGGCATGTTGAAAGATTGAATATAAAAAGTAAAATTTTTTCAATGGGACAATTTCTAAATTCAAAAAAATATTTTTATTTCATAATTTGTTTGAGCAACTGTATTTTTATCTTATCGTATTTTCGATGTCAATTGTAATTTTGTCGGTATTTTTTAATTCCAATAATACTGTTCAATATTTGTAAAAAATTATTATTTTGTATAATATATTTACATTTACGTGTTTTATAATCTTAATAATTATTTTTCCGCGTACGGGACATTTAGGCGTAAAGTTTTAGGAGGAAAAAAAAATGCTTTGAGTAACCCTATTCCAAGAAAAAAGTCAAAGACTAACCGGGTCTACGTTTTATGTTTTGAGTTTATTACTGTGAACTGACCGGTGTATACAAAAGGATGCTGTCGCAACCCCTTTCTGATGGACCAGTTTTCTGTCAGCGGAAATTGACCGAGACGATTTTAGAATAAATGTCAAAGGTTAACTGGGTTCATTTTGCGGTTTGCCTACATCAACAATGGACACTGGACAGTAGCCATTGTTACAGAGAGGCGGCAGCATCCCTATCCGGATGGACCAGTTTTCCAACAGGAACCGCGAGATGATCGGAAAGGGCAGGACCTCGCCACACGAACAAACAGGTTTCACTCGATGGGACGAGACGCTGTTGACGAACGAAAATGAATCGTGATCCAGATCAGGTGAAAAACTGGTCCATGATACGAAAGCCCTTTCAAAAATAGAGCAAGTTATCCATGAGTTATTTGATCAGCATAGAGATCAGAGATCAAAATGTAGGAAAGTGAAAAGTACAGGTTCATTATTTGCGGATAGAAACAGGTCTTGATTAAATTCGGTTCAATTTTATTTAAATTTTTTTCGGATAAAAATTCAATTATTTGATAATAATATATAATAAGATATATAAAATTTTATATCAAATCTTAAATGATTATTTGAATTTTTAAACAAATTGATAATTAATTTATATTGCTCGTGAAGATTTTGAATTGATTATTTTTTCATTTATCCTTCCCATTACCATCCATCGTAGAAATCCGTTCTTCTCTGTCTGGATCAATTTCCGCGGGTTGCCCCAAAGAAAATTCTCGTCGGTGCTAAACGAACTGGTTAAAAAAAGAAAGACGAGGGGGGTTCGGACAAAGGAACCAGAGCACTCGATCAAAAGTGAAAAAAAAACAAAGGCCGGTGACGTGTGTGTCACATGAGACGCCGAAACCAGCCCACATTGGCCACTTCTTTCACCTGTCCATCATTCGTTACTGCCCTCTAAAGAGGACGTCTCCACCGCTGAAAGAGGACATTTGCGTTTCCGTGCTCGTACCAGTCATTGTGCGCTTTTATCGGCCGTTTCGCGTTCTACCGGGGATTTCGTGTGCTCCTCGTGGGGAATACTTGAAAAGGGAGCCTACCATCGTAATTGACTGCTTTATTCCGGATTCCAGACCCGAGCTACGATGCGTAATCGCGCGATAGTCGTAGTTCAATATTTCGAATCGAAAACGAACGAGGTAAACGCCTTATCCTAATACAAATCGATGTTACAAATATATTGGGTGATTTGGCAAGAGATAGTAAATAAAGATCCGATAGTGGAAATTATTATAAGTTTCAATTTAAATATTTTTTAGTGTCATATGCTAATTATGAACAAAATTATGATCTTTTTAACGAATCTTTCAAAGAATTTACGACGATAAAAGTTGATGAGAAAAGAAAATAAATTAAAAAAAAATAATTATTCTTCAGTGAAAGAGATCCATCACTCAAAAGTTATCACATTCAAGTCATCTGGATTTCCTTTTAATTTATCGAACGATCGAGAACCCTTGCTAATATTCTAATAGTAGATAAAATGAAGATAAAACAAATACGAACAGTGAAGCAATTCCTATCAAGGAGGCAGAATGAAGAGCAAGAAGGAAGATTTTAGCCAATCTCACGTGGAAACGAATATAGTTACACGGTTATACTCTTCGCCTCGTCTTCTACTCTCGAGTTAATTTGTCTTTCGTCTGCAAAGACGGGTGTCTTCCAAGGAGGGTATGAAAAGGTTTCGCTACGTAGGTACACGCTGCATTACCTCCATTCGTATCGGTAACGAGGCCTCCACCTACGACGCTGGATTTCGTTCGAGTACCAGGTGTACTTGTGTAGACGTACGCGGTATTGAGAGAACACCCCGTATATAGGGAGGGCGTATTTGTTTTACTGCCTGGCTGCCGGCATTGGTTGAGAACGTGCTCCGCATTCTTGAAATCGTGCCACCCTTGTTATGGCATAGACTCTACACCACCATCACCCTCCCTCTGCACATCCCGCCGCCAAGCTGGCTCTCTTCTTTCCTGGCGCTAGAATTACCAGGATCGACAGAAGGATCGCCATCCTTCCACCCTTATCCCGACCGGTCGTAAAAATTCTTGAGTTCTGTAATGGTCACGCGACAAGGAGATTAAAGGTTTTCGCTCGATTTTGAACAAACTTGACGGATCTTGAGACGATTGGAAAAAGATCATTTGATTCCTCCTGGGATTAATTAGAGAAGAATTTGAAGATGATGTATCTTGAAGTGATTGAAAGAACTCGTTCTAAACTTCTTAACATTGATTGTGTTCGTGTAAAAGTTGAAAGGGTGGTTTATAATGTCATGAATATAATGATTGAGATGATGATAATGTTGAGTGATAAGATAATTAATTATTAGCAACATGGAGTGTAAATTAACTACTTCTCCATCGTCACGATATGCATTTCCAAATTCCAAATATTCATCAAGTCTTTTCTCTGTCGTCCTTTTAGACGAGGAGAAATATAAAATAAATTTTCGGAATTAATCGGGTTAAGCATTCTCATTTTTCTTCGCGGCAATCGTAAAGTTCTTATCTTTCACGACAATCGTGTCATTCCCCTCAAAACAATCGGTGTATCTGATTTCCGGTCGCGCTACGACGAAGGGTGGCAAGAAGTGAATCGTCACTTCTCGGGATGGTGGACTCAGTCTTTCATTGAAAATCGTGAATTTAGAGAGAGATGTAAAAATATTAAAGTGAAGGAAAAAAGAGAGAGAGGGATAGAACGAAAGAAGGACACGAAAGAAGAGTCCAGTGCTCTGTCGATCCTAATTTACGGCCCGGATTTCAGGCGTTTATGTCTTTCCGATAAGGTCGTTCACGCAGATGCTGCACCTGCACCGATGGATGGATATTCTTCTTATTCTTTTGTTGCATTTTCTTCTTCTTCTTCTTCTCCTTTCTGCGGGCTTTTTCTTTCGTGATTCTCGCGTGATGGCTGACTATAACGAAGCCTGTGGCTCGTGGTTTGATCTTTCTTGAGGCATAAAACGAAACTTTAACTCCAGTGAATTCTATGAGTAGAAACATGAGTAGAAACAAAAGTTATACACACACATCTCGAAGCTATGGAATTTATTTGATAAATATCATGATCGCGTGGTATACATTAAAAATTATTCTCTCTTACAAAAATTATTCCTATCTTAAACATCGATATTTAAAAATAGAAATGAAATAGAAATAATGAAAAGATCTATTGAATATTGAAAAATATTCTCTTGTTTCTTTTTATGTAAAAACATTGCACGTCTCTCCATTTTCGAGGAATCAATTTTTTGAACGGAGAGAATTGCGCAATCGTTTAAAAATAACGTCGTTACGTAAACATTTTTATAGAAAAATTAAACAAATAAGAAGATAGTTTATATAATTAGATAGTACATAATTTTTCTTCAATCAGAATATTGAAAAAGTCGATTGCTCTTTCTTTTCGTAACAAACATAAATATCACGTAATAGAATCGAAAATGTAATAAATTTTATTCCGATTTCCCGTCCATCAGTCAGCATCCGCGGTAATATTTGTTTAAGAGACAGACGACCGGAGATTCGATAAAATTGGAAATTTCGGCTTTTTTCCGTCCATCTAGAAGGGTGTTAAATTCCCTGTGAGATTCGATTGGTTGACGGTCCGTGGCGGGAGCAGATTTCCTGTCCGGAAGAGACAGTAAGATGGGTTTGTCCATGGTTTTCCATCACTTTTTCTTTCCTTCGATCTCGTTTCGTTTAAATAATTTTTTATGAATCTCTGAAAATCATATTATATATAAAATTACGTATTAAAATTATTATCAATAAAGAGCATCAATGTCGAAATTTTTTTTTCCAATTTATCCCTTGCTGTTAAATTAATACAATGATAAGCATTCAATATAATAATTAAATTTTTTTATATGTTCTTCTATTGAAAATGAGACTTTAATATTATTCGTGCATACTATTTTTTTGAAAAATATTTTTATGAAATTGAAAAGATATTTACATACCTCGTAAAAAAAGAAAAAAAAAAAAACGAAACGAAATCGCAATCCTTCCAATTAGGTGTAGATTTAACTCGAACAATTCATATTCTTGAATTGTTCTTTCTATTTGATCATTTCCCGTGAATCAAATCCGGTTTGCCGTACGAACTATCGTCATCTCAACAAGGATGAAAGCGTCACGGCAGCACTTTGTGTACCGAAGAACTGCGACTTCCAAGGGAGAAAGTATCGATATAGCTACTCTTCTTACTTTTGGCCACTATCCTCGGAAGTCGACAAGGAGGGGATAGGATGGCCAGAATTTATAGCGTCTTTTGCGATCCCGGCGGGTAGGGATGAGGCGGCCACCCCTCAGACTCAATGTTTTCTGCAGGGAAAGTCGGAAGTCGAGTCGAACCCTGGCCAGGACTAGCCGTATCCCATACGTCTTGCTAACAGACCGGATAGGTTTCGTCTCGTTTCTCGTTCGAACAAAAAATTCTTTAAAATTAACCGACAAATTTATCACAGTTTTCCTCGCGTATCTGGGCAAACTATATTCCAATGAATTTTTAAGCCGAATTTCCTTTCTTAATTCATCCGGTATAGTAACGTAAACGATTTTCAAACGAATACCGATATGGACAATACGTGAACGTTATCGGGTAGATTTAGTTGGACGACCGGGTCCCTCCATTTTCCGAATGGACTTCTGACCCAACCATCCCACGGCTCACGGGGATGCTTTTTATTAGACTCCACCAGGATCACCCGGTATACTCGTGTGACTGTGTGTCCGTATACGTCGAGGAGTCCCGTATATGCGATGGCAGTAGCCATGTTAGGGGTGGAGGGACAGCCCCATTCGCCAAATTAACTGCGTTAGATCGGGACCCCGGAATTCTTTACGCTTTCCTCGACCTACGACCGGCCATTTTACGCTGTATTTTTCTACGTAAACTGTTCGTCCCTTGGCCACCCTTTTTACTCCCGTCCAACGGTCCGGCCTCCTTCCTTTTAGCTTCTCGTTTCCAACGCTTGATTAATCCTTGGCGGATTTTATTGGGAATTTGGGAATGTATATTTTTAGTACAATATTAATAATGGGAATAAAGTTTAAATTATATTTACAAAACGTTTTATATAACGTATTTTCTTTTATACGATAGGCTCGTCAAGTAGTATAATAACTTTATACATCTAAAAGTAAGAGGTAAATTAGGTGAATTGTAGCTGTGATAATTCTAGCTGATGAAATTATTTTTATATATTTTAAGAGAAAGTATTTTGTGATTATGAATATAGATATCAATTTTTGAGCGTATAATTTTTTATAATTAAATCTATCGCATTAGAAAGTTAAAAGCAACGGTAATCTATCTATTTCCAATTTAAAATTTTATTTATTATATTTTATAATAATTCATAGAATAATTCGTTAAAGAAATAAAAAAAGAAAAGAAACGCGTGAATAAGGGATGAAATCCTCGAGAACGAGGCGAAAAAATGTTTGCGTTCATCTCTCGACTCGTTTAACTTTAATTATTTCGTTACACGGCGGTCTGGTTTCGCGTTTCCGGCCTCGAGACTTCGCCGTGAACTTTTTCGAAGGCGGTGAAAGTGCATAATGCGAGAAACTTAAGTAACGATTTCACTAGGAAACTTCCACGCGACGAGACTTTAAAGGCGAACGTCCAAGACGCTCGCACCGGCTTAATCGAATCGCTAATGTTTGCAAAATCTTTGTTCGAGACGTTTTAAAGAGAAGGAGACGAGAACAGGCCGTTCGATCGAGCTTGATAAACCGGGATCCTTTAATCTTGCCATTCCGAATAACGGAAAACTAAATAAAATATATATATATTTTTTATTTCGTAAAGCATATAATAAATCGTAAAACAAATTTGTTTTGATATCGATTCATTGATATTGTCAATCGACAAGATATGGTGCAAAATCTTCATTTTTTTTTTAAATTTTCCAATTAATTCGATTTTATATTTTATTACAGAGTTGTTGTATTCTATGGAACTTTTACCAATTTACATCTTTATCGAGTTTCCATCGGAGACAGAACGATTCCAAATTCAAGAACGATATCTCAATTTCTTCTCTTTCCCCTCCGGTCACGATCAATTATATAAGACACCCCCCGGAATGACAGATGAAATTGTTTGACGATTCCACGAAGGTTTCTCTCCGACTCGTCGAGAAACCTTGCTAATCGTGTATAATCCTAAGTGGCCGAAAATCCCTATCAATCGGCGGAAATCGGCCAGTTCCCCTATTCCCCTCCCCTCTTTTTGTACCCTACTCGTTAAATCCATCGCCGATGGCCGATGGTCCTTCCGTGGAACATATCCTCCACTCGATCATGGATAACTTTCTGAATAGGTGATCACGTAAAACTGATTTAGCAATTTGCCCATTCCGTAGCGGCGCGATCTTAGTTCAAATTGAGTATAGTCCAAGTCTTACTCGGGTGAACCACTACTAATCCAATTCCAGAGATCTCAAGACGTTCTGGCCGTGGGTGGGCGGGAGGTGGACGAAAGAGAAAGAGACGTGGGGGGAGGGGAGGGCGATGTATAGACAGAGGGGTGAAACGAGTGAGAGAAAGGGGAGGAAAAGCGTGGGAGGGAGAGACGGTCGAGGGGGTGGTCGAGGAGAGTTCCTGGGCGAAGATATAATATCGCCTATGCAAATAGCCTTTGGACTTAGACCGGCTGAATATACTTTGGCGTTAGTGGCTCGAGTTTTAGACCGTGTCGTATTTTCCGTGGACCGAGTGTACCGTGTTATAGGTGGAGGGTAAGGGAAAAAAAAATTCTGTCATCGGAACGTGTTTCGTTAAGCCGTTGTTCGACAAAGTCCTTCTTGTAGACAAGTCGTTTCAAGCGAAAGTTTGCTCGGGAACGGCTACTCGGAGCTCTCGTTACTTCCGTTGCCTCTTTCTGTCCTTCTTTCTTCTTTGAAAATCGTTGAAAGTAATCTTTTATATAAATATTATTTCTCGGAAACTTTGTTTAATCCTTTTTTTAATTCTAAATTATTTTTCTTTTAGTTATTTTTTTAATATATATATATATATATATATTTTTTGTTTAGTTTTATTGGAATTTAATTAATCGATTAGTCGACTATCATGCAAGCATAGCAATAAGTATATAAAGAATATTAAATTTAGTAGTTTAATGTAAATATTTTATTCGGATTCAACGAAGAAAAATAAAAAAAAAATTTAATATTTTTATAAAAAAAAGAAAATTTGATAATTCAAAGAATCAAACGGATGTTTCAAACTCGTATTCAAAAATACCAATACCTTTCTCTTCAATTTTCCTGGATTAAAAAATATATTTGATTCGAACTTCTCAACTCTCAATCGGAGGGAGAAGAATGGGAGGGAAGCTAGAAAATCATCTCTAATATCCGTGGAATCGTATCACGCGTACAAAGACGTTTTCTTGTATATACGATCGTCTAAAATAACATAACAGAGCGTCCACCATACCACGAGAGGTACGAACGTAACCGATGAAGCGAAAAGGGGTGCGAAAGGGGAGAGTCGGGGCGGCTGTAAAACCCCGGAGGGAGAAGGCAGGGGTTAGGGGCGGGGGGACAACATTAGGCAGGCTTTCGAGACGAGACGAGGGTAGGACGTTTGAGGTCAGTTCGGGGCGGTTTTTTCAACCCCCGGAGCGAGTCGCTCAATACCAAGCCGCCCCTCGACTGACCAATGGTCGGCCTCCGGCCCCCACCATCCCAACTAGCTGACCAGCAACCCGATTGGACGAAAACTTCCCGAGGGATACTCTATCCGGCAAGGATACTCACGGCCCGAATCCTCGAGACCCGCTAACTAACCGGAGAGGAGAGATTATGTACCGGGTGGCGCGTTCGATATCCAGGTTATACCTGGACGTGCATATATACGTGTATATATATTCGTGACCGTGGAATTCGAGAGAGGACAATCTCATCTGACGGAGAAATCTCTGATCAGGGATTACAATGAATTTACAACTTTGAATTCTGTACTGATTATTCGGTCGATCATCCCTCCTTGTATAGAGAAATAGTTTGGAACGGATATTGTAATTGATTTTTAGGGAAAATATTAAAGGGTTGGAAGTTTGAATCTTGGAATTGTTTTATTTGTTGTAGATAGGTAGATAGAGGACTGGATATTGTAGGATAGTTTGTAGAAATAAAATAAAATGTTTTGATCGATTTTAAGGAAAATATCGAGGATTGGGAGTCTAGGTTTTGAGGTTGTTTTTATTCGTCATTTAATGCGATTATTAAAAAATTTTTTAATCTCTAAGCAACGACCTATCTATCTTTACCCTCCACTGTACAAACATCTTCTCGATTAATATTTAATGTTCCTATTATTATTAACAAATGTTTACCTGATTCTTTCATTGCTTACATTTCTAAAACTACTTCTGACGTAAACTTGGTGAAACGCCAATAACCCAGTTACTAAAAATTCTATCTTTACAGAGTTAAGAGGGTTCTCAAAGTTCAAAGAGGAAGAGGATTTCCATGACAAAAAAAAGTTAATATCCACGCGACAGGATCTTCCTCCCCAGGAAAGCCATGATATTTCCTATCGCGTCACCCGCTAGACACGCCGAGATGAGTACGGTGTTGCAAGGTGGGCATCGATGTGGTCGTCGTGCATGTCGGAGTGTTTACGAATGTTATCAGCATAATAGTGGGACACCCTATATCCGTCCAGCGACACCGGTCTGTCCCGCTAGTTTGCTCGAGATGATATCGGGCGTCTCTCCTTTTCGTTAGATTCCGGTGCGCCTCTAAAGCAGATGGGCGTTGAAACTCTGCCAAAATTCGGATCAACCTCGCTGACTTAAAGACACCTTAAAGTTTCGGTGGTTGGTGCAAATGGGTGGGGCGGAGCGGAGGAGAGGGGTACGCGCGGAAATTTCAACCCGATCGCCGCGCTTCCACGATGGAAATGATGTCGCGAGTTAATTTGAATCGATTTCCGACCGCGCTGGCCCGCGTCTTCCTCTTTGAACTTCCGGCCGAATGGCTGTTTATCGGTATATTGGAAATTTCTCGCGCGGATACATTCGTTACGTTACATTCGAACGACACGTTTGTAAGAGGGGTTTTTCGATACGCGTGGACGAATTTCAATCCAAAATTTGTTGGCCATTGTAAGAGACGTGAAAGTGTGAAAACGATGTCTGAAACTTGAACAGAAAAATGATTAATCGAATATTGCGATTAAATATAAATAGTTATAAAATGAAAATTCTCAAGAGAATTAGTAGGATAAATCACAATAGTTTTTTGATATAGTATTTTATTTTTCACAGATGCGTTTTTGTTTCAATCCATTATAAGTATAATTTTCGTATCAAAAAGAAATTTGGAGACGATATTAAAAATTATTTAACCAAAATGAATCTAATGGAGTTAACAATACGGATTCAGGATGCATATTGTAACAATACAAATGAGAATTAATTAATTCACGTTTGACGAGTTTAAATTCCTAAAAGCACTTGATACACCATGCTTCCAAAATTTTTCAAAAAAATGAAATTGATCAACGCGTATTACAAATATATCAATCTTGTCCACAATTCATATCCACGAAACACAGTCGCAATCTTCTTCACGCGCGACAGGTATTTCTTCGGCAAGGTATATTTTTTTTTTTTTTTTTTTTTATTTTTTTTTTCTCTCCCTTCTTCTTCGCTTTCGTCGGTCTTTACTCGTTCTCCGGTGCAGACAGGACCGGCTGGGACGGGGCTCGAGCCCACGGGACTGGGATCAAAGGAAGAATTATCAGGGTTCCGAGCGCGGTCCGGGATTTGGTCCCGCAGGAGACTTACCACATGTAAATAAGGACAGAGCTTCTGTAGCTCGCTCCTACCCTGCGTAAATAACATTTTTCCGATACCGACGGAATAACCCTCCGCGCCGGAAACCCCGTACTCGCGTATTCTGCGCTGATCTTTCGTCGTTTCACTCGTTTCATCCTCCCCACCCCCTCCTCCCTGCCCGTATCGATTTCGGAGAAAAATCGAACGAGCTTTGTCGAAATATGGAAACAACAGAAGGATCCGTGATTTTGAAACGAATCTTGTCCAATTTCAATTACGAAGTCCTTAGTTTCGTGACTTGATTTGGGTATTAGATTGTCTGAAAATAATTAGAACGGTGCATAGTTCAAGTTTTCGAAATATTTATATAATGTACGTATTTTGTATTTAATGTTATGTTTTTTTCCATTGTTAAACTTTGATTATAAAATCTTCAAATAGGTTTCATGTTAGGTTGTTTGGAAATTATTCGGATGATGTGAAAATTTCTTTTGAAATTATGTATGTATTTTATCAAAGTAATTTATTCAAGGAAATTTCTTTCTCTTCGTTCTAATCTCAATGAAGGAAAACGGTGATATTTAATCGATGATATATTAATCAATATTAAATTTTGGAAGGAACATTTCGTGTGCACCGATCTAATAGAAATTATTGAATATCGAGCAATATAAATATTAGTTCTTGAAATTATTCATTGAAATTCCATCAAGAACGTATTGGACACATTGGATCGATAACCGATGAATGGTATAGTCGATTGTTTAGGCGCGGTGATTTATCGTTGTCTTTTTCCGCGGCGAGATTATTACCTATTCGTAGATTAGACTGTCTTTCAGGGTATTAATATTTTCGCGGTTGATGACTCGGTATTATGTCTCTTCGCAAGCTAAAGATAGAAGCCTTTGTCGTGGTACTTTGCTGGGGAGACAGAGCACGGAGATAAAGGCCATTCAACGACGCTTGTTTTTCACTCTTTTTTCCTTAAATATTGGACCTCCAGTGGTATACACTGATAAATAGGAACAGTCGAAATTGTTCGTCTTTTTTCCTATTTCCTATTTTTTTTGCCCAACATGTGGTTCATAAAGGGTTGAAAGCGGTATTGTGACGTTTGCGAAGTATTGATTTCGAATGGTTTTCGGAGCAGCTTAGGTGAAACGGAAAGCTTAGCCAATTCATTATGAATTATTTTACAAATTATAAGCGAACAAAAATAGTTTAATAATGAAGATGATGGAATTAATTTTTACGATATTTAACAGATATCGTATCAATGTAGAAGATACATTCAGGAATTTCAGAATGATAAATCTTTTCTATATTATTTTTTTCTCATATAATCGTCAAAATTATCTTCTATTTTATAAATCGAGAAAGGGATTTGCTTTTGAACTCGTTTCCATAGATATCTGTTAAAAAGAATTATAGAGAATTATATCTGTAAAGAAAAGAAAGTTGAAAGCATCTTTAAAAACTCAAAAGAAGGATAAGAAGCCATAAAATCCTCCTTGACACAATCCATTATATCCTCTATCCTACATAGTCCTAAATTGAATTTTTAATATTGTATATATTTGTTAGATTTTTAAACATTTATCTAATTTGAAATTATCAACCGTGAAATATTTCAAAATATTTCACTCTCCTACAAATACGTAATTATATCACCAAGAATGATCAATATCAACTTTTTTCCAACAATCTACCCCCAATCCCGGACAAAACCTCTCCCACTATCCAAATTACAAAACCGCGAATAAAACGCGCACACTGTTAAACGAGGATAATTCTCAGCCACGTATCGTCATAATCGAAAACAATGGAAAACAAACAACAACAAAAAGCTAAAGAGAGAAACAAAGATACGAAAAGAGAGAGGGAAATATCTAGAATTTTAATGGACCGTATACCGGTGCGTTTGGAAACGCAACGCGGCCCTTGATTTTTCACGTTTCTCGTTTACCCGTCCGTTTTTATCCTCCCTCGAACCACCCTCTATTCCCTCTCTCCAACAACCCTCCACCACCCTTGTCTCTCGCTCGCGCGAAACAGAGACAGGCATTTTTGTTCCCCCCCCCCTCCCATACTCTCCTCTTTTTTCTTGCTCGGCCAGCATATTCGGTGACGGTGGCGGCTCTACGTTTCAAAATGTATGCAAAAGACCGGAGCACCCCGCGCATCCTAACACGGTACACACGCGGGAGAAAGTCGCGTCCCACCCTCCCGCGTCCTCGACCGATTACTCTTTTTCACCCTCTCAAGTTGTCGAGCACTCAATTTTCACGTGGTTGCGAACGATCTCGCGAGCAACTGTTATTAGATTCGTGGAAGGACGGGGATGTGGGTGGAATGGGGTGGCTGAATTTGGATCGTGATAGGTCGAAGGTCGGGAAATTTTCGCCGGACTGTACCGGGGTCCGGTCGGCGTAGTTACCATCGATTCGTGGCCGCAACTGTTTCGTCGTTTAAAAAAGGAACGCCTCGAGTCTTGGGGTGGAAAGACATCTTTTCCCGACATATATTTCTGTTTGTTCGAGGGGCCAGGCTACGAACAATATGGGGTCATTTTACGTGTTTCCTTACATGGCTACGGGTTGTCTCTCGTCCCTGGATTTCGATATCGAAAAGATGGACCCTGTTTTCGCGAATCGTCGATATCTATTTGATTCTGAGAGATGGTAATTGTGGCAATTGATAATTGGTAGTGATGATGGGATACAGGAATTGGTGAATTGATTTTCTTTGAATTTTAATCTTCTTAGGTAGATTATTAATTTTCAGAGATTTTGAGGCTTTTAGAGAATATATAATTATAATAACTTTGTTCTCGCGATATGATTTAGAATTGTGAAATAGTAGAATGTTATTGCCATCAAGAAATATTTCTCTTCCGATTTAATAATTCTTAATAATTCCAATAATTTAATTAATTAAAAATCAGCGAAACCAAATTGATCAATTTCATCGATATTAATCTAATTTAGTTTTTCAAAAGTTAAACAAATATCATAGGTTTTTACATTCGAATTAAGAAGGAATGATTATTTTGATTTTTGTACAAAATTACAAAGTTACTTTCTATTATTTCCTTTCTTTCTTATTTTTCATCGATAAATATTCGTAGATTTAACAATTAAATCTGGAAAAAGAATCTTTACGCGGATTCATCGAAGCCCGGAAGTCTTGCGGGTAACTGTACCGTTCCTAACCCGTGCCACGGACCTCGCAAAGTGGATCTTCGGTGGTGCATATTGATTTACGATAATTTCATTATTTTCCCGCCGGTTCTTGTAACCGATTAACGTCTCTTCCTGGGGGCAACTGTCCGCCAATTGAAATGCAAACGATCCCCGCGTTATCTCGTTTCTTTCGCTCGGCCAATTCGTTTCGAAGATCGTTCAAGATCGAGAACTTCTCTCAACTTTGTTCCTCTCGTTTTTTTTTCTTCTTTTTCTTCATCTTCTTCATCTTCTTCTTCTTTTTCTTCTCCATTCCCGTATAGAAATACGGGATACAAATAAGGATACGCGTATCCAGAGAGTTTGCACCAAGGAAACGGACAAAGAAACAGCTCGAAAAGGAAAAGGGAGACGAGGGAAGGGGGAATGCGAGGCGAGCCAAAAGGGAGGGAAAGAGAATTTTATTGGCTCTGACTTGGCGCCCCCTAACGTCTACTCGTTTGCCTCGCAGATTTTCATATGTTTTCATCCGCTTGGAAAATTAGGACGTTATACAGCAATTGGAATCTCGCGAGCTACTTCAGACACCGAGGTATGGCCTTTGTGAAACGAGTTACGCAGTTATCGAGGATACGAGAGGGTGTACGTGGTATACTTTCCCTTGTCCCGATACATTTTTAAGGAATCGATTCGATTTCGAAATTGTAAAGATAGATTTGAAGACGGTGTAGCTAGTATTACTTGTGAAAATGAAGGAAATTAATATTTCTTGTTTATTTCCTATTTAGAGGTGAAAGTGATTTCATATTTAGGGAAATAATTTTAAATTTTTTTTTGGATTACATACATCTACGATTAAACTTGTAAGTAAAATTAATTGGTGGAACTATTTGTGAAAAATGTTTGAAATTTTTATGGGAGATTATTTGTAACTTAGAATTATTTGTTAAGTTTATCTTTATATTTTTAATTTCGAAGAAGAAACAAGTATAGAAAATGATGTATGATTATTTATATACTACGTATGAAGATTCTTATCTATAGAATTTCTCCGCTCCAGAATCAAAAAAAATAAGAGAATCCATAAAGACTCAAAAAAGAATAATATCTACTTTAAATTTCTTCGCTTATCTCTTTACTACTGGAATGAAACGTTAATGAAAAACTTGCGAAAGTTCGAACAATCGTTTCGATTGGAAGAATAAAGAAGAATATACATACGATAAAAATGTCCGAAAAATGCTCCTTGCAGTTATCCTGAATCGAAGAAATTCACCATTGACTTCGAGGGGGTGATGTTTTTGTCGGAAGCGTGGCTACATCCACCGCAGGAGGGCGCACATAAAAAACATATTTCGAGGTCCTGCCAGGGCTGCGGCAGGGTGGACCTTGATTCTAATATATCAAGCCAGATCGATACTATTCCGCAGACTTCGGTTGTTCGGAAACCATCCGGAGCGCCCTTCCACCTTCTTCCTCCTGTTCTCGACGACGACGACGACGACGACGACGACCACCACTCTCTCAAATATCTTCCAACTTGGAATCACTGGAAAGACGAGGATAAGCCACACGTAGATATAACGCGGAAAATTCGAGAAGTCCCTCGATACGACTTTTGTCTTATTATTCGTTCCCTTATTCCCTTTTCTTCGTTGAAATTTCGATGAGGCCCTTCTCTCTTCTTCCATTCAATTGCTCTTATACTTTATGATTCCGGAAATTGTGAATGTTTGGCCCATTATGAAAAATTTAAAAATAATAGATAAAATATAAAGTATAATATAAAGTTAGAATATTTAATAATAGTTTATTTAAATTTTTAAATTTGCATAAATATTCTATTTTTTGATACATTAGGTATTCCATATTTGCATAAGATATAAGAAATATAATTGAATAAAATATAAATCAGAAATATGAATGTAATTTTTATGATTGAAAGAAAAACTTAATTCTTTCACACTCAAGAAATCACGAAGAAGAAGATTATGAAAGGGAAAACTAATCTAAGGATTAGTTTAATAATTATAATTTTAAAAGATAGATCCACAAATTGACAAGAAAAAAGAAGGAAGAATTGTAAAGAAAATATTGCATTAATAAATTATAAATTGCTTTTAGGATTGCTTAATAGATTAATCAAGACATTCTCTCGAAAACATAACATAAACATAAGAAAAAGGCATATAAAAGAAGTAAATTAACCAAGATAACGATTTCTCTCAAAAATAAAATCGAACGCTATCGTTAAACATTTTCACGTAATAAAAACAAATCCACCACAATTAAATTTTATAAATTATGAAATCGGAAATAGGAAAAAGAGGTAGGAAGAAAGAAAGGAAAGCAAACACGTTGTCAGGGACGTTTTCGTATCCCCTTATGAGAATCCGAGGAGCATCGTTACACGTTTCCCGTTGAACAGAGACGAATTATAGTGTTGTAAGTGCAGAAAATAGGTTAACGATCGAAAGTGGCGTCGAATCTGTATCGATCCTAGTTGAAGTGGCGGGAGGGCAACGAAATCAGATTACACAAAGGGCTCTTACCTGATGCGGTGCGTGCGAAGTCTGGCCCAAAACTGGCACCCCTTCCGTGGTGTGGAAAAGGGGTAAGCTTTTTCCGCGGTCGTACATATGCATCCGTGTGCATACCAACACCAAGAACCACACGCAACTGGCTCATCCCCTTCCTTACTTCCGTTTTGATGCTACGTTTACTCCGTTAGTCGTACGATCGATCTATCGCAGTTTTCTATTCGTATACTTAATTTTTCGATAATGATACAAGTTTGGATTTTTTTATCAAAAAAAATTAAACGAAGAACGCAGCAAATTTAAGTTCAACTTTAAATTTGTTCTCGTGCAAAGATTTTATGGTTTTTAGATAGTAAAAATTCGTGTAAAAAAGAAAAGAAAAAAAGCCACTTGTACGTAATGCACGACCGACTCCTGATGATTATCGTTATTTTCTTTTTTAACAACGTAATTATCTCGGCCACGCGACCAAGTTACAACTAGGTCAAACTTTATTACCACCCCTCTTACAATCTACGAAACGTTATACGATACGATTATATTCGAATATTTCCATGCACAAGAGGAAGATGTCGAATTTTTTCCCGCTCGTGCGAAAAGGAACGGGTGTTCGAAACGGGTGTTTTCGGAGAAGGGATGAAAAATCTGGGATTTTCGAGACAGATTTGATGGAACGAGGCAGACGATAGCCATGCGCGATAGCGCGAGAATTCGCGCGGCCCATTGGGCATAGGTCAGGCAGAAGCCAATCCGACGAAACTCTCAGATATATGATAAAAATTGACTGGAGATATATCCCCACCCCCGCGCGCGCTTGGTCGAAGAGGACGAATTTCCGTTCGTCCCTTAAATCCCTCGAATAACGCGGCTCGAGGAAGACCCTCGTCCATTTTCCCTTCGCTCAACGATAACGCGGTCCTTGGAAGGAACGGAGAGGAGAGAATGGGAGTGCCGAGTCATCGGTGTACGATAAAAAAATGATCCGTCTGGAAAAAAACGCGAGAGGGTGCGCAGGACGATCCTCTCGTGGTCCGATCCTGTTGTTTCGGACGGGGTGATATCTCATCGAGGTCTGACGTGAAAGACTCGTCTTTTTTAATGGAACAGGAAATTAGGAACGTTTCCTCGATAGTGAATAATAGTGGCGCTTCTTCGCTTTGGATTCTTTTGTAAGGGTTGTTCACGGTTCCTTGTTCAGCCGATGGAATTGGGAGGTGATTAAGATAGAGACGAATCGGGTATTTCTCGAGAATACTTCAATGTATTCTTTGGTATAGAAACTGGAATTTTATTATTACATTTTTGTAAAAGTTCAACGAAAATTGATAGTTTTAGCTTCGATGAGAATGATTTTATTTTTCGAGTTAGGAGATAATAGGGACATTATTCTTTTGTTCGAGAAGAAATTGATATCGTTATTATATAATAAAATTTAATTTACAAATTAACCTGCAATCTGCAATTATATACAGTATCCATTGCATTTAGGTATGATTATTTTTTTTTAATAAAAAATTAAATTTGATTAATTAATTTAATTATTGAAACAAAAAAAATAATTCGAGATTCCAACAAATTCAAGTATATTTTAATTCCATTAAAACAGAATCTTCACATTAATTACAATTTTAATTAATTCTTCTTAAAACAAAAAAAATCTCTTGCGCACAAGATAAAATATCACGCGAACACGTGATTTCACGCATAGTAGCCATACGGGATAATCGATCGAGCGGCCAACGATGTCGAGGGAATTTAATATCGGCGGAATCCGTTTTCGACGGTGCTCAGGCATTATGATTCATTCGGGACGAGTATGTCCGCGGCAGTCTACGGCGGCGTAGACAAAAATTCGTGGCATCCTCTTTACTCGTCCGCGGCAACTTACCTGCCCGCGGAAATTTCTTTTTCCACGCGACGAACGGGAAATATTTTCAAAAGTCTCGCAAAGCCGCGGCAAATCCGCGCTCCCCGCGACGTATACACCACAACCCCGTTGCATAAGTTTTGTCTCTTCTCGCTTGTCTTTCCCGCCTAAAAATCGAACAGACCAACAATGGCGGCTTATTCCCGCGTAAATCTTCGATCTTCGACTATCATCGCAAGAGATCGTTTTTCTCTCTCGGTTGAGAATATTTACATTGGGAAAAAATCTCTCGACGAGAACGATGAATAATTTTTACTTGCGCCGTAATAACGCTTTCTCGCTTTCTCGCGCGCATCCTCTGTCCCCTTTTATTACCCGTAACCGATGGAAATAGGACGATACATATTCCGGTTGATTCTCCATCCGTTTCTGTATTTCTTTGAAATTTTAATGTGGCCCTATGCCCGGCCAGAGCGGGGGTGGTAAAGATGGCAGGGCGAAGGGTTGGACAGAATGCCGGGCGTAAACCGGCGGCCATTACCTTCGATTTCGAAATAAATTGCGCGCCATAAACAGGGCGGTCCATAAGAATACATACGACCGGCTTACCGCTGAGGTACCCAATGTTCTGAAAAATGTAGCCTTGCCGTAGTGATATCGATCCTACCACCCCCTCTGCATCCTCTCCCTCTTTTTCTATCTTCCTACTTACTCCGCTCTTTTTATTTCTTTTTTTTTTTCCTCCTCTTCTCGTGTACGTATCCACTTTTTTCTCTCTGTCCCTCGTTCTCCCTATTTCGCTTCGTTTCTCGCGTTTTCGGTTGGAACCATTGGTGGAAGGACCACCAAACGGGCTCGGTTTAATTTCGAAGGCGTAGCATTCGTCCTCGTTCCTCGAGCTTCGGGATCTTTAGTCGATGATCCCTTTGCCCCCTGAAAAAATCGTCGAGTGGGGTGTCAAAGGGATTTTTGTACACAGAGTTGTCACAGTGTATGTGCGCGTGGCGCTCACTCGCGTCACTTTTGTCCGCCTGGGAACACCGTCGAGTGGCGAGGAAAAGTTGCGGTAATTACGCGAAGGTAGAGCAATTCATGGGGAGGTTGGTCGTCGAAGCAAAATTTTATTGCCGCGACAATGTTAGAAAATGAGGCGACACCGAGATTTGGGTAATTTCGCGGACATGGAGACCGTTACGGAGGACGACGATTCAGGCAATTCAGGAATTGAATGTACGCCGTGGAAAAATAAAAAAGGAGAGGACGCTCGCGCGAGACAGCCGAGAATTAAACTGTCAAGTAAACGACCCTTTTTCTCTTTCTCTCTCTCTCTTTCTCTCATCCATGTTTTACCGCGTAGGGGCGAGCGACGCGTTGATTCCAGTCCAGAAATATGAGTCCATTCTAGTCCATACGAGCTACCGACGATTTTGAGAAAATTATCCTGCATCGAAATATGAAATATGTATTTGGAAGAGTGCTAGATTGAAAAATGGAAAGTACGTATCATAGTTTTTTTAGTGGAAGAGGGATGATGATTTTAAGTTGTTAATTAAATAATATAAATATATGCAAATTAACTTTACAAGAAGGTAGCAATTACCTGGTTCCAATCATTTATTTCTTATTAATTTGTCGCTAAAGGCTACATAAGAGATTACAAATCCTTTGTGTAAAATCTGCATCCATAATACGATCAACCGGTACGATGTTGCTGTTCGAGCTACAATCGTATAATATATTTTCCATTTTGATTGTTGAATTTCGACTTTTAATTAGTATGATACTTTACACAAACATGTTGGAACGGAATAAAAGTAAGAAAATACGGATTATATACGACATCCGTAACAATCCTACTCGTCAATTTTTTTCCAAAGATTCGATTCCCTTAGTAGCCCTTCCAGACCTGATGATGGCTACGAAGGATGATGTGTACGTTGGGAAAAGGACGCGGTTTTGAAAATGGCCGCTGTCGCGGCCTGATAAGGAGGACGCTCCTCGCGCTGTCCGAGGGGCTCCCTCGACAAATGGCCCGTCACGATTCTCGTAAATCAAGGCTCAAAGCGAGAGACCGGGCTCTCCTCCTTGAATTCTAAGTCCTTGTTTCGCTGCTTTCATTCGCCCTTCCTCTCGATATCTCTCGTTCTCTCTCCCGCTGTCACTTGATAGAGGGAATAATCCGCTTAACGGACGCAACGCCTTACGGGGAGAAAATTTTCTTATAAAATTAATCTTCTCGTCGAATCTTAACGATCCAGATTCGATGAAATTCTATTAATTATTCGTCGAAATTTTTTCATATTGTCCCATCAGAATGAAAAAGAAGATTTCCAAAGATTTGAATACAACTCTTATTATTAATACTTGGTTATACTTAAACTATGTGATTCGAGCCGCAACATATTTTCAGAGATATCGCTTCACGGATAATCAATAATCGATCAAATCTTTTCAAACATCGTAGAGTGTGATCAATTCGATTCCTTCGAGCGTTTCTTCGACCCCCAATGTTCCATCGAAGACAAAAAAAAAAAAAAAAAGAAAAGGAAAAACCATCAAAGGTCTTCTCACCGATCTCTATCAACCATCTCTACAAGAACAAAGAGATGGCGTCTTTTGATCTCGAAAAGAAAATCCGACAGAGGATCGAGTCACACGTTCAATCGAGTTACGCTTATATCCTGCTGGTAACCTTTGCCGTTTACCGTGGCCTCAAAGCTCGGCTTCAACGTTGCACACGCATCACGCGAGACTTTCTGCGTTTTTACTTACCTATGCGCTCTCCGTGGCTGTAGAGGAGGCCGCGAGGAGGCCTGACTGTATGTACACTACGGGAATCACAGGGCGAGAGAGCGCAGAACTCGCTGTCAGCACCCTCGTTAGCCGAGGCTGCGAGCCAACGAGTGGTTCGAGCTCGTTCCCGTAACGATAATGGAACCCTTTGAGGATCGTCGAGTGCACCACGCGGACACGCCGACACGGCGTACCTCCGTGAGTAGTAGGGTCGTCGGGTTATGCGACTATTTCATCCGGAAGGCTAGAGTTACTAGTCCCAGGTATACGCAGACGAGAAAGAAAACGGGGATGTCGGTCGTGACGACAGAAAGAGGGCGAGGGGGAGGGGCGGAGGGTATCGGGGGGGGTCGGGTTGCCGTTATACGCGAGAAATCGGTACAAGAGAGGAGAAATTTTTAAATATTTGAATTAACCCCTTCCTTCCTTCCTTCCTTCCTTCCGTCCTGTCGGTATCTGGCGGCGGGCCCCGTATACCTGGCCCTCCTATTATCTTACTCTTTCCTTCTCTTTTGCATCTGGCACGTATCCGTCGATATAACATTTCCCCCGGCCTTGCCTCCTCTATCCATGTAAAATTATGTTAATGGATTATCCTTAGGGGTGGTTGCCGCGATTTCCAGGTAGCTCGCCGCCGAAGAAGCGAGAGAACGAATACGGATATACGTGTATATGTATAGAGGGACACCCCTGCTTCTTTCTTTCTTTTCATCTTTTATTCTCTTTTTTTTTTCCCCATCTCGTTCGTCGTTTTTCTCCTTTCGCTTTCTCTTTCCAACTCTCTCTGTCACACTTGCTCCCTTTCAATCCTTCCGGCTCGCGGAAGTAGGTCGAATCGTATACGTGGTTCCGTGTCTGTTGCACACGCGGGTCGAAACGTACCCATGGGACGCGGAACGACAGATGGGGTTAAAAAATCGGTGAAGAGGATTAGGGATGCGCCGAACTTGCATTATCGATTTTACCCCGAATACGCGCGAGCGCCGTTAGCTTCTCTCTGCATTTTCATTTCGGTTAATCCCGAGGACCCTTCTTTTTTTCTTTTCTTTTTTTTTTTTTTTTTTTTTTTCCCCTCCACCACCACCACCAGCTTCTCTTCTTTCTGTGTTGGTAAGCTTGGACCAGAAACCGCAAGTATGGAAAATGAAAGACTTCTTCTTAGGCCTATCCCGGCTTTATTCTTGTCACTGATAGAGAATCGATCGATTTTGTCGCCAAAATCCCGCCACCTTGTTGTGCTTCGATGAATAGAAAATTATTCAGACGGATGAGTTATTTTCTGTTTTAATATCAAGAATCACATCTTTTATTTTTTTTTTTTTTTTTTTTTTTTACTTTTCAAATATTCGAATTATATTTTTCTACAAGTACAACAAAATAAAATATATGATTGATATTAATCGATCGTAGATAGTGTTGTTTAATTAGATGATAGACGAATAACAGGTGTATAATTTTTAATCCAATCTCTCGATACAATCAGACAGCAAAAGTTAAGTGTCCCTTTATTCGTGGAGAGGTAGTACGAGTGTCCCTGATATAGATTAGCAGGAGCAGCAAACTTGAATCCACTCGAAGCAATTCGAAATCAACCATCCCTCTCGATGGGCGCGTTAACCAAAAAGAAAGAAAGAAAAAAAAAAGAGAAATAAATAAATAAATAAAAAAAATAAAAAAAGGGAGAGGAAGGATCGATTGCCTTTTCTCTTCGAAATGAAGATCTCGATCAGTTACAAGGATTTCTCCGAATGGAATGGAAAGTCGCGAAACCTGTCTAGCTCGTCGTAGATTTCGGATAATTTTGAGAAGCGTCCAACCGAACTCGAGGGTTCTAGAGATGCCCGAGATAAGGTATTCAAAGCGTTTCGAGTATTTAAGGGTGAGTTGGCGTGTTATTCTACCCCATCTCAGCGTAAATATTCTGTATATGATTGTCAGGGGAAGAGAGGAGAGAGTGCGAATCATGGCGCGCGTTGCTATGCGAATAATCGTATCGTGGCCATTTTTGTGGCCACTCGCGGACTCTGAATTAAATATTTCACTAAATATTCTGATATCTATAATTTGACATCGTGCCGGTTTAAGGAAATGAAAAATAATTACCAGTGTTAAATAATGCTTTTCATTCTCGTGAAATAATATAAAAATAATTCGAGATGGAAATAATTAGGAAAAGATTCGACAAAGAATTTATAAATCGTAATAATTTATTCTATAATGCATTATTATTTAATGCTCGAATCAAAGGTATTTTGGAAACACTGTTTGAAATAATAATCAAATCGCTTGATTGTTATATTCACGATTAATGCAGAAGAGAATCTCTTTCTCGGAATTGGTTCTTTCTATTACAAAATTTATAAACTCGAAAATTATTTCCCATTTTATATTCCGAATCTTTAAATTCGTAATGTGCATTCGAATAAAAATATTAATGTTGAGTAAAACTGACGAGATGATTCGAGGGATGAAATGTGTCTCGTGAAGAATGAAGAACTGTTTTAAATTTTTAAACTGGAAGGAAGTTTAAGAACGATCTTTAACGGAGGGGATAATATTTTTATCGTGAAAAATAATCTTCGAGGAGAAGAATGTCCAAGAGATTGTGCTTCGATTAAAATCGAATTTAACCTGTGATGTCACAGAGAGTGGAAAAAAAAAAATGTGTAGCAAAGTTGGGGTCGACCACGAAACGGATATCGCTGCTTTAGCGGTATTATTTGCGTTCTTTGTCGTCAATTTCTCGCTCCCCGCCCTGTTTTGGGTGTCGGTTTTCACGTTTTTTCACCCAAAACCACCCCTGGCTTTATTGTTGCCCTCGACACTTTTTTTTCAAAAGCGCGTAATCCGGCACGAGGGATGAATTCAAGCACTTCTACTTTTATCGGTATCGTGAAGCAGGTTGGTCACTGCAGGTACACGCTAGGCATCAATAACAAACCCGATTTAATACCACTTGAAGTTAGATTTAATACCAATTCCGAAAAAAGATCTTTCTCGACACGTCTATGTTCTTTTAACGTTATTTTTTTTTTTTTAAGCAATTAATTTATAATTAGTTTCAATAAGTTATGGTCATCTACAATTCCAAAATGCTAATCGAGGTAATGTTTATTAAAAGCATTAAAAAAATATGAATCGTTATTACAAATCAATCAAGTAGTTAAATATTTATGAACGATAGTTATATACTTATTTAAATTGATTGAAATTATATGGAAAATCATAATTAAGAAAGAAAGTATCACGATAAAGAGGGCTAAAATATATAAACCGTTATATTTTTTCTCAACTTATCTATAACACAGGCTGTGAATCGCGTAAAAAGAAACGCACCAGGTGACGAAAACGTGAATCGTTTCGCTTTTCATTCAGGAAATTGGAAAACGTCATCTGGTGCCTGAACGGCCAGCAACCCTTTACCGTGTTAAACCATCGTGGCTGTATACCCTCGCAGCAGGATAGAAATAAATTAAATTGATTTTCTTCGTGCAAGAAACGAGTCTTCTTTGATTCATCTTACATTATATTTTGATATTTAAAGAGGAATACGTTACGTGTGATGTATTAATTTTTAGAGCGTATATCAAATCACAAGTTACAAAATTCAAAATCCCTCTTCGATTACCCACAACTTGGTTCGGCTGTAAAAAATAAAAACATTTCTATATTTCTTAACTAAACTAAACTTATCCTATTATTAAACCTTATCCTAACTCTGTGCACTTATCGAATCAAAATCTTCTCCAAAAAACGGCTCCATTTTAACGCTTTCAAATTCAGTTCCTTTCGTCACCGTAGTTCGGATTTCCGCAAAGGACCGATGCTTCTTTTGTTTTACCGGCATTATTCAGAAACGTATTTCCCACCGGTTTCGCGCCACACACGCGAAAACTGTTTCCCCGGCATAAAATTTACATGTACCCCCTCCTTCCATTTTTGCGAAAGTTCACGCACACGTGTACGCGTGGTTCGTAGCTAGGGCAGAAATATAGAGTCTTTCTCGCGTATTTGCATCCCAGGTAGCGGGCACGCACGCTTCGGGTAACCCTAACCCACGAGTATCCCCCGTTAACTGGCATTTGCATCCCAGGTAGCCGAGCCTCGCGTTCCGATTGTCGTGAATGAATCAAGAAAGGAGAGAGTGAGAAAGGAAGATAGGGAAAAAATTTCGTATTGCATAATAGGGGGTCTCGTCACGAAACCCTTTTTCCTACCTGATCCCCCTCTACTTTGCAGAGGTTGCCTCAGGTAAGATTTTCGAGGCTCTATCACACCTCTTATGAGAAGCGAAATCTTTGGACGGAGCTCAGTCACGTTTCAAGCTCACGCAAGAGACGATCGTGTTTGTGGTGGATCGTTGATCTTGGTTCATCTCGAAATGGAGATAAGTCGGTTAGGAGGATAGAAGTCGATAGAAGTCGTGGATTTCGTGCGAGAGAGTTTGGGAAAAGGTAAGGAAGTATTTAAAGTAAATGGAAATTTTGTCAAAGCTGTATAATGATTTGAAAGTTATCATATTATGTTATCATTTTTAAAATCTTGATTGTTCATCAATGTAGTTTTACATAGTAGTTATCCTGTATTGTTAAAAGCTTAAATTTTAAAACTCTTTCAGATATTATCCTCCGAGATATATAAATATAAATATAAATTCTTTCTAATCTCTACCTTATCCCATTCAAACATTTTGACATGAGATTTGTATTAAGCCTTCGACTAATCCTCTTTCAATGTTTCGAAATAAATCTCACGGTTAAAGGATTCGATAATCGAAAGACTTTTCCTATAATAATTCGTGAAAATAATCTTCCATTTCAAGGATGCAAGGTTCAACATTTCATCAAAAGCTACAAACTTCTTCTCGAACACTTTTCGAAACTTTTCTTTGTCCTTGATCGAAACAAAAGAAGAAGCATCGTCCCAGAAGCTTTCAAGTGTTATAAAAATTTTGCCCGAACACCCACCCCTTTCGGTAAGTGTGATCACCTGTTCTTAACTAACTACTAATACCTGTGCAATTTGGTAGCATAACCAGAAGTGCGAAGGAACACGAGGCACACCAGGACGGTGACGTTCCCCGAGATAAACGGTGCAATAATTTATGGTCGTGGGGGTGGTTATAGCGCCGGTTGAATACAATCAATTTGCCCTGGTGCGATTTGCCCGAACTAATTAAGCGCGCCGCGTTCCTTCGAACCAGCGTCGTTGGACATCCACACAGAGACAACCTCTCTCTCATTTTCCTTTTTTTCTTTTCCTACATACTTTTCCTCTTTTTTCCTTTCTCTCTCTCTCTCTCTCTCTCTCTCTTCTCCAACGATTCGAAATCAACGATTGCCGCGTAATCCGCGTGACGCGCGAGGAATCGAACGGATTGAAGTGACGGATCAATGATGAGTGTCTAATTAACGACCGTGTTCCCGACATCGGAGCTTGCCTCGACTAATTGACCGTTCGTCTCCGTTGCAACGCGACGTCCTTACTAATCAATATTCACCGAGTGGCGTAAGAGAGCCGTTGGACGAGGATGGAAAGAAATCGACGCGAGGGAGATGATCGAGGAAAGGACAGGGCTCGAGAGAGAGAGAGAGAGAGTGGAGGTACAGAGGAGGATGGGGGGAATGTCGAGGGTGCACTCTCTGGTTCCGTAGTGCGACAGTTGGAAGTAAGTGTGTGTGTATGTGTGTGTGTAGGTGTTGGTGTGCACGCGTTGATTGTGTACAAGTATACGTGTGTAAGTGTCCAGAGATAGGCGTTGGTATGTATGTGAATTCTAGTGGGTGCTCGTGCTTGGTCAGCACTCAAGGGGTGAGGTCACCCTATGGTCCAGCCGGCCAATGGGACGAGCGCATTTTTTTTTATCAATACCGTGCGCTTGGGGGAGGTCGGGCTAGGGGGATGGAATAAAATGGCGGATGGGAGACCCCCTGTAAAGGGGTCCATGCGTGCTACGTGTATATCGAGTACCTGCGAAGAAATTTCTGCGAATATTTAATACGAAACTCGGGTAAATTAAATTTTCTTTTCTTTTCTTCTTCACGTGTTGTGTTGTGTATCCATTTACATTCGATTGCGTTTTGAAAAATGATTATCTTGGTTTTTGATTTCGTTACAATTCTTCGAGTTTCTTAAGAAGCAAGAATGTTTGAGACGATTAACAAAAAATGATAAATTCTGTTGTTTTCTCTCCAAATCTTTAAATTTGACAAGCAGGAAGGGATGAATTTTCAACTTTATACCGACGATATTTTTCGTCATAAAACTCGATCCATTTTCTTATAATACAACAACTAATTTTTAAGAGATAAAAGAAAATTACTATGGAACGTAAACTCGATATAACCATTACCATTTACAAGCGATCAGTAAAATTCACGATCATCGAACGATCCAACATTTTCTCTTCCTTTTCACTCGGGGAGAAGTTTTTAACGCGAGAATCGCGTGATTTTGATCGAAGCAGAGGTGTGAAGGGGAGGAAAGAAAGGAAAGAAAAGTAGGATGAGGAACTATTTTCTCGATGAGACCGCTCGATGGGTCGATTGACCTCTTCGCGATCGGGCGACGACTAGATTCTTCTTCCTTTTTTCGGGTGTCGGAGCGAGATGGAAAAAGATAAAAATTGTTAGGCTAAGAGGTTCCGGTGTCGGAGTAACCTTAAGGTGATTTGATTCCGCAGATAGCGAGGCGTTCCACATTATCTGCCATCGTTATTTCCGGCCGGGCCGTTCGATCCACAGCCCGGCCTTCTCGCGAAATGAGAGTCCTATAACAAAAGTAACCTCCCGAGAGCGCGCGTTGAACGCGGATTATCGGTTTCCATCGAGTTTCCCTCGGTTCTAGCCTCGAATCGATCTTTGTTCCCCGTGTAAAATTAAGATGAACGAGCTGACATTTGTTGGTTCCCCCGAATATTTTAATAGAGACGGGGATAAATGTTACCGTGGTTGTTTACTTGCTTAACATTCCTTTCGTTAAAAAATTGCTGCTCTGCTCGCTACTGTATTGATTAGGGTAGTCTGGTTATGAATTGAAACGAACGAATTTTCGGCGAAGAATCTGTATCAAAAGCTTTTTTTTTTTTTTTTTTTGTAATTTCTTCGTAATTATTGTATTATTGTACAATAATTAAATTGATATTTGAATGTCATAGTACGCGGGGGATTATTGTTTAAATTTATTCCAGAGTATTATTTTGAAATTTATATTAATTTTCAAAATTAAATTATTATTGGGTAATATTCGTAAAAGAGAATGAAATTAAATATCGATTCCTCTTGTTAATTTTCTTTTCCAAAACTCGTTGTATACAATTATATTCGTTACGGTTACTTCTTCCAAGGGGTTGGCTGGCGTGTGCCGGCCGGTTTTTGACCCGGAAACAGTCCATAGAGACTGCACTGACCTTCGCAGACCCCTAAAAACCTTTAGACGTGCCTTGAAAGCGGCAGGAAAAACGAGTTTTGACATCTCTTGACCACGTGCCAACACCTTCTTCCGACACGTTATCTTATCCAGCTTCCAAATGCTTCAAACTTATATTCAGTGTTCCAAAAATAATCGTATCTAACTCTTGATGTGCCGTACAATGTGAAAACTAAATTTTATTTCGAACAATAATCAATTATGTTAATAAAAATAATGATAAATTATCATTTCTTTTTTTTTTTTTTATTTAAAATTTTTCGCATCTTCAACATCTTCAATCTTTAAAATTTCTTAACGAGAAAAATAAAAATTTACAAAAACAAAAAATATATTTATAACAACGTCAATCCAATTGCAATCTAAATCTGCCTTCTCCTATGTCAAAGCAAAATTCTCTTCTTTCTCTATAACAATGTTCGCCCTCATTATCGTCATCGTAGCAGCAAAACAGTGCACATATTCAAGAATAACAAGTTGAAATTCGAACGAGTAACGAGCAAAACGAAAATGGATAGTAGACGATCCTCGTTTTATGGAAACGTGGTGTCCTCCAGAAAATTTTCTGCTCGCTTTTCTCCAGACGAAGGGACCGTCCCTGGCATAAAGGACGATTCGAATAGCGCCGCACAAAACATCACTTAGAGAACCCCGGCTCTCGTAGTGCAAACACGCTAATGGAGCCTCTACCATCGCGCCCATACATATAGACGAGCTTCTTTTCGCACCTAACGTGCCACGAGTAAGTACATCGATACGAACCAGTCTTCTTTCTCCGCCACCCTCTTACCCCGTTGCTTCTTGTAACCACTGGGGGGAACGTTTTTCGAAATATATGTATATACATTTGATCTATGTTTTGACGAGACGCGTTTCTGTCGGGGACACTTCGTTTAGAGTGAAGAATAATAATCTTCGAAAAAGTTTTCCAATGTGTTTGGTCGATTCGTTTTTTTTTAGTCGGTGTCTCTTTTAATATCGATGCGAGACAATCTGAATTAAAATATTCTATTTTTGAAGAAAATTTTATGCACAAAAGCGATTAATTATTATTCGGGAAGTGCTCTTAAAAAAATCATTAATAATTTAAAAAATTCATTCTTCGCAAATTCCATCGTTTAAAAGAGTTATTCGTACAATGAATATTTTATAAAATTTTCTTGAACTGTAACTATTCCATTAAAATTATCTTACAAATTAATTTTAACGAATACGTTAAAAGAATGATTCATCGGAAGACATGAAAAATAAAGATAGGCTTCGTACGAGCACGAAGTATATCGCGATATCAAAAAGGCATGGTCGAAATATTGGCGTTATAAAAAAAAAGTCGCGATTAGGAAAAAGAGTTAGGTGGAGGTATGCAGCCACGCGGAGGTGGATGAAGTACGGCGAAGAGGAACGGGGGTTTCATGTCGTTCCTCCACAAGAGGACCGGGGTAGGATACATAACTCGTCCCTCGACACGAGTATTCCGTACATATATACATTTCCATATACGCGTGCACGGCCGTGTACGTTGCTGTGTGAACGTCTGTCCCACGCGCCGACCTCGTCGTAGATCAAAACGATGTACCAATTTCGCGGGATACGGTTACGCCGAGATCAAAAAGAAGAAGAAGAAAACAGAAGAAGCTGTAACGAGAAAAAGAAAGGGACACAAGGTAGAAAGAAACGAAGAAGAACACATGCATACGGGGGAAAAAACGTTCGTCGATGTATATATATATATATATATATATCTGAATTTAAATTTCGAATTCTACGTTGGCATATGGCCCCAGGGGACGCAACCATCGGAGTCCCCTGGTCAGCCATCGGATGCAGTTTTCGGTCTCGACGTCCTTCAATTTTTGAACAGGATCGGCCGAAGATGTCCCGCGGGACGGCGACGGCAAGACCTTTCCCCAGCGTGTGTATATATCCGGGAAACGGTGGCTCCACCCTCGCTGTAAATTCCAAATAACCTCCCCGTAAAGATACATCGCGTAGTCGCCATTTTCGAGTTATTTACGAGGAGACCGTGTGTCCCTCCGCTTAGTATCAACGACGATTGACGTGAAATAACCGTGAAGGTATCAAATAACTGTGAAATGCAGCACGAATTAGAGCGTAAAAGCATCTCGTAGAGATGGCGCGACCGAGTTCCGCGATCCAACTCGTCATTGCCCCTATCGTCGAGATCCATCCATTTAGTGAGGTTACAAGGAATGGACAAGATAAAATATTCTCTCTTTTTACTCGATCGTATCGTTTCTCCCTTCATTTAACAGATCCTCGCTAGACACTCTCGCGGGATCGATGGATTGCCTCTCTTCATTTCCTTCTGGCTGCGAGTGGTGGATATCTCGTAAATCTCGATGCCTGTAACTCTTCCGCGATACCTTCTCCTTCTTTTTATTGTACCGGCAATTTCGAGGGGATCAAGCGAAAGAAGCCTTTCCCAAGAAACGTTTCGGCCTCTTGATGAGAAAAAAAAAAAGAAAGAAAAAAAGTGCAACGCCATCCACAGGATCCCCTCTCGAATTTGGGTTTCGCGAGCGAAAAGAGATCGACCGACAGAAGGGGACGTGAAGAAAAAAAAAAAGTCGAGAAAAGAGAAACGTCACCCCAAATATCGCGACTGACGTTAAATCATTAATTTGCCCGGTCGCCTTTTTTTTTTCTACAGGTAGTCGAACACCCCTTTCGTACGTGCAGGTATGCCTGCACCCTTTGTGTTCATAGTCGTTCTCTACCGATGGAAGGAAAAAAACGGGTATCATCTCTCTCTCTCTCTCTCTCTATCGTTTTTTTTTTATTATTTTTTTTTTTCACCCTGCACCGACCCATTTCAACCCTCCGCTACATCTCCGAAAGAAAAACACTCCGCACTGTCATATCGGAGACTAATATATTTTTGATCGATACCGGGAATCACGAGGCCCCGTTTCTCACGAGATGAACGCCAGCCGTAGAAAAAGAATCGTTGTCCAAACAAACACACCCAGACACCTGGTGTATATACGTGACCTATGAGTCGTATCCGAGTTTTGCGTAATCATGGTGAGAATGGGTTATTCTTTGAGGAAGAGATAATATGATGAGGTGGCTGATCGTTGAAGTATACCGTTCTCGATATATTGTTTCGTGGATTATTGTTTTGACATCCAATCTCGATAGAAATACCCGTAAATATGTAATTGTATCATGTATTTTATTATTTTTCTCTATCGTTGGATTGTGTTTTTTGTAAATTAATTTAAACTCGTATAATTTTTACAATTAAGAAATAATTCTTCAAAGTTAATGTTAATAGAAATTTTTGAACGAAAATTATGTATTTCAAGCATCTCAAAAAAAAAAAAATTGCGTTCCAGCGTGGAATGAATTCCTGCCACTATAACCGATCGTTTCATCGAATTCCAAAATGACAAGCGATGCGGATATTATCGGGCATATTAGAAGGAGAATCTTTCATATTCCTGGCCACAGAAGAGACTCCATTAAAGGGTCGAACGCGACTTAATATGCGACGTCACGAAGTTGAAGGGGGTTCTCTCGTCTCGTCTCGTCTCGTACAATGGACATCTAATTCGAGTGGTGGCTCTCGGGAAGACGGAAAATCGGGAAAATCGGCTTTGGTCCAGATGAAACGCGAAAACCAAAATCCCCGATGTAATCCTTCTTTTCAGCCAGCGATTTTTTTTTTTTTTTCCCTCTCCTCTCTTGTTCGCTTGCTCTCCGCACTTTGCGATCTCTCTCTCCCCCCTTCCCCCATTCATTCTCTCTTTCTCTCTTCATCTTTTCTACGTCATCGAACCCTCTATACCCTATACGATCGACTTCTGTGCCCCGTCTGTCTCCGAAAGCCTCGTGGTACCCTTGCGCGAAATTTTAAGGGTTAAAAACTTGCACTCGACTCGACAATGCGATGCATTGAAAAAAATGAGAGAGACAGAGAGAGAGAGAGAGAGGGAAAAAGGAAAAGGGTAACGCGATGATTCCTCGTTCTAGGCTCTATTCGTTATTGCAACGAAAATAAATAACGAAATAAATGACAGTCGTTCTGGAAACTGTTTTGGGTTTTGTAGCGCGACCGTGCTTTTATGCAGCCACCCGGGGCATCCTTTTTTTCCCCCCGCCATTGTCGCCAATTCTCATCCTTTCAGACAAAAACGCGCGATCCCCGCGACCACCCGGCTAGAAATTTATTAGATATTTATTGCGTCTCGGTTTTGTAGCGGAATAGAACGATCATATCGTTCTCTTCTTCGTTTAACGCGTGATCGTGGTGTCGATCGACGTGTTAAACGTATCGGCTCCTTTATTTTCAATTATTTTATTTTAATTAGAAAATTTAGAAAACTTCGTTTGTGAATTATTCTGTTGGGGTTGTTAAAATGCTTTTTATATTAAATGAGGATTGCTTTTTTATTTTTAATTTCTTTACGATTGAATATGATTTTCGGAAGTGGATACAAAAAGTGGATATTTTTCGTGTTTGGGAATAGTTAATCTGAAGTACAAACAAATTTCAACTAGGTCGGAAACCCTTTCAGTTTTTGTATGAGGCTACCCTCTACGGTACACTTCAGGGCACCCTTATTTTTGGTCAAACAAAATATGACTCTCTGAAAATTATTTGCTCGTGATACGGTTATTCTAGGAAAACAATGTAATCGAAATAATCCAATATTTTGTGATGATTTTATCGAATTATCTGTAGCAATAAGTATTTGAAGAAAAGAAAAGGATATTTTTACGAGTATATTGCGAATATTCATTTTAATTTTGTACAATTGTAGGATCCAAGTGAAAGGAAGAAGAATGAAAAAGAAAGAAAAAAAGAATATTCAATAATTTTCAACACCGATTAAAACGAAATTGCAAAACAAATATTTGCGTAAATTATAAATTTTCTCGAAATCATTTCAATTAATTGCACGGAACGAAAATTAACATTCATTCGACACGCTGAACCCTCCCTGTTTCTCTCTGTCTCGCCTCGGTCCACGAAGCGTTTCCCACGCCGACGTTGAGGGCGACGTCGGGGGTAAAAAGAAGTCAAAAGGTCGGAAAGAATTTAATATTAAAAAACTGTCATTCTGTGTCGATATGAAAATTCCACGGATATCAGCTTTTTTCCGACGTCTGTTTCCTTCTTCACCCCCTTCCTCCTTATATCGCGCGCCACCCCCGTGTATCTCCCCGACCGCGTGTATCTCTATTGGGTGTCTCGATTGTTTAGCGGGTGTTTCCACCTCGAAACTTTCACGAAACATCGTTGTTTTCGGGATGAATTTGCCACGAAGCCAAGAACATCGTCGAATTTATAATTTCCAAGTAAAGGGGGTGAGAGGGTTGGCGTAACCATATAGCCATCAGCCACTACTACTAATCGATGAAAGGCCGTCGTTACTTAGTCGCGACTTACCGGAAACTGAATTTCCTTACCACGTTTCGTGGCGCGCGAAATTCAATAACCCGCCTGGGGGTGAGAAGGGGGATTATTCTCGCGCTTTATACGCGCGTTTTCGCCTGGACCCGCCGCGAAACGGGAATACACATCGATATCGTTCCCGGTTGATATCGATTTCAGAAGCGAGAGGCATACGAGAAAGGGCGAGAACTGGTCTCACCCTTTTTTTTCTCCGGCGAATTAAGGAATTTTAAAGTCCGCGGAGGGAGGGAAAATGCCCACTGGACCGAGTTAACGCGACGATTTATTGGCAATTTTTTTAAAAAGCCCTTGGATTTATGCCCGACGTCCGTCGATCCTCGAAGGGAGTTGTTTCGTCGATTGTGTGTGCGCGCGTGTGTGTGTGTGTGTGCGTTTGCGCGCTTGTTTGGGGTGTATAGGAGTAAGCAGTAAACATCCAGCGAGTTTGGTGGTGGATAATTGAATGAGAAAGCGTCGTAAGATTTTCCAAAAGTTTGGTCGGAGTTGAGCGGAACCGGCGGAAGAAGATAAGTTCCGCCGCCATTGACCTTGTAGCATTTTAAACCGGGTTCTAATTGAAAATTAACGTAGACTTTTAATCTTGAATTCAATATTAAATGCATAGGATCGTTCGATTTTCAATCAATTTGATCGAACGATCGTTTTGGTTTTCTTTTTTTGTCTATTTTTTATTTTTTATTTTTTTATAAATCCTAATATCTATTTATTCTTGAAATTTGGAATTTGATTTTGGTCGCAATAATAGGACACTTATTAATATTTCATTATTATATTATATTATAAGAATATTAATTATAATATTATAATTCATCGAATTAGAAAAACATCTATATAACCGATACAATTTAACTTAATTAAAACAGATGACGAGATACGTATTTATGAAATCCATACGAACATTTGCATATCAAGAAACTTCTTCGATGTTCTTGAAATAGCAAAACGATTCATCCCAAATTACATTTCAACCTGTTTCAATTTTCTCTCGTACAACTTAACGAACCAATTCGCGTTTCAAAAATAAAAGAAAACATGAATTGTACACGCATGAATCCGCTAACACGAATATCAGATCTCGCAATAGCACGTGAAACGAGTATAGCGACTCAAGACGGGTACGCCTGTTCGCTATGATTAAAAATCTGTCGCCAAGTTTCGGTGGAGCGGGAAAGTTGAATGAAAATCGGGGTATGTTATTCGGCTGGAAACAGGGTGTTAGCAGTTATGGCACTTTAGAACTCGCGATACGCATGAGTGTGACTCGGCCACGGAAGTAAAACGACGATTCTTGGCCAAAGTTTCGGAGTGCAAGGACGCTGGAATTTAACCTAAGTAGTTGAAGATCGTTCCTTATTGTTAATCCTTTCGCCGGACAATGACTATTCCGACAGTAAACCTGTTAACTCGCGTCCTGGTGAATCTGATACATCTGTGCGCTTCCTTCTGTTCTTCTTTACTTCGCACAAATATGCATTTCCTGTCTCTGTAAATATCATAATTGCATTTGATTGTATTCAATAATCGTCTTAAGAAAGAACGTGTATCGTGAATTTATTCACATAGATTATTATCAATTGTTAAAAGCAAACTTATATGTAGGAAAAGAGATATTGAAAAGGTATAATAAGAAATAATTCAAGTATACGATAAATTACGATTAGCATATATATATATATATATATATATATATATGCTGTGTTCTCTAACATTTGTATCAAAGAATTGATACACACTTGAAACAATGAAAAGAGCTTATATTTTATATATAACGTTTACAAAATAAAGCGAGTTTTGTATTTGATTATTTTCAAACATGATCAAAATGCGTATACTTCCACAAACATCTTGGATAACGCGATTCAACCTCGCCAGATGCATCGAATATTCTCGAAAATTCTCCGTATATCTGGAAATCCAAATTCCACCCCTTCCCCCTCATCCGCGCGAGATCCACCAGGGTAAACAAATTTCCAGCTCGGTAAATTTCTCTCATAAATTTTCATGAGTGCGTTGCAACTCGGTGTTCGCCGTAGGAAAAGCGAAAGTGTGCATAACCTGCGGTTGGAGAAGTAGACGAGCGGGGAATAATCACGAAAGTTGGAAGGATTAAGGGTGACGCGCTCTGGCGTGTATATTTTTAAACTCGGGGGATCGTTAGCCGAATCGGAATATGGGCAAGAGACGAGGTTGGTGGAGAATGCCTCGTGAGGGAGAGTGAGCTGTGTGGATAGGATGCAACGGGGTTCGGGGGTTGGGCAGAGGATGGATGGGTAGGTGGGTGGGTGCCCTCTAATCGATCGTGGCTGTCCACCCTTATCAGGGGGTTGGGAGAGCCAGTATATAGCCGCCGAGGTCGGTCGTCGGGGGTTGCTACTGCCGCCGCTTCTCTGCTTCTCTCTGCTTTGCATGGCCGGCAAAGCTCCCTGCTCGACCCACCCCTGATGCCTCAACCACCACCCTCCGACCCTTACCGCTGCCCCTTGCGTCTCTTTTCCACTTCTATCCTTTCGTATCGCTTTCGCGGACTCCCTTTCGCCCTCTTCACCCACCCCGCGCCCATCTTCTCTCTCACGAGCCTCGACCAAAAAACCAACCCTTAAAATAGGAGGCACAGACCACGGCCATTGTTGCCAGATGCCCCGTGCATTTGCATTTTCCCGCAGATTCGTTGAAAAATGAAGCTGCCCCTCCTCGGTGGGGAGAACACCAAGGCTGTTAGTGGTATTAGGACAAGCTTCTGAACTTTTCCTTTTCCATACCCCTCCTAACTCTCGCGGTGTCAGCGTTATTTTTCTCCTTTTTAGGCGGCCACCCTTCGTGTATCTCAATTTCTTAATCAATATCGAGTTATGTCGTTATCGAGGTGATCGGTGGAGGTGAGACGTTTGACGTTTGGGTATTCGACGGATATTTTATTTTATTTTTTTTTTTTCCTTTTCGTTTCGAAATCTTTTTATTCGATTTTATTGGAACAATTGTGAATTGTTAATGAATATTTGTTAGAAATAGATTGATTATAAATATGTAACGGATAATTTGTGTGAGAATAACTGCAGTATTTACCGTGTCATCATATATCGGTTACATTTTATCGACAAACTTTACGATACGTTGTGTAACGTGTATCCGTTACAAGACTTTACATGTGTCTGTAAAATTACGCGCAACCTCCGTAGTGTTATAACTCTTTCGTCCTTATGAACTCCTATGTACGTAAAGCAAAATTCATTTTCTTGATCCATCAACATTTAGATGTTGCGGACGTAAGAGAATTCTATTGCAATTCTATTGGCTTATAAATGACTTTTGTTTTATATATGTACGTGTAAAGAAGTCTAGGATTATTTTTTTCTTTCGGCAAAAATATTCATCGTAGATGAATCGAAATTTCGCAATATAAAAATTCTACTTTATTTTACAATTTGTAAAGTAAACATATATTGCCTAATTATTTTCTATATAAGAAATTAGAAAAGTATCGAGGTCGTCACAAGTTCATCTTAAATATTCTATCGATATTAAGATGAAAATAATTCCTCGCTAATATTAAGTTAATTACTGAATAATCGAATAATAAATATATCTTTTTTTTGTCAGAACAATTTTAAATTTTAATGCACTTATTATATCGTATCTTTTTTATAAAAAATATAAGAAAAATTGTTTTTTAATTCTAAAAAAGTTCAGCTCTGAAAGAGAAGAGAAAGGATTAATTTTCGATCAAACTATGAAGAGTTTCGTTAAGGAAAGAATGCCTTTGGATTTTCTTATTGATAAATTAGTCGATCTTATTCTTCGTGCAAACACTCGACCATGGACTCCATCTGTATTTAAGCGGACGTTGTTTGAACGAGGCGCGCGAAATCCGTATTTACGCAAAGCTGACGCTACCCTATTGGTCTAGGACTTATATACGAGCCACGGTACAAAGGGCTAAGAAGTTGGATACACTGGCGACACGAGGTCGATCTGTTTTACTCTTGTTTGGTATTTATGTTTCCCTGTAGAATTACTCTTCGCGTACACGCTTCCTTTCGCATCTATAGATCGGATATCTTGCGTGTCTTCTCATTAAAAAACAAGTTAATATCATAAATTCATAATATCATCGAGATCAAATCAGAGATAATTTGAAAAAATATATTAATATTTCTTAGCTTTTCTACGATTCAAATTGAATAAAAATTTTCCAACTATTTCTTGATTTTGAAAAGAAATGGATTATCTGAATTCGATCTTTGTATATTTCTCAATATTTCTCAATATTCCGTATATTTACGTAATATTTTTATTTTATTTAATATTATATTTCTTAATTTTTTCTTTTTATTTTATCATACTGCATAATTTAACTTTCTTATTTGTTCATCTTAAATGGAACTTCTTCAAATCGATCTTCGATCTCCCTCGGTTCACCCTTTTTCACCAACTATTTTTTCCACCACAAATTTTTTTAATTCAACGGACCGAAATCCACGTCATTCGAATTTCTTTTCGATGGCAGACCAACCAAATAGAGGGTTCGATACATTTCACATGATCCCGCGGGCGCGATCGTAATGGGAATCGCGTTACAGAGTCGAAGCAGGTTTTTCCGGGACTGTGACCGGTGATAGATTCTCGCGTCGGGAAAATTTAATGGAAAAATCCGAGGTGTCAGGCACAGACACGCCGACGATACGTCAGACCATTCAGCCCTCTCAGCCGTCTCTTGCTTTCCGCCGGGAAGAGGGACAGGGAAAGAGAAAGGGTTCCAGCGAAAATACGGAGTATACATTCGTCCAAGGGAGCCGGGAATAGGGGAACAATCGCTGCCACCCGTACGTCGTGAAAGTTTCATCGGTTCCGCGGATTTTCGCGGACCCTCTTCCGTTGATTTTTGCTTAACCGAACAACCGCCGTTCTATTCACAACCTCGTGTCTTTTCTCACCGTTGAATTCCATATCGCTGCAAATGTTGAATAGATCTTGCAGCCTCGGTTGAATTTTTTCCAATGGCCGCCTCTCCTCCCTCACCCGTCGATGACACCAAATCCAAACAAAATTCTTTACGTACGTCGTCGGTGGATTATTACATTCTCGACGATGTTTCCGAGCGAATTGTAATTGGGTCAATAGGGAGCTGAATTACCTCGTACAGGTCACTAATTATATGGCCAGGTTGTCGCGTAATTAGAGTGCCACATGCCGTTTCTGATCGATAAGTGTTTTCATTTCCGCGTTTCGAAACGCGTATCAGGGACAAACTTTGCGTATCGAAGAAAAACTTGGCGTGTATGCGTGGTGGAGGCACTTGGTCGAGTCGTTTTCTCGGCAAACCTCGTCGAATTATCGAGGTGCAAAGTGGCCTGTTAGGCGGGAAGTCGTGTTGCAGGGGTCGGTAAACCGGTAGTACCGACATCTGTGGATAGTTCACAGTTGGATGATCGTGTTTTGCGCTAGTTAGTCGGTAAAGTAGATGAATCCTAGTTCCTAGATCTGGTTTCTAGGTATAAAAGTGCCCCCTCCATCGGTCTGCTCGATAGGGTTGTCCAACACGAGAAGTTCCCCTCTACTCGTGGATAGGGACGTTCCTTTTAGGGGCGCGAAAAGGGCGCTACGGGACGACTGATTGGGGGAGGGCAGCAATGGCACGGGAGCCATTGACGGGATGAAAAGTTGGGACGAAAGTTTCAAATGAATTTGATCGAATATCGTAGTTGTTAATTCGTTTCGCGTCGAAGGATAGAGGCGTTAATTTTTGACGAATGAAATTTTGCTCGAATTCTCTTAAGTGATAACTTCCCGATTACTGAACATTTTATTATTAGATTATACAAATTTTCATGCTAAAATATATTTTTTTATCTTACTTGTATTTACATATTTTATGTATAAATATAGTATATCTAATACAGAATGTTCGATTTTTATTTTTTATTTAAACGATTTAATTCTCGACCAATGGATGAAAGATTGTTGGAAGTATTGAAGATTGTCCTTTAAAATGCTTTTTTAATTATCTCGATACGAGTTTCGGTTCTCGAGATATCGTCGTTTAAAGGAAAAGGTAATCATTTATTATGTTTATTCTTGTTTCTTATTCGGAACTCTCGCTCGCACTGATCTATTGCAAAATAAAAACAAACGAAAGGCGCGATTCTTGGAAGAACATAATACACACTTCCAGGAAAAAATGTAGGCCACTGGGTCACGAGTCCATTCATAATTTTCACGCTACGCCGTCTTAAATATTATGGAAAGTTTTGTATATCTCGGCAATCGATCGAGATATCGGAATAAAACAAAAAAAGGATTTCGATTTCGGATAATTTCCTTTATTTCCTGTATAGATAGATAGATTTTGATAATTAAATTTTTATTTTTTTTCCATGTTTTTTTATACAAGATATCAAAGTTATGATTTTACGTAATTACAAAGATCTTTGTAATGATTGTTTTCATGTTTCTTCCTTCCAAATCTTAACAATCCTTAATAAATCCAATTCTATTTTATGTTTTTTAAAATTCGATATTTAATCATCGCGTATTACGAATTTCACAATTAATAAATCATCAGAAACCGACAACATCATCTATGAAAATCGCGATACCACGGACGTTTTGCATCGAAAACTCGTATGATTGCGGTTTGCCCGGTTGGTTGATAGGGAGGCACCGGATTAATTTGGCAAATTGAACCGGTTCTTCCATCGAGTCCGATAATTCGGTGACTACCTCTACTCCGGAGGTTCCGTATCCTGTCGCTCCACCTCATCCTACGTGTTCCGCGTGGAGGAGGTACCTGCACCCTTCGAAGGGAATTCCAGGTTTCTCCTCCTGATCTACGTAGCTTAGTTCCCTAATCGAATTAGAGGAGTCAGGATATTGCGTGTCGCTATGTACCCCACCCATACCAATTGTTTTAAGTTGACATCTCCGTCGAACCGCTTCCTCGCCTCGTTCCGGACATCGAATTTGAACTAATCTATCTTCAGGAATATATCGAATTATCGTTGGAAAAAGGTAGGCCTTGGTTCCGCCTCTGGATGATGCTCGAAGAAAATCGGATTCATTACAAACGAATATTCGTGGAATCACATACATACGTGTGTGTTTCTGATCGTTTTCTGATCGTTCGATCATCATTGTTGGTAAATGATTTATTTATATTAAAATCATTGGATTCTTTTGAACATCGATTTGTTTCGTTTATTTTTGAATTTTGATAACGATTCAATTTACGATAAGTAAATTTTCTTCTGCTTTATTTATTTTAGAGATATCAACAGTTATCTATCTATTTCCTTCTACCGGAGTGGAAGTAAGAAAGATCGAGCACCCTCTTTGCTGTGTTCAAATTTGATTATCTAGGACCCTTATGAAACCTTTGGGAAGTTCTCATTGTAACAGTTTAATCTGAAAAGAAAACAGTATTCGAAGGGTCATGATAGATAAGATCTTTTTCTTTCTGATTTTTGATAAATTAAATTTATAAATAAAATATCAGAAATGTCCAATAGATATTTATTACATAATATCGTTAAATATCCATTATCCATCGTATTTTGAGCTATGTAATCTCTCTTTGTATCATGAGTATTCTACGTTATTCTATATAATGATTAAAAACTATATATATGCACTTCATCGTTTACAATTGCTGCATCAACCACTAGTAAACACAACGAGAAATTACTCCATACGAATCCAACCCTCGCAAATTTTTTTCTCCACAATATCTTCCAATCATCATTCGCAAGAAAAAAGCTGATCCTCCCCCAAGATCCACTCATTCACGCGAGTCGTCTCCGCGTGGAAAGATATTCGAAAGGCTTGCAGTTCATCGAGGAGGGCTCGTGTCATTAAGCGGTTGTCCATCACGCGCGTGTCCGTGTGCCATTACAGAAAATGACTGCGCACGGTCTGGCGCGGCCGGTGGAGGAGAGGGGTTAGGCTCTTAACTTTCACTAACGACCGAAGTTTTTCGGTGTCCGAGCCCCGAGTGGCTGGGTATCATAAATTCAAAATGGCGGACCCTTTGGGGGGTGAAAACAAAAGCCACTCGGGTCGAGCCAGTGTAGAGAAGTCCTTCCATGGTTATGGTGATGGTGGTGATGGTAGTGGTGATGGTGTCGGTGGGCAACCCTTCTGAAGTCCTTTCTCGCGGGGAGGAGGATACGATGAGGATTTTCGAGGGGTCGCGCCACCGAAAATGGCGGACCCAATTAACCGAGTCTAGGCTACCGTACACCCCCGTTGTGGAAACTGTCGAAGGGACAAAGAAGAGGAAAGAAGAAGACCGAAGGAGAGTCCTTCGTAAAGGATGCGTGCGTTTCCGCGCTCTCAGCACCCCATCTTTCCTTCTTTTTTTTTTTTTTTTATTTATCTACCTATCTCTCTCTCTCTCTCTCTCTCTCTCTCTCTCTCTCTGTGCATACAGACCCTCAGATTTACGTCTTGTTGACCTTTTTCAAGCTGGTGCGTGAACGATGCGAGGAATGGAACGATGGGTTCATTGCTCTCTGCGAGTAGTTAGTTAGTTAATCGTCTCCTTTGACAGTGGGATTTTTCATATGTGAGTCTTATTTGATAGATATTCGAACGTCTTGATGAAATCTCGTTAATTTTCTTAATGGATGGATATCTAATTTTTTTTTTAATAAGTGAAAAAAGAGATTCGATTGTTATTCGAGTGAGATTCTTATTTAATAATTATATGATCCGTTGAAATTGAATGCATCATTGATTCTTCTTTTTCTTGATTAATTATCTATTTGAATTGATCTATATTTAGCTGAATAGATAGATTATTTTTGTGTTGTGTAAATAGTTACCTACAATGAAATTAATTTTTAAAAATGCGATAAATAAGAAGATTTGTATTCATAATAATAATTGTTGTTTAGAATTCTACAACTTACTTGTACAATTCTTAAACTACTAATCTAATTTTTGAATATAGAAAATAGCTTTTAAAGGAAATTCTTGTAAATTTATCAATATCTATTGCGATAAGAGGACACTTTGCAAGAGAGAAGGCAAAGTACACTTCCCGCCCAAGCTTAAAACTTAAGTCAGATTATTGAAAACTCGGATTACCGAGATTGGAGAACTTTTCTGGAAAAGTTACAGACTCGATTTTACTTGGAAACAACGCAGAAATCGTTTGACCATACTCGGCACGCTTTGTCTGCCGAGCATGCCGAGATGCTTGGAAGCGTAATCTGCGTAGTATGCCGTGGGGTTCAAGCGAGGAATGAATTGTGATTTGAATTACAATCTTGTTTAGGACCTCGTTGAGAATATATGAAGGGAGCATCCCTCTGAACAGGATTTCTCGTGGTCCAGAACTGGATGGACAAGCTCCGCGCAAACGTTAAATCGTGATCTTTGATCTCGTTTGACCGGATGCTGGACCTTTATTCTACCTGTTTCACTGGACAAGTGTTTGGTATTTATCATGTTACTCGATGGCCATTCATCTCTTTCGTGGATCGAATCTTTTCATTTGATTTTATTTTCGATTAGTTTCAAATTGGTTTAAGACTTTTCAGAATCAGATTTTGTTGGATTATTTGTGATCGAATATCTTTTTAAAAAAGATAAAATTTGAAAGTTATCTTATCTCGAGAAAAAATATACGTATCTTCATATTTATGAGTCTTTCCAGTTTACCTGTTTAGAATTAATTAAAACATAAATACAATTGTATCTACACGCATATATATATATGTACACTTATACGTGTATTCAAGATTGAAATATAATACTTACTCGCTAACAAAGATATTACAATCGCCTACAAGAAAATTACATCAAATAACCTGGCCAGCGAGTCATAATCAAGAAAGCAAGCAACAAACGTTTCATTTCCATCTCCACCGATCCACTCGTACACTTCCTCAATCTCCATCCACGTATGGACAAACATCCATCTCTCTCCTCGCTCTCTCAAGTTCAAAGATACCTCCTGTAAGGACAATAAGGAGGAGCGCCTCTCCTACGCTCGTTCCTCGTCTCATTCCTCCGCGATCTTTCGCATTATTTCTTACTCGAGACACGTAGGTCGAACAAAGGACGAAGAGAGCCGACCAAGGTGGAGGCAAGACGAGGGAGAGTGTCCCCGCAAGAGAAAGACACGAGAAAGAAGAAGACGAAGACGAAGAAGAAGAGGAGGAGGAGGAGGAGGCAGAGTAGGTTGGCGAGATCCTCGCCGTCTCAAAGAGTGAAAGTCGACGTCTCTTTGAAGCGGTATTAACCGGCCGATTCCATCGAATTTGCTGTGTGGCGGCTCGATGCGCCCGTGAGTTCGATCACGGGAATGCGATAGCTTGTATATTTGTAGAAGTAATAACGGGCGAAGCGAGAGGGGCGGTGAGTGGTCGTAGGAAGAGTACGTTCGTCGCGAGGAGGAGGGTAGCTTGGCGACACTCAAGACCTCTCTCTGCAACCCGGTCCCGCTTCCTCTTACGCTCATTCCGTCTTCTCGCTTCCTCCCAACCTCGCCGAGCTGTACAAGGGTCCATCTCATAGCAACGCCCACGGAAACCCGAATCGATACGACGCACTGTTCTGGAAATTCTCCGGATTTTCCCGTTCGTTTTCGAATTTCGACCGGCGGCCACCTTGAAGATCATCCTCGATCTTGGAATGGGGCCGAGAGAGACGCGTGGCTGGGCCGAGAGTTGTTGCGGCGCGGCGAGAATCATCTCTTCTTGGCGGGATCTCTAGGAATTTTCGCAATATTCGTACTCGATGCTCGGTCGGCCAGGGCGACTATAAATTCGAGAATCATGAAGGGAGGTAAAAAATTTTAACCCTCTTCTTGGCTACCTTGATACGATTGGTGGGGAAAACAGCGAAGATGGTTGAAGGGATTTTTTTTGATAAAGGTGGCCCTTATCAGCAGCGGACACACGGGCGCTCTGGTCTCTCTGGTTCTTGAAAAACTGCACGGGGAGATTGCTTGGCCTCCTAATGCGCGCGAATCCGCCGTTTGCATCCCTCTGCGCTTCGATTACCGACCCTCTTTACGTGGGGAGTCGTAGCGATGCCTCGTTTTTCCTTCTTACCGTTTCGTGAATGCTGTTGGATGGTGCCGATTGGGTTACAGATGTGAGATACGAATCGTGACACGTTAGAGGGGTATTTATTTTTGACAAGCAAAACACGCGTAACGTCCCTAATGATTTCCGTGCAATTTTGAATGAGAAGAAAGTGACGTATCTTTCGGATATATCCTAGTAGAAGATATAATTAGTAATCTGTGAATAATTATCCGTCATATATACGAATTTCGTGGATAAACATTAAAAATAATGGTTGTAGATGATCGAAATTCTAACTAGTTAATTTTCAAAATTATTCTTTCAAGAATTCCTTATATATTCCTCTGTGTTTTGCAAAAGACGACAAATTGGTTAAAATTTAGAATGATCCCAATATCGTATCGAATTCTCTGCCTTTACAAAGACCACCGTCTTCCATCCCTCGAACTCTTCACGCAGCTATCAAGGATATTGCACTTTTCATAACAACCGTACATTCTTCTCCAATGTAGATTCTTCTACGTCCAACATTTTTCATAAGAAAGGAAGACACAAAAAGAAAAAGGAAAAAAGACGAAGATCCAAAAAGAAGTCGACGGGGAAGAGAGTCTTGAAATGGCGCGAAAGAAACGAGGCGAGTTTGTATTCTCCGCGTTTTCCTCGTTTTTACTGGCGTGGCCAGTCAGGCGTCTTGTCATGCATGACCGATGTCGATATATGTACAGCGTGGGATGCACACGCTCAGGAGCAAAGCATCGTTGGAAGAGTCCTCTTTGCCTCTCCTCCCTCGGCCTCCCTCTTTCTCCACCCCCATTTCATCCACGAAGAGGAAGAGGGCTTCGTTTCACATTCGTTTCCAGATCTGTGAAAGGTTCGTGCACGAGAAATCCAGAAAATTGGACAGAGCGATCGGTTCTCCCGGCCAACGTTCCTCAAATGAACGATCATCTGGAATCCCATAAGCCATTTTTCTCCGCGACCGAGATCCATGGGTCAAACGATAGAAAAATTTTGAAACCGATTCCGCCGGATTTTCCATTTCCTGCTGAACCAAGGAAACTTGCCTTCTTAATTCCTCGGTTATTTAAATCTTTCGATTTCGCGATCGGGGGAAATGATATTCAGCGCGTATAAAATTTACGAAGGAAATATCCCAATTCTATTTTTGGAAATCTGTTCTAAATCTCGATTTCGAGAGATTGTTTTCAACTTATTAAACATGTACAACGTTTAAAATTTAATCGTTCTATCGATTTTCCAAACATCCGATATATTTTATTTAAGCAATTCTTCCATAGATAACTTAGGCAAAATAAATAAAATATTATTTCTGTTTAATTTAATTATTCGTCGAATAAACTTCCTCTTTGAAGTCTTCATTTTAAACGAAATAATATAAATAATATTTGAGATAGAATAACAAGAAAACAATATCAAGAATTATTGCAAAGAATCTTGTTTGATTTCCGTCCAAGATATTTTTGGTTTCTTATATTATTTGTATAAATTTTTCCATAAATAATCTAGATAAAAATAAATAAAAAATTATTTCTATTTAAATAATCATTCATCGAACAAATTTCCTCTTGGTTCTGAATAAATAACAATACAATATCATCCCTGTGAAACAGCAGTAATCGTACTTTTTCTTCACTCGAACCACTCGATATCAAGAAAATCGCAAAGAACTTTTCTCTTAATTAAGCTCCATCATTTATTTAGCAGTATAACGAAGAGCATCTTCGATTGTTGAATATTAAAACGACGCTATTGAATTAGATTTCGATGGAACAGGGGTTGATCACCACTGTCGCGAATTTGTCTACATGGGCGATTGTGGTCAGTCGATGCAGGATCGACAAGGTTCTGCTACTCGTTTATCCAGTTTCCAATCCAGTTTTCATGATGAACTTTGACCTCGAAACGGGGCCAGCCCTGTCAACACAGAGGGCGCGCGCGCAGAATGACAAATGTCGTTGCGACCACTAATATTGCTGCACAACAAATTATATTCGAGGTGATAAAATCTAACAGGAGAAGCTAGATAAATAGTGCTCGAGGAAGGCCAGTTGTAATCGATAGTCTCTTCGTCACTTTTATTTTCGTCCATTTCAACATTTCACAAAGATTTTCAACGATATTTGGACAAAGGTCGAGATTTCGTTTTAAATATTTTCTTTAATTTCAGAACAGATGTTTCATACAGTTTTTTGTCTGTTGCAGGTATCTTGTGGAAAGTGGACCTGAATCTTTGAAGAATGGATAACTTGGATTTCTCTTGGATTTCTTTTGGATTTATTCCGGTTTTCTTTTGAGAATATTGTATGTTTCAGGTGAAGAGTATATAATATTCTGATTGCGAGTGATTTTAGACGCATTGATTGTTATGTATTTTAATTAAGAAGGTATTACTAAATTTTTATGGAATATTCTTTTTACGAAGACCATTAATTATTGAATTAAACAGAGAAAAATATATTATTAGGAAAGATATAATCGTTGCTATTATTTTTCAAATTTTTTTTTTTACAGTGTTTCTTGTGATTATAAATGAGAAGGTAATATATTTGTAGTATCATAAAAGTATCTAGCTTAGAACAGTACCTTCAAATGACTATAAAACAGGATCTCGTAACTTCACATTTACGATCCTCGGAATTAAAATGCAGTATCATCCTCTTCTACCACAAAGTTGCATCGTTTAAAATTTTTAAATTATGCTTCTATAAAGAATTAACGAATTGTTAATTCGTTTTCCCAAAGAATTATATTAAAATAGAAGAAGTAAATGAACAATTGTACAAATGATCATGTGATTCAATTGATAATGAAATTATTTTCAATATAAATTGACTTTTATGATGTTTATAAATCAAAATAGTGTATAGATACTTTTGTATCAATTAACCAAAAAAAAAAAAAAAAAAAAACTGTCTATCACTGGTTATCATATAAACACGAAAGGATTAAGCATGTATAATAACAATCAATGCGTCAAAACTGAATTATCTCGCAAGTTATTAAAATAAGAAGAAGGACAAAAATGAGAAAAGAAAAAAAAGGAAAAAGAATGAAAGAAAGGATGAAATAAAGACAGCATGAAAACGTCCCCGCTCCTATCCTGCATTCCTGTTTCTTATCTCGATTCTTTTTCTCATTTTCATTTCATTTAAACATTAATTTCATTCACCAGAGCTGCGAAGACACGGCCCAGAGTAAATACGTGCTACGTTATTGGCCAATATCGGGCAGACACGAGGTTCGAGCCGTTCTCGACTAGGCACAACCCCCATTAACCGCGCCATAAACAGATAATCGCAAATTTCCCGGCGATACCGCTCGCCCAATCAGATAAACCCGACCAGCCGAGATATGGAATTATTGTCTATGCGTTTCTCGCTTCGTTCGCACACGAGGCTACGTAGCTGCGAATTAGCGACAGATTTTAAGACAGAGACACGGAATATCGAGATACTGTTCGTAATTATTCGAAGTTTTCTATTTTATTGTTCTCCTTAGTTTAAATCTTTTATTTAATTTCTCTTCATTTTTCAAAAAACATGTTAGAAACTTCAAAGTTCTATACATTTTTTCTTTTTTGGAACGAAGATAGACAATTAGAAAAATAGGATATTTCGAAGAAGGCGATAAAGCTTCAAATCTAAGGTGTATATTATAAATAACTGATAATTATAATTTACTCTTCGACTAATTACGAACACGTGCTCAAATCAAAACATCTTATCTCCTTACCAATCAAATGATACACCTTCCAAACGAAAATCAAACACTTCTAAAATCTCTGCAAGTTCTTCTTCTACGAATACAAAAAAAGTGTGCCTATTCGTTGTTTCGAAGGCAGTCTCGCCTTCATTTCGACACTCGTCTCGGACCCCACGCATGGAATAAAATTTCCGCGACGTGTTCTCAAGTCGGTTTTACGTGATTCGAAACGCGGCTCGTCTCTGCTCTTTGTTTGCGCTCGCCAAGGGTGAGAAAGAGGAGCACTCCGTTAATCATTATCCAAGGGGTAAGTCGAGAGGCGAAGGAAGCCTCCTTTGAGGCCGGACCACGGTTGCTCTGCCCGGAATTCCAGGGCCTCGGATTACAATTTGGCGAGTCCAGGGCGAAGGGAGAGTAAAATGGCCGCCGGCGGTAGGGTAGTTTTGCCGGTCGTGGGGTGGCTACGAGGGTGGCTAACTGGGTGGCCGACAAGGACTGGAAGGAGTAGGAAGAGAAGCCGAGCGGAGGTCGGTAAAGGGGATAGCGGTGGCTGAGGACTGGGGCAAGGGGGGGGAGGGTTCTGATGCTAGCCACAACCCCTTAAGGGTCGAACGAACCCTTGCACTACCACACGGAGTCCAAGAATTCTCCATCTTTCTCTCTCTCTCTCTCTCTCTCTCTCTCTCTCTCCCTCTCTCTCTCTCTCTCTCTTGCTATAACCATTTCATATCCTCTTCCATATCCTGTACTCGGCTTTCCCTCTCTCTCTCTCTCCTTCTCTCACCCTCTCTTTCTCCCTCTATCTCTTTCTCTCTCGTAGCTTCTATATCCCTTGAACACACGAGTAACCGAGGTAGGTAGGTAGGTAGGTAGGTAGGTAGGTAGATGGTACGTGGTTGTGATGGTAGGTATAGTGGCTGTAGATATAAAGGTTGTTCAACGAGGAGGGAGGGTGAGCGGGGGATGAGAAGGAGACGGACAGAGGGTGGAAGAGGGACGATGGTGGCAACAGAGAAGCATTGGAAACAGGAGGAGAACGGAAAGAGAGGAAGACACAGATGTGGAGAAACTGAAAGAGAGAGAGAGAGAGAGGGATTGAGGGCAGAGGGTGAGTCGAGGAGAGTCGAAGCGAGACGAACGAACGTGCCAGTTACCGATAGACAAAGATGGGATCGGGAAAGGGACAAACAGAAACTGGCCATAGAGTTGGAAAGAGAGAAGGAGAGCTGGATGGAGTGGGGGAGGGAATACATAGGAGAGAAACACGAAGCAGCACACAGGCGAGAGGAGAGTGAGAGCAGGCGGTGAATGAGGGACCAGGGGGTGGAAGAGGATGGGCGCGCACGGGCAAGGGTGGAATTTTAGAGTCGGGGCTAGCCTTAAAATACACGCCGCGCGAAATACCGGGCGTGAATTAGAGTCCAGGCGTATATACGCGAGCGAACGGACGAAACCTTTGGAATTTTCGCTAGCCGCAAACTCGGTTCCCTCCCCCTCGTTTCCACTTGTATCCGAGGATCGTATCTTTGGATGGACGGTTGCATCGCGTTTCGAGGACAAACAAGAATTCCCGAGGACACGGGAATCGTTGATTGTAAGACATTCCACGTGCAATGATTATTGTAGTCGGGGATTCGTATTTGCTGGACTTTGTAGATTACTTTGCTGGAGGATTGTGTTAGAGGTATGAGACTCGATTATGAATATATTTGTTACGAATAAGAAGGGATATTGTGGTAGTTTCTAATTCAGTTGGATTGTCATTATTTGATACAAGTATTATCATCGACTTGCAATTGCAGTTTGAAATTAAATTATCAGAGAAATTGAGTAACACCATTCTTCGAGAGAAAGAGAAAGAAGAAAAAGTTGTGGGAACAGATAATAAGAATGGTTCAGGAAAACTTTAATTGTTTAAATTTTAATTTTTTCGAAAAACATTTTCAGAAAATGGCGATGTAGAAATTTTTTGATTTAGAAAAATGAAATTTCTCGTGATTTTCTTTTTTTTTTATTCTAATTGAGAATTTTTTTGATTTGTTCCACCATTAGTCGCGTCCACGAATAAGCGAACGTAACTGAAAGTGGAAAGTAAAGGAACTCCAGAGGAAAATGCAAATGCATGCCTTGAAACGATAAACTTGGAGAAAAAGTTAAGAGTAATTGTTCTCCGCGATGCTACAAACATCGATTAATGAATTTTAAAATGAAATTTTGTTTATACTTTAAATCACATAAATTGAGAAATATAATATAATATTTAAATAAAAATATAAAAAGGATAAAATATAAATATAAAATATAAAAATAATAGGATATACAACCATATCGAAAAACAAAATACAAAATAATCTTAATTAATTATCTTAATTGATTATCAAACAATTATTCTTTATAATTGTTTAAAATCGAACAAATCTCGTAGAAAAATTATTTATTATTATAAATTTTAAATCCTTATTTCTATAGTATACAAATTACATAGGAAATTATTTACACATAGGAAAAATTTACTTAGATTACACGAACTATAAAAAGTACATAAATGTACTTTTAAGAAAAATTATAATTCAAATAATCCAATTCACTTTCTCTCCATATCATTCATCACGATTAACAATTCATCATTCAACATTTCAACGCAAACATTCAACGATGTCTTTCTTTTTTCCCCTTATTAATATCTTCTCTCATACGTTTAAAAAACCAATAAAAAAAAAAAAAAGATACATATTTCTCATACCTGTAAAAATTTCGCACGCCACATCTCCTCGTCTAATTTCACTCGCCAAAAGCTAAATTTCACGCGCACGATTGACGAAATCGGATCTCGACGTAGCCGGAATCTCTCGAGTATATTTTTCTTTTTTTTTTTTGCCCCCCCTCCCCTTTTTTTTTTACCCGCGTTTCGACGCGAGTCTGCGACGATACCGCACGGATTTAACTAATAAGAGCAATTAGCGCCGGGGGTAGTAACTAGAGGTGGTTTGCCCGCCATGGCATGTCTCTCGCCTGGCGGTCGCCTCGGTCAATACCCACCGGACAAGATGGCCGACGCCCACTCCAACACAAACTCAAAGTTACATACATTTATGTACTCAAATGTATAACCCACCCCCTCCGGACGGAGTTGCCTTTCTCCTTCCGCCGGCTTCAACCCTCCCGGCCTCGCCATCCACTCGGCTACACGGACACCGAACTTCATCATTATTATCTCGGTGGGCCGGTATCCACCGTTACCTCCGTATGCGTGAATTTTGCAAAAGAGAGTTGGACTTATCATGAGACGATACACGGGGGAGGGGAGGCCTGTGTGTCTTGAAAGTTAAACGATTGATCTTCGATCGACTCGCGGTTCGCGTTAAGAAGAGAGATTCGGGATTGGATTTTCGGGATGTGGATAATTTATAGTTTCGCGATGAGGGAAATATTGTTGATATTGGTTAGGGAAAGATTTATATTTAATTTTGTTTCATTTGGTTGAGTGGTTAGTTTTTGAAGGTTGAAGAGAGAAATTAGGGATGAAGATTAAAGATGAATACGTTTTTGGTAATAGATTTTTTGGTTAAAAGTAGTTAAAGCATCTAAATCAAACCAAGTTGGACGAATAAGATAGTTTTTAGGAATTTGTTTTATTAAAAACGAGAAGACTTTTTTAATCCAACAGTAAATTTTTAATTTAATGGTTGTTAAAATAGCTTTCCTTGGTATCTTTTTGGAAATAGTATATTTTTTATTTAAAATCTGTAAAGATTTATTGAAAAACGATTGAATTTGTAATATAATTGGAAATTGACCTGTTATTGGAAATAGAAGTTTGTAACGTGCGAAAGGACCTTTTCGAAATACCTGCATAGGAAAAACTATTTCTATTATTTGTATTACTAATTCGACGGACAAGATCAATAAGGTTAAACCGAGAATTTGAATTACGTTTTTCAACGTGTTATAAATATTATAAATTTATTTAGTATCAATAATGCTATCTCCGAAAAGTTCAACGAAATTTACAAATAAAAATAACAAAATAAAAATGACACAATTTCCAAAAGTTGAATATTTCTTCGCAAAATGAATTTCCATCAAAAATCATTCTTAAATCCAATATCGAATCAACATTGCAACAGACCATTATTATCATCAATACAAATCAAATATCTATACCTACAACGAATCTTCATAAAAGATTTCTTTATCAACGAATAAATATTTCATATATAAAATACAAAATCATCCTCTACATCCATATCAAGTCCAATTCAAGTAACAATTTTCCCTTCTAGCTAACTTTCGTCGGTTATCTAAATCGCTAAAATTTTCGTGATCGATGAAAAATTCACGTGTCACGTATCAAAACGAGTATAAATTTGAACGTTTCTCGGCAGATTGCGTCAAGTTCGCGGCGTGAAATTTTAACGAACAGCCCAGCCGTCTTTGCACAGCTCGTTAGGCATCGGCATATCCCTAAAGGGACCAGTCGGCCAGGACACGTCGAAGCGATCCTCGATTGGTCAACAGAAAGGGGTGGCAAGCCCACGCGTGCGATTGGTCAATGCGACCCTTGTAGCAGGCGAATACTGACCCTTTGGGGGTGGATTTCTCTCCCTTGAAAAATATCGGCAATCTTTCGCACCCCTGGCAAACGAGCGGAAAGGAAACTCGATGAAACGTATGCGGATAGTTTAGCGGCCGCCACTGATTTCTTTTCGCCATTCGCGATTTTTTTCTTTCCCCTCTTTCTTCTCTCCTTCGTATCGTTCGAGTTGGAAATGATTTGAAATCGCTTTAACGATATATATATTTATTTGAAATGTCCTCCTTAAACGAAGATGACAAATATTAATTTAAATGTTTTTTGAATTGAAAATAATCATAAATTGATAGATATAATAAGATATAATAAGATATCTGATTTTTTAATTTAATTTTCGAAGCTAATATTGATTTCAACGTAATGCAAATATCATCTAAAAGATGATTTAAATTTAAACAATATAATCGAGTCATCCTGAACTTACATGAACTTGAACTCTGGATGAAGCAATTTGAATCGAACTCGTCGTCGAATTCGAACGAGGCTTCACCCATCGATATTCCGAGAAACGAAAAACTGCAATAAGAACATCCAGTCGCTACGATCGGCCGCAAATTGGAAAATCGAAAGGCGAAGCGTCTCATAGCAGGGTGCCAGTGCAAAGAGACGTTCCAGTAATTGATTTAGGAGTATCCATTTAATTAGGCGGACGTTGTAAAGGGCGAGGAAGAGATCAAGAGCTCGGCCCGACAATACTTTCCCAGTTCTTTATCGGGAAACTGAGAAGGACGGCCAAGTATCGGCAATAATGAGATTGAAATTAATTCGACGTCGTGCCGGTCGACGAGATATTCGACGATAAGATAATTCAACAAATTTGCCCAACTAAGCCTCGGATTTTCGTTCCACGTTCCACTATTATTCGTCAAAGCATTACCACCCCCTCCCTCCCTATTTTTTTCTCTCTTTCTCCTCTTCCTTTCCTTTTTTTTTACCCCTTTCTTCCTTTTTTCCCCTCCTTCGTTTCTTCTTTTTCTCGGCGATCCTTGACGCTTCTCCTCATCGTGAATGAAACGATCCTCGAAACGAAGAAGCGAGGAAGGACCTCCTCTCTGTTGCCGCGAAGACAAACGGGGCACCGTTTAATCTTTTAACCGGGAAACGAGACAGCGGCGTGAACGCAGCCGAACTAATCCCGCGCAATTGTTTTCGTCCATGTTGACTGCTTATCTGGCTTAACAGCCGACTAATTCCGCGATCTAACAAACTTCGAGGCCTCCCTCCTCCACGGGTAGTTAACCCCCGGTTTCCAACAGTTTTTCTCTCGCTAGTCTCCTTCGTTCCACGGAAGTGAATACCGGACATTAAGATATACAACGCGAACAACGTAATCGCTTAAACGGCCGCGAGATCATACGTGTCTCCGCCGAGATAGCGAAATGGCGGCCATTTAAAGGGAAATAAACGCGTTCTCGCGAGCAAACATCAAGGAACGGAGGGGGGCAAGGAACGGTTGAACGATGATGATTATTTGGTTTATTAACATTTTAAGGTTGAAGTCTTTCGCGATGAAACCAGAATTGAAAGTTTTTGTTAGGTTGGTTTCTTGGATCTTTGAAAATGATAAGATAGGAATGAAGGAAATTAATTCGAAAAATTTGACTAATTATGAATTGGTTAATTGTAAAATAATATTTTGAAAAAATTATGTTCAATTTAATAAATTATGTAGAATATATTTTTGAAATTTTTATATTAAAAAGAGGGAAAATTAAGATATGTTGATTAGGGTGATGTTTTAATTCCATTATTGGAAAGAATCTTTGGAAAAATATTAATTTTTATATTAAAAAATCATCCTATACTCTACGCAAATATAAAAATTCACAAAGTGCTCTTCCTATGCAGGGGCTCTAACTTACCCTCGAACCGGTTCCTGGGGAAAAATTTTGTACGAAAGTGTACTCTATTAGGAGGCAACCATGTGTTACGTCGTGTATAGGATTCAGGTAACTCAGGTGCGTAAAACGAAATAGAAATAAAAGGGGGGCACGAAATAATGTTTGGATCAAATTTTCGAAAGTATGAAATTATTTTATTAGGAACATCGTTGCTAAAATTTTGCGAGAACGCTGAGGATTATTCGAAGACTAAAATCAATAGTTTAATTTTAACACAGATTCGACAGGGCTAAGTTCAGTTCGCGCAATTAATGGTTATATTCGTTAGAGAATTCGCGAGTCGATGTAATTCGCGTCGATATAATCGTAGGAATTGTCACGTAGAAATTGCGCGTAAATTTCTAATTTGAATTGCGCATTCGCCTTGTTTTTATTTTATTAAAGAGTTCCTACAATTTAGATTATTTCTAAATTTTCGATGAACGATTTTAATTTTCATTGTCTTGAAAATTATATAATAAAATAAAAAGAAGGAAATCTTTTAAATGCCAATTTCATCAATTTTATTACATTATATATAAATCTACGAAAATTAATAACTAATTTATTTATCTTTTTTCAAAAAATTCAACTATATATTTATTCTTGAGTTATGGCGTATAATGGCCAAAATATCGAGACAAAGAGCGAGTCAAACCGTTCTCCAAACCGCGCGCGCACGTAAAATTCCAAAAATTTGGGAAAAACTAGAGGAAAATCAGGAAACTCGGCGGAATAGTTGGCGAAAAACGTCACAATAAAAATGGAGAATTCTATGCATCCTCCCTTCTCCCTTTCTCTCTCTCTCTCTCTCTCTCTCTCTCTCTCTCGTTCTCCTCTTTTTTTTTATCATTCCAACTGCTAGTAGCCGCGCGCTGTTTCCTACCCTCGCGACGGCGGATGCGGACGAAACGACGCCGGAAACGTGGGCGGGGGTGGCGGGACTGGAGCGTTTGACATATTTTGTCCGGAAAACCGACAGATCAGGGACGATAGCGGCGTACGAGAAAGGGTTGGTGGTTGGGGGAGCGAACACGGGGGCACCTCTGCTTTTGACGTGGAGATTAGTGTCCGCCATTGTGGTGACGTCACCATAGTTAACACGCATTCAAACGACCGTAGAAACGGATGGTGAAACTATTGACCAACGCCTCGCGAGCGTTCGTCACCTCGTTCCCATTTCTTCCTCATTCTTCTCTCCTCCCCTCTCGTCATTAACGAAATAATAATTGAATTCGATGGAAAATCGTTCGATGACTTGGAGGTTAGGTTGAACGATTTCTGCACGGTGGACAGTGAAAGGATGATCTATAGTCGAATGATGTATCTCTGAGGAGCGTGGCGGAAGTCGGTACCCGGTTGACAGATGAATATGCTCCGAGAGAACAATGGGGCCGACCAAAAATTAACGGCATTGTCTTAACTTCGAATTCGCATGGCGGCTGGTGTTTGCTCGCACAGTAGTCGATTACCAGCGAAACAGGGAGGCGCATTCAGAAGAGAGCTTCACGGGCTTTCGATTACGACGGCGACGGATTGTCTTTGGCGTTATACTGCCGGATTTCGAACTTTATGACGTGTAATTTTGGCTTTGACGTCTTCGGAAGATGTAGTAGGGAATGGCGAGGGAATCGTGCGTTTATGGCTATAGTTTTATTTCGAGGAAAAATCTGTGAAGGCGATGGTTGAAAGGTTGGTACGTTCATCCATTGGCCTCGATTGGATTTAGTGTACTTTTTTATTGGAATTTTAGTTTAAAATTAAAAATATCAAACGAAACATCAGCATCTTATATTTTTATCTCGATAATCTCGATTGTTTTTTGAAATTCCTGGTTTTTATTTTATTTTATTTTTTTTTCTCTATTGCCATCTTTTTTTCCTATGAATATCTTTTTCTATGATTTTTATTGGATTTATTATAAATTTATTTGGAAGATACAAATTCGTATCTTGAATTAGTAAAAGAAAAAAATTCTATCTATTTTGAACTACAATATCGACAGAGAGGATGAATACAAATTTTGCTTTTTCATTATTTGAATTATATTGAATATTCACACTTGATTTCCACCTTTTTTTGTGATCATATATGAAATAAATATTTAAATTGAAAACAGAATTATAAATAATATAAAAGAAAATATCAAATATTCATTTTTACATTGTACACGACTCCCTTTGCTATTGCAACCAGATATACGTTAGAGCACCTCGTTCTACGAGCTATTCTTACCTGAGTCTGCTCTACCGATACCTCTTTTCAACGTGAGATGGCGTAGCGTATTCCCAATAAGCGCATTCGGCTCCCTCGATGCTAGAAATTCAACGATCGTTCGATGGATTCGATTAAAAAGAAAAATCCCGAAATAATGGCTCGATTATTCGACTCCAAGAAGAAACAGAGGCGAAACGATAGGTTCACGAGATGGTTTCGCACACGCGAGCCACACATTGCGAAATGCATTATGCAATAAATGTAATAAGCGTCCAATAGTAATGGTTCGAGAGAAGTTAAACAATTTATGTAACGAGCTTTCTATAGCCAGCGGAGGTGTATCGGGATCTGGCGTGAGATCGATCAATTATTCTCGCATAAATTCGCTCTCGTAATCGGTGAAAACGATCGTTCGTCAAAATCATTACTAAGATAGGAATTAACCCCTCGACTGGTAGTATTGTTAAATCGCGATAATTTAGAATAGAAGATATAAGAATCAGAGGATTCTTCTCTGATAATTTTGCGATTTTATTTTATCGGGTGTTTTATAAAAATTGAAAATTATTAAAATAAGATTGATAATTTATTAAATCGAATAATAATAATAATAATAAATTAGAAATATAATGCACTAATCTTGAGGGAAATACACAAATTTTCACTTTATATTTAGTATTTTCTTAAAATTTATTATTTTAATGTTTTTCTCAAAGTTATCGAACAATATTAAATATTAAATCTTTGTTATCACATTGAATGATTGCGAGTAGGAAATGATTTGTGATAGGAAAAATTCACAACAATTGGAAGGAATTGCTCGATGAAGATCGAAAATATAATCAGGAATATAAAGTGATGCGACACGAGTTATTTAAAAACAATGTAGTTTATTTGAATCGCACAAGACATACACCGTATCTGCTATGTTTATAATTACGGACATCCCCGTGGGAAAGCTGGTCAAAGGATTGTATCGCGATCTTTGGCCAGACTTTGCCCGAAGACGCCTTGCTTTCTCGTATTGCCTTAATGTCGATCCTCGGTTTTTTTTTTTTTTTCCTTTTTTTTTCCGTTTTCATTATTTTCTTTAAAGTGTTCCAAAGTGTTTTGCCAGGTCGAAAACCCAGTCTTACCGTATCTAGAAACCGAGCTTCGGATTATTTTTACCCTGGATCAGAATATTTCATACTAAAAACCCAATTTCCCTGCTACCGACACTTTTTATTTTCAACCCCTTACTGCGCTTTCGCGTTCATCTTGCGTGTGACTTTTCCATCCCTTACTATATTATAGGAAATACCTCTTATTTTTTTTTTCTTCTTTATTTACCTTTATTTTATTTAACTGTCTAGATACTTCAATTCGCTATATTTCCGACGTTCTGTTCTTCGTTTATTTATTTATTATTATTATTATTTTTTTTTTAATCTGGGAATATCTTTTACCATTTTAAGAAGGTTTACCCTGTGTAAGAAACGTTAGAGATCGATCGACGGGACACGACGAGACGCGAGAAACGACACGAGAAATATCAATTTTAATCCACAAAGAGAGGAAACTTTGATTTCATCGAAGATTTCACTTTCGCCTAATTTTTCCGCCCTCGTGTCCCCCAGATCGAATCGTCCGCCGTGAAAATTTTTCGTGTGTGATTGTGTTCTCTTCTTTTTCCTATGTTCGCTTCGTGAGGCAGGGAACTTGGTCCTATGTGGGATGAATTCGAATAAGAAAGACGAGAGAAACTTTTCTTTGGAACCAAACTACATGTTTCGTACCATCGTTTCATGGATTTTATTTTCTACAACCATTTTACTCTGCGCCGTATGTTTCTGCAGGGCTAAAGATCCAACACTCCCCTTATTCCTCCCTTCCTCTCTTTCTCTATCTCTTTCTCTCTGATTTCTTTTTCTTTTCTTTCTTTTTTTTTTTCATTAAAATGGATGATAGAACGATTCCATAACGATGAAAAACGATGAACGAAACGACGAGTTCTCGTGCTTACGAAAGAGATTGATGCAATTAATATTACTACGATGATTTTTTTTTTTTTTATTTATTTATTTCTCACGTTCACCGACGATTATTTTTCGTCTGCCTTATTCTCCGCCCGGTTCTCCACCTCCCTGTATTCGTCTCCTTCATTTTTTTTTTTTTTTGCTACGGGCAGTGCCATATATTTACAATATATCGTATAAACGGAGCCTGGCATGTACGTATTTTCAGAATCAATCTAACAAACGTTTTTTTTTTTTTTTATTTTTCTTTAACTAGATAACGAGATTTTCATTTTTTTTTATTTTCATTTTGCCTTTTACCTAGGGCCGTACACGTCTAACACCGAGACAACTATCTTGATATGAGTTTTTTTCCATTTTCTTCTCCTTTAATCCCATCTTTTTTTTTTTTTTTTTTATTTTACTCGCACACATGTTCGTACATAACGCTTATGCATACCATCGGAAAAAATCGTGAAATATCTCTCGTTCGATTTACCTCTTGCACGCAATTTCAACGGAACACACGCACGCATACTATCCGATTTATACTTTATCTTATTGCCTAGATCATCTTTTTTTTTTTTTATTTAGGAACAGTCCTCTTCGAAAACGTTTACAACGAGACGTTTTTTTTTTTTTTCTTTTTTTGGAAAACGAGGCAAGGGAAAGTAATAAAACGAAAAAAATCGAATGGACGTATAGGAAACGAAACTGGTACGCTTGTTTTAATGGAAAGTAGAAAGAAAAAAATAATTGCGCGAGTACAATAACGCAAATACCTCAGTCTTCGGGTTTTTCTAATGAAAATAACGGAGAAAAGAGAAAGGAAAAACGGGTGATCAACCGTCGTTAGGGCGCATCGCGTTGTGGAAGCCACGATTTTCGCAGGATCAACGATCCATGGCCTCGATCCTGCGAAAGCCGCGCGCGATCCGGTCATCCGCGACGACAATAAATATAACCAACGAACAAATGCGCTAATAATTATAGCGTCGGCGTGTTTCATGAACTGGAAATGGCCGTCGAGGATTTTCTCTTCAACAATTTATGCAAAAGCTAATCACATTTTTCGTCTGATAATTCCTTGAATTTATTTTTGTATTAGTATTTTCTTTTTATATACCGTTTACACTTCTGTAGTCGTCGAATCAGGATCAAATTAATTCTTTATCTAAAATAAGATGTCAGTTCTCATTAAATCCAGATCTAAATTGGAATTGTATTTTTGAAAAATTTAATTATTATTCATCTTAAAAAAAAAAAAAAAAGTAATTCATAGATAGCATATCTGTAGATCTTAGAAGATTTATTTAAAAAATTGAGGCATCAGATATCGATTTGATATTTTATACGATAAAGATATAATGAGTCTTTTATTAAATTTTGCATATACCAAATTCTTTTTTATCAATATTTTATAAGAAATGAAAATAAATATAAATACTTTACGTTACTTAGAATTTAAACAAATTATGCGAATTAATTCGATGACGAAAGACAACACTTTGGAATAAATAAATTTTTGTGATCAGCTGTCGAATACGTTAATAATAATCGGCGCCTAATTTAATCCGTTTAACATAGCGCCATCATGAAAACAATAACAGCATCGAGGGTAAAATCACTCGACGGACATCTCGAGTCGACGATCATAATAATATAGCGCCGATAAACCTAAACAACTTTGGCATCTTCTTAACCACGTAAAACATCTTTTCTCAATAATAATTTAATAATAGCGGGAATAAAATAATGAAGACAGCGCTTACAGTAGCTGTAACCGCGTTAATAATAGTGGCAATGAATAATAATAATAATAATAGCAATAATAATAATAATAATAATAATAATAATAATAATAATAATAATAATAATGTAATAATAATAGACAATAATAATGACAATAATAATATTAATAATAGACAATAATAAAAATAGCAATAATAATAGATAATAATAATAATAATAATAATAATAATAATAATAGGCAAATGTATTATGATACATTTTACATAGGATCGAGGATAGATCTTAAAATCTATAAAAAAGAAAAGAAAACTCAGCGCACACATTCGCTGTACACAATTAAATCGTATTTCAAATACTCTCGCGTTTCTCCTTAATTAGGAATCCTAATCATCGATAAACGTTGGGGTTTTCCAAGAGTTGGGGGTGAGGTTTTCGAATATCGATGTTTCTCGATTTTATATACACACGGAGGATATCGTTGAAATCGCTTATAAACGATTCTTCTCCTCGAGGAAAAGAATAACTCGAAATTTTCTTTTTCACGTTTCCTTTCCATTTTCTTTTTTCTTTTTTTTTTTTTTTTTTTATTTTTTACAAAACAAAAAGAGACGTCAACATGAAATTTCAATGGGCGCGACGTCGTCGGTGCAATGTACAAAAAAGATTTTCCCTTCGTCCCTTCTCGATCACTCCTCGATGCCCTCATCTCCTCGATTTTTGCCCCCCTAAACATCATACATACAGAGTGGTTGCAAATTCTTTCATATCATATAACGTAATGTACATACATATACACGCGCGCAATCTCCATCACACATATATACATATATTACGTTATATAGTATGCGTTAATATATATATATTTATATATATATCTATCGTTATATTAAATAAATAATCTTCAAATGCGATAATAAAGTTACTATTTCCATATTATCCTATGTATAATATTTATATTCTGTATAATTCTCCTCTTTCTTTTATCTCTCTCGCAATTTATATTTATATTTATATATATATATATATTTATATATTTATATATTTATACTCTTTATATATATATATATATTCATATTTATAGCGTCTTTATTTATAACTATTTATAAGGATATACTTTGAATAGCTGTGCTGAGACTCGCAAAAGTGGTAACCATTCGTTTGCTTTTCAATTTTAAATCGCCTTTTCTCCACGTTCCTCCACGTTCGTTGAATCCTTTTTCTCTGTGGAAAGGATGTTCAGTCGTGGCCTTTCCGTTCGGCCTTCCCGCTTCCTCGTTGTTCCACATATTTTACACAATGATACTCATTATCGTGACCTTTTCCAGGTCGTTGCTGTCTAATGGTTGCTGCCAATTCACCGACCTACCGCCTCTCCTAATCCCGAGAGGCGACATATTTCACCTTCAACAAGATTCTCCGGAGTGGTCGCGTGCACGATCAATCGCGTTTCACGCGAAGATTCTCTGTTTCACTCCCGAGGAAGATGATCCCCCGTTCAGTACACCGGGTAAGGTGGCCTGTGAGGCCACAATGGCGGGATCGGCGGTAGGCTTCCGTTCCAAGATCAAGGGTCCTTGGTACTCAGCGAGGAGTCCTCGTCCTGGCTGGCGGGATACGGCATCCCCAGTTTGGGACACTGCTGCACCACGACCACGCATTTCCTCATATGCTTCTCCAACGTGCTGGGCACCGAGAAAGGCATCTCGCAGAAACGACACTTGTACGTGTCCTTACCGTGTCGACCGTGGGTCTTCATGTGCCTGGTCAGCTTCGAGCTCTGCGCGCAAGCGTACGAACACAGCTCGCACTTGTAAGGTTTCTCACCTGTATGAGACCGCCTGTGCACCGTCAGATTCGAGCAATTCTTGAACACCTTGCCGCAGAACTCGCACGTGTCGTTTCTCCCTGTTCGTTCCTTCTTGAGTAGAGGGCTGGGCAAACCTTGGAGCGCCAGATTGGACGTGGTGGCCTTGCTTACTTTGCGAAACTCATTGTTCTCCAGGTAATGGGGGCTGGGTAACCATAGACCGCCGAAGTCCGGCCCCGAGGATCTGGGAAAACCCTGACCGGAGAATATGTTAGGCGTGGTCGAGGAATTGAAATTCGTGGGCGACAACGCGCTGTCCTTCTCCTTGTTGTTGTTGAGAGAGTTGGTGAGATTGGATGGTGGCTCCGTCTTGATGAAAACGCCCCGGTGATTCTCTTGCAACGCCTGCCTGTAAGCCTCCGAGTACTGCGCTATGTTGCTTAATCCGAACTTTTCCATCAGATCGCCGACCAGGCTGACGGGTTTCTGCTCCACTCTCCCGCCGCTCTCCTCGCCGCTTTGCCCTTGAGTGGTGCTCAAGTCTTCCGGTATGTTCTCCTCCGTGTCCTCCCTCTCCGTCTTGGGCTCGTTTTTCACAGCCTCGTCGAGATCCATGTTCTCGTCACAACTGGAACCGTCGTCCGGAGCGGTCTCGACGCTACCTTGAGGACTGGGCGGGTTCTCTTGGTGCTCCTTCCTCATGTGCTTCCTCAATTCCGCGAAGCTTGGAACCTCCATCTCGCAAACCTCGCACCTGGTCGGCGTCGTCTGTCCATCCTGCGTGTTATCCTGCTGATACTGCCTCTCCTTGTCCCGGTGACTTCTTCGATGCACGATGAGATTCGATTGGAAACGGAACTTCTTGTCGCAGACCTCGCACAAGTAGATGGTCTCCGACGCGGAATCGGCGATGATAGGCGTGAGAGCGACAGGCGGGCTGGTTTTCTCGCTGTCGGTCGAATTGTTGTTATTATGATGGCCGACCGGGCTTTGACTGTAACAGGGTGGCGAGTTTTCTTTTTGATGATTGTTGAGCGGCAGAATTGTCTGGTTGTTGGACGCGGGGCTCGGTGGTTCCACGGATTGATTGTGATTTTGCGTGGGTGGCTGCTGTTGCTGTTGCTGCTGTTGCTGTTGCTGGACGGTGGTGCTAGGTACCGGTACGGGTGGTACAGGGGCGGGTGGGTTGGTATTCGTCGTCGAGTTTCCGCTACTGGGTGGAGCCGCGCCTAAGGACGGATTAGCGAGGCTCCTTAGGCGCGCCGAGTAAAAATCCAGATTGGTCTCTAGTGGGGGTGGGTGAGCTTGGCCGGCGAGGCCACGACCGTGCGACAATTCGGCCAGGTTTGCCAAGTTTCGAGCGTTGTTCAAGGAATCCAACGAACTGCGGACCAACGGGTCTCCAAGGTTCAGACCATCCATACCTCTGAGCGGATCGCCTAGGTTTTGAAGGTTCCGGGTCGCGGTCTGCAGCTCCTGGAGGCCTCTGTACCCTGCCAGTGGATTCAGAGCCAGGAAGTCGGGCCTGAACATGGGCGGGAAGCTTCGTTCGAGGTGTTGAGGTAGCCTTAGAAAACTGTGAAGCGGATCGCCGACCAGGGACGCGGAGGATTGTAGTTGTTGTCGTCCGCTGCTACCGCTCGAGTTGGTCCCGCCCGACGAGTTACCCGCGGACGAGCTTCCCGTGGACTTGGTGCTAAGGTTCAGATGGTTTGGCGGGCTTAGGTGGTGGGTGTGCGTCGGTGTAGGCGTCGGCGGACTCGGCGCTGGAGTGTTCGACGACGAGTTCGTCGACGATGAAGGGGAGGTGTAGAGTCTGGCACCGTGCACGCTCTGCGCGTGCTGCAGCAACTCCCAGGCGGAGGATAGCCTCCTGGAGCATTGCGAGCATTGGAGCCATCGAGGTTCTGAAACAGTTTGAATGCGCGTCGTGTATCGATTAGCCGTTTAATGATAAGTCGAAGAGTTCATTTTTAATCACTTAAATTTCGGGTAGGAAATTGAAAAGAAATTGATGAACGATGATTCGATCGAGAGCTCGGTTTAGGATTGAAAAGAAAATTTTATTTTATACTTTTTATACTTTTGTATGGTATATAAAGGAAAAGACGCGTATTCTTTCATCTTTTAATATTTTTTGAAATATCGTTGAATGAGCTTGATGCTCTTGCGAGTAGTTCTATCAATATATATATATATGTAGTATATCCTGGCTGCTTTGAATTTTCAATGCGCTGTATCTTGTGAACTGTTCTAAAGACAGGAAGTGCAACGTACGTTACCTCAAATATATTAGAACGTAATTATAGCATAATCCTGCTAATTGGACCGCAATTTCAAAGCCTCTATAATTTCAACGTCTATCTTCTATTCAAACCACCAATCTTTGCCAAGATAATAACGTAATTTTTTTCACATAAAAGTTGATAATGATATTTTGACAGAGGAAAAGTTCGTCTTATTATCTTTCGTTTCTCGGATCGATTCAAAATCAATCTCTCTGATCTTCTTATGCATAAAATTTCGTTCGTTCAAAACTCAATAATATTAATAATATTAATAACGAGCACGAAGTAGTATTATTTTAAAACTACGCGTTAAATAACATAGGAAAACATTTTTCATCCAACGACATTGAATTGATCTTCTTCCAGGTAAAGCAAGCCTGCTTAACGTCACGTCGAAAGACGAGAAACAACCCTCGAGGAACAAGCCTAAACAACACCATTCAGAACGATTACTTGCGCGATAAGTTGCGTCAAACGGTCCAGAAGATTACCGTGAACCGCTATGATATATGATAACTCGGGTAAAAATCTCGGGAATTATAGAGGGACAGGATCGCGGAACATGTGTGTCTAACGCGTGTTCGACCCACGTATAGATGTCGGTCGGCTATCAATTTTCGAGGCACCCTTAATTTCGTGGAATCGGGATAGAAATCGGGTCCGCCGATTGAATTCGAAATTCAAACGGCGCGGCTGTGTCAAATTGCGGCCACGCGGGGGTTTAAAAATAATATCCTCGGAAAGAAGCGAGGATTGGGGGGAGGGGGGTTGGAGAGGGTGGCTCGAGGCGAATGGGGGATCGGTTCGAGCCGTGAAGTGAAACTGACCCTTAACGACTTCTCGACCCTACCTCCAGCTCCGTAGACGACCACGAGGAGGAACTGGTTTTGAATTTCAATGTTTTTAATCCGGAATATCAGATTTTCGGCCATTTTTCACGCTCTGGAGACGCTCTTTCTGCGATGCTGGGGATGTTGGTAAGGATTTTATTAATTCGAGGCGACCCTCCTCGTGGCGGAGGATGATAGAGGACGAGAAGCAGAAGAAAGATGGAAAGAAAGAGGAACAGACGTCGCGATGATCCCTCGTTGCTTGACGCGAAGTGAGACGCGAAGGAACATATTTGGTGGCTTGGTGATGGGTCAGGATGTTGGGGGTGATTTTATAGTGAATTTATGCCTCGAGACAAACGTTGAAGAAACGAGAGATGTTTTTTATTTTAAGCGAGGATCGGATCGAGTGTAGAGATTAATTATGGATTTTTCAAAATTGATCAAAAGTTGTTGCATGAAAATATCGAAAATCGAGGCTCTAAAAAGAAAAGAAATTATGATTCGATTTTGCCTGTTTGTGATTTTGATCTGTGTATATACAGCGATATCATCGATCGATACTAACGATCAGTGTTTCTCGATGATTTCTCAATGATTGTATTTTATAATCATCAGAATTATAAATATATAAATTCAATTTTATTTTATCTTCGGCATCGATTCAAAAAATTTTCCACGGACAAACAATTCACGGTTAGTTTAAAAGGAATAATTTTAATCGAATCGGTAAGTTTTCCAACAGAAGAAAAAAATTAAGAAGTTCTAGATCGTTTCCCATATTATACTGTTACTGACTGATTTAGCAATGGAAAGAAAAGTCGGAGAACAAAAGATCTGGGAAAAATAAAAGCTAATTAAATGGCTGTTCGAGATAGGGAGAGATCTTTGTCGTCGAAGGAAGTCTGGAAGTCTGAAGTCTTAAAGCCGAACCTTTTCTAAATAAGATCTCTTACGTTTTACTTAAGTTTCTTAAACGGTCCTCTCCAACGTCGAAATTGAATCGTTTGTTACACCAAACGAACGTCCCTGTCGATCGTTTCCTCTTCTTTTGAATTTTCTTAAAATCTTACAAAAGCAACTTTCCCCACATCTTAAATTCTAAAGTTCGTGCAGGTTCTTCGTTTTATCCACGGTATCAATGATACTTCGATAATTTATTAGTTCTTAAAGCTGATATAATTAAATTTTTTTCAAATATAAAAATAAATTTGAACGAAAAGATTTATTTATCATGTATTAATTATAAAACGATGGCCTCGATTTATTCGACTTTCTATTGTTTTCGTATAAATAAAATTTTAGCAAATTTTCAACAAAAATATTTATCAGTCGTATAAATCTAATATTAATCTAATCTACCTAAATCATAAACTACATCTACAACTATTCTAGAACCGTAACGAACGCATTTGGTATTTCGAAAAGGAGATACGAGCGACAGATATCATAGAAAATTAAGATCAACGAATTACACTTTCGTTTATTGCTGAAAATTATTCAAGAGAAACTGTATATACGCACACGTACATTCGCGCACCGGAGGTGAAACACGCAGAAGCGACTATCACCGATGTTCAATAAATGAATCACGGATGCCGGCGACAATGGGACACGTAAACAATGAATCCTAAATTAAATTAGAAACAACTCGAGGGACGTCAGCGTTCATAAAGCGATAGGATATACCACGCGACAATACACAATGGAACACATATCGCCGCGTGTAACAAGGTGCTAAGTAGAATAACGAGGCTGCCGGGTGGGCGACGGATTTTTCTTCGCCGCCTCGCTGACCTTTCACCACGATTACGCTTGCGTTTACGCGTCGCTGTAAGAAATGCTCGCGGTATGGCGAAGAGGGAAAATGCCGTGATCCCTCGTTGCGGATAACCTCGTTCCAGCGTAGGAACGTTGCGTGTCGAGACGGCTTCGAATATGGACGAGTGTTGTGCTTGTCCTCCGACAAGTTCTTCTCAGGGTGAGTAGAAAATCGGTGGAAAAATTATTTGTCTATGATGGTAATTAACGTCGCGTTTCATTTCATATTTTTCTATTTTTTTTTGTTGTTTTCTTTTCAAATTATCGCGATTAATTATCTATTCAAAAACAAAACGATGTTAATTTCTACAAAGTTCGTAAGTTTCAAGATACAAGATAAACTTTACATAATTTAGGAATTTAAATTTGTTCTTCAAAAATTATGAAATTTCAACGAATTTATATATTAGAGATTTAAAATCCTCCAACTTTCTGAGATCTTGTACGTTATATCGTATAAGAAACGTGAATCTAGAGGAAAGAAGAAAGGTATTAAAAATTTAATGACTCGAATATTTCTATCGAGATCTTAATAATTACTAATTTCTAATAATACAATACGTTGAATGAACTTCCTGTGTTAAAATTAAGTCCACAATCAATATCAGAAGCATAGCTAACGAATAATCGATAATACAAAACGTGGAAATTCTTGTTCACACGCAGAAAATTTAATTATAATCTATCCACGAAACCTACATTTTCGCCTTTAACAATCTTTCCTCGTTCGGCGAAAATTTTTTCAAAACTAGTAGAATAAAATAGCTTATATACGGCAACAAAAGAAAGGAGCGGCGAAGAAACAGAAAAGAAAAACCGCTTAATTTTCACCGCGTCATCGATTCGACGAACCTTTTCGTCGTGCGAACTCGCGTGACCCCGAGAATTAGAAAGCGAGGAAAGGGACGACGAGTCAAATGAGGGGGTCATCGAGAGTGGCAAACCGTGAAAATTTGGCATATTGTTTCACGGTTTGTCCCTCGGGCGGTCCTTCTTCACCGGAAGTCGAGGAATATTGTCGAGTTCCCTCGCGAGAAGGGGACGCGAAGAGGAAGATAAGCAAGTGCCCGGGCATAATAAAGGTGTATCGATTCACAGGCGAACGCTTTTCATATGCAAACGTAGCGGCCGGCCATCCGTTAGGATTATTTCTTTAGATTTTCCACGATCTTCTTCACTTTCTTTCTCTCTCTCACTCTCTCTCTCTCTCTCTCTCACCCTCTCTCTTCCTCTCTCTTTCTACATATATAGAAGAGATGGTTCGCCCTTAGAGAAGATGCGAACGATAGAGGAGCGCATCGATCATGATTTATGGAGTTCCACTTGCCGGCACGAATGGCGAGGTGAAAAGGAACGGACGCGATTATGGGAATCATTGTAAACTTGAAATTTATACGGGGAATTGCTTCGGATATGGGAAGATCGTTGTTCGAGAAGAATGAAGATATCATCTGTTTAATAAAAATATTGATCGTGATATTCGTATCGACAATTTTTTTTTTTTTTTTGCGTGCAATTGTTGTACGAATTATGTTTTTATTAGTTTTTTATTAAGAATACGTCAGTATTTTTTTATATTAGATTTTATATTTACGTGACGTTTTATTCGCGATTGTTACACGTGAGATTTTATTGAAAGATTTATTTTTATTGATAAATATCTGCGCTATTATATTTTTTTTCAAGTTACATTCGAATTGTTTTGGAACCAATTAAAATGTATAGAACACAAAGGGAAAACTTTGAAAAATCGATAAATCGTATCGCGAAAGAGATACAAGACTGTTAGATAAAATCTATTCGACGTGTTTCGATCGGTCAATCTCTGTCGAACAAGCATAATCTGATCCCTGATTAAAATCGCCCACAATCTATCTATCTACCTGGATACGATGCGACGCGCGTTGTCCCTTTTAAGTGCAACCCTTGTACGTAGGACAAAGTGCATACGCCGCATACGTTGGCTAATCGATATTTTAATATTGTCACACGCCATTCTGGATTAAAGGCCTTTGCGTATGCGTGTGTACACACGTGTGTATCTCCGTATACATGCGCATAATGTGCGATGACGTAACGGACGGCAGATGTGCACGGCTTGAAAAGCGAGAAGATCTCCTCCGCGGAACTGTACCGTTTTATAATAAATTTTCGTCCACGTGTGGTATTGGCCGCATGGAAAATCACGAGAACAATCGTGCCCAGCGCGATAATCAATAACCGCTACCACCAATTATCGTTTCATAATTAATAAATTCTGGAAATAGTCGTCGCTCGATACTCAGAATTGTCATTGTCACACACAGAGGGGAGAGGACATGGATGGAAATAGATCCGATGCGATGATTTTTTTGGATTTGAGAGGAATCTGGCGGAGCTGCGGATGATTTTTGAAGACGCGTGGAATTGAATAAGTTTGTCCGTCGTGTCGTTGCTATTTCTATGTGACTTCGACCCATGAGAGCGTAGGTCGGTGTTATTTGAAGAAATATCACTTAGTCTGGGATCCCTAGCTTTGTTATTCTGTTAATTAAGGACCCGATCTAAAGATAGACGACATGATCTTTTCAAAAATTTGTGGCATCTTAATTTTCTTTTTTTTGTTTTTTGGCATAGTAATTTCCTCGATTTTGTTTCATTTCAAATTTTTCAATCGTTTTAGAACATATTAGATTTTACAAAAATTTAGGATTTTATTTATAAGTATCTATCTTGAACAGGATAGAAGATAAGGATAAATAGATAAATCGTAATGTTCAAAAATAATGGTATTCTTTTTCAGATCAAATATATATTTATTTCGATATAATAATATTTATATTAATTCACTATTTCATAATATCAATTTTTTTATTGCGAGCATATATTTTTTATCGCAATTGTAGATTTGTTATACAAAATAAGATTGATAGATTAGTAGAGTACATCGCGTAATAAATAGTGTAAAAAAAATTAGTTCGCAATTCTGCAAGAATTGTACAGAAAAACTTAAAAAAGGAAGGAAGCGATAAAGGGTGTAGGAGTATCATGTCTGAAAAACGAGCATTGAGAATACCGGATTCGGAAAATTATTTCGTGGAAACTGTCCCTCCCGATTGACGGTAGCTAGGTTTCGTGTGAAATCTTCCGTGAAAGGGTTGAAAGGAAGTATTCGTAGGATGACCAGGGCCTGAATCGTCGTTAAACAATGGCATTCCGAGCGATTTGCCCGTAAACGTCGCGTGGGCCAATTTGTCGGGCAATTTCTGAGGAAAATCGGTCGGTCACTATCGCGAGTACCACGATTCGTATACGGCCATATTGTACGTTTCATCGTAAACCACTGGTGAATTTAAACTTTTGATGTCGAATTTTGAATCGTCGAAGTATGTTTGCATATTATTGAAATTATTTAGATCAAAGATCTAAATAATTATTGTAATTCGTTGTAATTTTTATAATTTGATTTCATATGTTAATTAAATAATAATAATTATTAAAGGATACAATTATAACGTTATTATATCCTTTTTATCTATGATCTTTCTTTTTACATTCAATTAATCTATTAAAAATTTCTTATTTAATTATCGTATTTTCTTCGCTATGATCTCTATTTGACTCTTACTTATTTATTTATTTACGTATTTTACATTTCTGTTCTACGAGTCTTCCGAAACACGTATCAATTCAAATTGTACTTTTCGTTTCGAGTATCGTTTTGAGAAAAATATCGAGCTATTGCACAATCCTCGATCCAGGTAGAACCATTCGGGTAATACTGAAAAATGTTCAAAGTTCAATAACTTTGTTAGCATTCTACTTTTTGATCCCTTAAGCCAATTTTCTTTCAGTCACTTTTCGCCAGATTTCTACAAAGTTATGGAACTTGAAACTTCAAGTATTTTTCTTTACTTTATCCCTAATTCGGTGATCCAAGATTGTAATATTTAAAAAACGAACCTTTTTACATGTAAAAATATAAAGCAATGCTTCCTTTCCATCATTTCTCCTTTTCTTATATAATTTCTTATCTCTAAAATACACTAATCGACACTCTTCGATATACAACAATTTTAAAAATAATTCAATTATTTTTGTACCTGGAAAAGATGTCAATTATACATCAGAGACAATTCAAAATCACAATAGCTGTACTTTGCAAAATCTTTCACGAATCAAAGCCTTGTATTTTCAAATAAACCCACGCACCAATACACAACAATCTTCATACTCCTCGTGGTCACTGCAAACTTGCAACACGATTCGTATTCTCGAAGACTTTATGTTTCTCGTTCCCCTGTCCAACCGCAACCGTCAAGAACGAGCCACATTGCCCATTAACTCTCTTAGCCCGCAAACAAACGCGAAGAAAAAGAAGCTGGAAGTGAGGAGAACGTCGCTCTTCTGGTTGAAATAACAAAAAATTCAAAAGCCCGCGCGTGCCAAAAATATTGCTCTTCTTAGTGTGTTCGCGTGTTATTGCGTCCAGCCTTCAGCAAACTTCATTCTTACATGGTGGTTCGAGCATTGTGCTTCGAAAGAGAGAGAGAGAGAGAGAGAGAGAGAGAGAAGAAAGAACGCGTTCATCTTTGAAACGTTTCATGGGTTCGTGCGTTGAAACGTTGTTACTTTCTCGTCTGCACCAGTGACACTTTAATTGTCTTTGTCGATACTGTAGCAGAAAGAAGACAAATGAAAGAAGCATGTTGCCGTGTGTCTTCATTTGAGAAGGATGCAAAGAAATAACAATAAATAAATGGATATGAGGGAGCGAATACCGAAAATGTATTGTTGTGTGACACGTGGAAGTCGTAATATTTGGCTTGTGATAAAATTTGCTGATTCATTATTAGTCATTGTGTCTTAAGGGGTTGAAAAGGTTCCAAAAGTGACTGTTGTTAATATCATAAAAAGATTCTGACTGAAACAGTCTTTGTAAACGTAAAGAAGAAACTGCATCTGGATGGAACGGATACATCCTTAAAGAAATTCGTTAATTGTTTTTATCTGTTAATAGAGATAGAATTCATACATATTTATTACGAAGGAATATATATCGAATATTATTCAAATATAAAATTCTTCTGATTAATTATAGAATTATAATGAAAATCTGCAAATAGAATAGTCTTTTTAAAAAAAAAAAACTACAATTAAACAGATCAAACTTGGAAGACGAACGATTGAACGATTCAAGAAAACGTTGCATCAATCTTTGAAACGAAACGAAAAGAATTCAGATGCAAACTGTTTCGATTTAAAAAAAAGAACTCGAACGAAAATCAAACGTTCCAAGGAGAACGATTCGAAGAAAAACAAAAGTATCTCGAGTTTAAAAAATATCCCGCAAAAAACACGAGGAGAGTTGCTTGTATTGGCAGTGCCGGTGTATCACTTTTATATCGTCCTCGTTGACTTCCTTCCTCGCGGGGTGAAAGCGAGGAGGAAAAGAAGAAGGGAGAAGCGGAAGAAGGGCTGCAAGAGCCTCGAAACCCCGAGATACAACCAATTCGCAAGCAATTCTCGCCTCGCCTCGGGCGGTCCACGAAGACGAGCTGGCCGCTCGAGAGCGACGAGGAGAGAAAGAGGTGTGGAGAGTGGAGAAAGAAAGGAGAGAGGATGAACGAAGGGGCTGAAGAACCATCGTTGGAAAAAGCTTGGCCACGAACGAGAATTAATATTCCAGACAAACGTGACAGATAGATCAAATCTGCATCTCACCGGGAACACCGGTGTCAATTTCGACGGATTATCGCTGCTTGTCTCGATTCCTCCTCTTCATCCCCCATGCCATCCCCGTAACGTCACTCTCATCCTTTCCTCTTCTTGTTACCCGGAAGACAGCCCCGCGAAGAGAATTTTTTTCATTATTGGTTCAAGAGTTGCTTGTGTTTATATCACAGTTTCGTGGAAATATTTATATTAGTTTCGACAAAATGACAAATGCCTCTCAGTACAATCGTATTGAATCCTGAATAGGAAAATTTCTTGGCTATAAAAACATTTCGTTTCGATGCAGTCCTAAAGAAACTAAGATAAGATATTATTCCAAAGTCTTTGGAAGATTTAATATCATTAACGTGGATTTCTCTTGCTGCATAGAAATATATTAATTGACCGATCCTATAAGAATCTCCATCCAAAATTTACTCGCACGAGAGGAAAACAAAAAAGGAAAATCTTGGCAAAAAATATCCAACGTCTCACCCACTTATTCCAATCCGAGAGATCTCATTCCGAAAGAACGCAGATGTTGACGAGGATAAAAGACAGATCATCGAGAGGATTCCACTTCCGCTTCGGCACATATCGATCGTCTACATTCGATCTACACTCTACCTTACCTGAAGACACAAACAATGAATGAACCATACTCGAAACCGTGATACGTGCGTGCACGACGCACACACACGCGCGCGCACACATTCGAACTTTGCGTACGTGTGTGTGTGGCAAGGATCCATCACACGTATTTATATGCTCGCGTGCGTGCTCGTGCAGCGATGGCTCGTGCGGACCACGTGGCCAAACAATAGGACGATTCTAATTGGGATTTTGAACGTGGCCGGTCGATAACAAAAAAGTGGACAAAAAAGGCGACGAAAGGGGCTTATCCGGAGGACAAGCCTCGACGTGGTGGAATCGAGGGACGAGCACCAGCGGATTTTCTCTCGGTTGGCCAGGATGGGGTTAACTCTGTTTCGGTGCTACCTAGCAGGGAGAAAGGGGGCTCAGCCGAGTTTCACGGACCGTGATGAAATTTTAAAGAGACACAACGGTGAACTCGCGCCGGATCAACAAGCTGTTACGTAATTATGATCGTTTGCATTAATCAACCGGCACTCGCTGCGGTTTGCTCGCGATCAGCAGGATCGACGACCCTTCGAGTGTGAAAAATCTTTGAGCGGGGAGGGAGGATGAAGCGATGGAACGGATTAATTCGTGGGTAGAGTTCTAAAAATTCGTTTTGAACGAATTCGATTACAATTAAATGATTGCGTGAAAATGATTTTACGCAAGATTGAATATTTAAGTGGTAATTACGATGTAAAAATCGAGTGTGAAGATGCTTGAATCGGATTTTAAAAGTATTTGATACATCATTTGTACATTGAACGATATCTAACACGTGACAATCACAGTTATTCATCAAAATGATTAATTTGATTAACTAATTTCATCGATATATTTCATTTTTCGAATTAAAAATTAAAGAAGAAAAGCGAATATAGAGACTGTCTATCTGAAAATATACGTAAAAGAGGATCGATACGTTAATAATCACTCTGATCGATCCAAAACCTCTTTCAGCCTTCTATAATTATCGTTTTTCGAACGGGACACAATTGATGGAAGGTTTCCTAGAACGGATCATTTCGAGAGAGCGTGATAATATTTGCAAAAGCGAAAACACGTTAATTGTAAGAAGAAGAAAGGAGGAACGACTCTTATTGAATACCGTCACCGATTCCTCTGTTCCACCCCCTCCCCCTCTCTCTCTTTCTCTCCGTGATGCAAAACAGTCGGCCGTGGTAATTTGCACAAGTAAGCACCGAGTTAAGAATCTCAAAGGCTGTGCTTTCAATTCATCAGGGGCGTCGGGTCGCATGAATTTCGTTAGAGGTCGTAGCCAAGTTTGAAGTTAATCGGGGTAAACTTGGTGTCGATTCGTATTCACGAGTGGACGTGAAAATAACGGAGATTAAAATCATCCATTTAAATCATATTCCTTATCGTCATCGAATTAATTAAATGCCATGTAATCGCCATGAATTGATTATTCCAAAAGAATAAAGGAAAAATTTTTAAAAATATACATACACACGGAAATTTAGAGCTTTCAATGAACCGTACAAGTTCCATCTGTCTGCAAAACATCCCTCTGAAAAAGCTTCACACTTAACGTAGTTTCCGCGCGAGCACTCGAGACTGGAATCGATCGAAAGTTATGAAAATAAAATTAATTACGACTTTTCATCACTTGGACCAACAATCGAAAAACCAGCGTGGACATTCGCACGTTAAACTTTTCGACAATGTGGCGTTCGATAAAAAAGAGAGAAAGAGAGAGAGAGAGAGGGAGGGATAGGATATGGGGGCAGGTTCACCCCAATCCCCGAGCGGGCTCTTTAAATTCAAAAATCGAATCTACCGCGGTATTGTCCGTGCCCGTTGAACCACGATCGACATCACATGGCAGCCTGTAACTGTACTTTAAAACTGCTCCCTTTCTTTCTTTCTTTCTCACCCCCTCTCGAACGGCGAATCTGAAACCAGAATTTTTGCCGCGCAGATGACACGTTCAATGAATGTGAAACGATGAATTGTCGACTCGATTTTTTTTTTTTTTTCTTTTAAATCGATACGAATAGTTTCGATGATTTAAAAAAAAAAAAGTGGAAAATGGATACTTGGAATTATAGAAATTTTGAGGAAATTGAATGTAAATATAAAAATTAATGTTTCTTAAGTTAACATCTGGATTATTTTATTCCAGAAATAAAATTTCAGAGATATACATATATATATGGAATCGATACATTTGTGGATATAAAAATAAGTAGTGATTTTTTGAAAAGTTTGAACTTTTTACTAAAAAAAAAAAAAAAAAAAATAAGCAATTTTCTTGTTTTATCGTACGGATATCATACGGACAAGAGAAACTTCGAGTTATTCGCTCTTTTATTTTCCTGTCGAAAATCCCGTCTCGGAAGCTGTATGGAGTACGAAAGTTGTGGGGAGCATTTGTTGCCGGAACACTCGCGTTTTATTTATAGAGGCTACCTTGACTCGGTAGACCCAGCGCAGAACTCAAAGCGAGATATGCGAAAACATCGCAAAGCATCTTTAGCAACATGTGCATTGGCGAGTTGTTCAAGATTCTCTCGATATCGTGAGCCAATGCCAGCTTAACTTTTGTTCCACAAACATTTCTGATAATTTCAAATTGTAAACGCATGGAAGATGTAAAAATTTAAACATCAATTTAAACAACAAACGAAATCATCGATATCTTTCTTTCTACTTTATTAAGATTGAATTTATTTTACAATTATCTATAAAATAGAATGGAAGAAAAGGAGATGGAGAAAAGAAGAAAATTCAAATTTGTCGTGATTTAAGTGATATGTGGAAACCAACAAGAATAAAGCAACTTTGTTGTTTCAGACAAATAAACAGGATAATATAAAGCATGAAATTACGTATTGTTTGTTTAAACACATCTAAAACGAAAAATTATAATAGATTTAAAGAATATATTTCTGTGTAAGAATCAATGATTTTTTAAAATTAGAATAACGAAATTAGATAATTTTAACGAAATATAACGATGTTTCAAAACTTGCTTTACATTCAACAAACGAAAATTCAACAGCATTAGACAAGAATTAACATTTCTCCAATTGAAGGAAATTATTAACTCGACGAGGAAAGAGGTAATCGACACCCAATCTACAGAGCTTCGTTCCAATTACGAAATTAAGTTTCGACTGTGTGCTAATTAAAAATCATTTTCGTAAATCTCGAATTGAGATGCTCAACTTGCCAACTTCCTCTTCATCTACGTTCATTCTCAGATTGTACAGCTACCAATTTGCCACGTAATAGACGCCACAAACAACTATATAATCAAATAACGCACTCACCAGAATTGACCGTGTTGGTGTCCGCGTCGACAGACTCGGTCTTCTGTTTCTTCGGCAGGTCCTCCTTGTCTTCGTTCGAGGCTTCCGTTCGTCTCTTAGGTGTCGAGCTCGCGCTGGCTTTCAGCTCGATCGGGCTTCCAGCATCCGGGCCGGAGCCCTGAGGCGTCGGAGGGCTCTCCAATCTGCCACCACCCCTCTTGTTAATGGGTGCCGAGATGCTGGGCACCGAGTTCAGCTTCGAGTCTTGGTCGACGGTCTTCAGGGCGAGCGCGTCCTCCGGATCGGAGTCTTCCGGCGCCGCGGTTGCTGGTGGACTGTGGCAACCTTGAAGAGTGATCCGACAATGGTTCACCTTGTGCTCGATGAACCGAACGATCTCGCCAAGGGGATAGGACACCCTGCACGCCCCGCATTGGACGGTGTCTGGGGATGTGGTGCCTTGCGAGGTTTCCGCTGCAAAATTCGACAATTCGATTTTCTCTTTAATCTGCTCGTTAGGAGGAGGGATTGAAACAATGGAACGGATATTTTGATCGGTCGATACATTCGCGTGTAATTCACTTTGGTGGAATGGAAGGATAACGTTTATGTACGAAATTAGTTTATGATGGAGATTCATTTTTTGTTTATCGAGCTTTAGCGTTTGTTTTGTTCTGTAGAAATAGATTCTGCAGAGAGTTCTTCGAAGAGGAATGTGTTAATATTCTTGTAGGTATATGATAAGAGAAATAATTATACATTATTTTTTGTGTAGTTAATCGAGTAAAGGAAAATATTAAAGTTTAGGAAAAGTTTTTAATAGTAATCAAGATCGGGATTATAATATTGCAATTGTTTTAATAGAATTTAGTAGATATATTACGTATCAATTTCATACTCGCGTGAAAAAGTGAAATTTAAGGTGCACTTTTAAATTTTAATAATGCATTATAGGTTGATTTTAGAAAAATTTTCTCCTAGGGTCTCTTTGCACTAAAAGTGTCCAGTTTTACGCGTCCCGCATAAAGTCCCACACGTGTTCCCATGAAACTAAACAGAAAACCCTCTTAAGAATTCGCCCAAAGCTGCAGACACTTTAGATAAAAGGACACTTGAAGTTCTTTCTTCTTGAACCTTGTGTTTCAGACCACCCAAGAAATTTCACTATCTTGCAATATTTTATCGTGTCATTTTAAATTTCTACTTTTTTGGATGAAAACTTTGTTTGTTCCGCTACATTTGCTTTAAAATGGCGGAAATTTAATCCCTCTGTTAAAGCGTGAAACGGAATTCTGGCTCGATTTTAGAATTGAAATTATGAGGGAAGCATTCATCGATTGCTAAATAAAAATCTGTTTGTTCATTGTTCAAAAATTGCTTGTTTCATCAGACTCCGCTTAACTAAACTATAAACTCTAGCAATGATTTCCAATTCATCTTTGAAATAATCAAAGAAACAAATTTTACAAATACTCAAAATGAATTTCAAAAAATCATCCTTCCAAATTTCTCCAAAAAGGGAAACAACCCAATCCCCTCCAACGTATATATTTCACTTCTAATTACAACCATAAATATTCCCCAAGCGAAAATATGATCCACGTTTCATAATTAAATCGCGTTCACGCGCGAGCCTCGATTTTCAAGCGGGACAAACACGTTGGTTTGGGGGTAAATTTGGTTAGGCCGTGGGCAGGGAGGGAGAAAACGCGAGCCGCTGATATAGAGATCTAATTTCCTTCTCGAGTCTTATAATTCACGGTGGTTCGAGGGGCTAAGGTCCCGGGGTCAGCCGCAGACGTAACAATTCACTTTTAAGTGTCCTCGAGCAGACCTCCTGGCAGCATTCCTCGCGGCTCTTCCCTCTGCTTATGCCTCGCTCCATTAACATAGAGATTGGCAGGAGTTTCATGCATCGATCTCTCCCTCCACGGAGTCAAGTATCCATATCCATCCGGATAGAGATGGATGGCCGAGCCGCCGTAAGAATAAGAAAACCCCCTCGCGGACGTTGATCTAACCATTTCCTTTGTCCCTTTCGTTTCTTTCTTTATTTCATTTCATTATGAATCTTACGAAGATTGGAAATTTTGTTGTCTGGAAGATTAGAATGTTGTGCTCGATCGAATTTTCCAGTGGATTTTTGGATAGGACTTTGGATATTTTTCTGATTGTTCTTTCCTTTCTTTTTCAGGTGCGCGGACACCGTTCGATTCTTTCGGGGCGGAGCTCTCCAGTTGACCACTGGCCAGCGCGCAAACTCGCTACTGATGACCTCGGCGTGTAAAATGAGTGAACGTGCTGGGTGGTTGCTTGGTTGAAACGTTCGACGGTATGTTCGAAACGATTCTTTTGTAATTTTTCATTTGTCAAACTTAAAAGACTAAGCCAAGGATATACATGACATACATTTAAAATTATCTCGATCCCTTTCAATATATAGATAGACTCAAAAAGAACATATAAAACTCAACGAGAAATAATACTTAATAAAAAGAAAAAATTTACGAGAATAACGAAGAGAAACTACTAAAGGATCACACGTTTGAAGAAATTATCTCAATTCCAACAACCATGGAATGTTTTTTTCAAAAAACAGAAATACGCCAGATTCAAAAAAAGAGATATCCTCGAAAGAAACAGCTACAACAAGAACAACGAAAAAAAAAAAAAAAAAAGAAGAAGAAGAAAAGAAAAAAATTCTCAAAGGCAACAGAAGAATTAATCCAAAGATACTCTATATACACGGAACAATTATCTCGATCCGAAACCTTCAACGGTGGACAAACTCAAAGAGCAAACGGTGCACAGGACTCGACAAGGGAGACTCTCGAAAGAAACACCACGAGGAAGACGAGGAGGGATCGAAGAGAAGAGACAGGAGAGCAAGACAGAGAGAGAGAGAAAGAGAATGGGGCCTGAATGGACTCTCTGGGTCCGTTATTCGCCTACGATTGAAAAGCGCTCGGTTAGAAACAAGAGACGCGCGACCGGTCGTTAACGACAATAGGCTTTTGTTTTTTCGGGGGCAGATGTTGGACCAAAAACTCGGTGGCGACGGGTAACCCCCGGTTACGAGGAAGAGACACAGGGCTGCGCAGTACCCAACCCCTCTGGCGTTTCTGCCTTGATGGACCACGAGGAGGATCGCGAAGGAGGACCTCGACACGTGTCCGCTTCGCCACTCTCTTTGGTGAATCTTCCTCGTGCGCGCACGCGCTTGTAACCTGTCCGCAAAACCGGTCTGAACGAGAGATACGTACGAGTGACGTACTCTGTCGTCGGCTGTTTATTCATTTAAAGGCATCTCGCGAGTGGAACGTGCCGGGAGGAATTGCACGAGAGAGTGAAATTGTACGCGAGATCTTGAAGGGGGTTTCTCGTGGGGGTTGCAAGAATCGAGATGGGGAAAGTTTAATAGGTTTTTTGAAGAATTCATGGCGGTTTTTCTCTCTCTCTCTCTTTTTTTTTATTCATTTTTCTTAGTCAAATGAAAGAAAATATGGAGGAAATATTTTTAACGATTTATGAGAGTAGGATGATCTATGAATGCGAGGAAGAAGATTATGGATCTTTGAGTGGATCGATTAAATATTTCTATAGGAATAGAAAATTAAGTAATCTATATTTAGGTTTTTCTTTTTTTTTTTTTTTTTTTTTTTTTTTGAGAATGTGAGGATCGATTATTTGATAACATTGAAATTAACATTGAAGATGGATGGACGTTGAAAGTGGTTTCTTTTTCTGTAAAGAAGAAGAGTTTAAATTGATTTAACGAATTGTTTGTTGAAAAATACGAATGCCTCGCTGATCTTCAGTGGAATTCATTTAAATGAATAATGTTAATATAAATATAAACGATAAAAGTAATGCAAATATTGAATTAACTTTGTTTGCTTCATTTAATAAGAATCTCGGTCGAGTAAATCTTCATGTTACATGGAATTTATTCGAAAGATTGTTTTTCAACGTTTCATCTCTCTCATATCAAGGATTACGATGAAATCTTGGTGATATTGCACACGCTTTCGTATAAAATTATCCCGATTATTTGATTAACGAATTACGTTGATCTTAATAATAATCTTTCTTCGATATTTTATTTATTATCACGAAGAAATAAAAAATTATGAAGATGACTCGATTACAGATCACAGTGAATTGAAGAATAATAGAAGAATAACTTTATTAAAATTGGCCTCCATCCTTTTTTAAATTAATAAATTTAATTTAAAATAGTTAATCATTTGTAAACAATTTCTTGCAGAAAAGAATGAAATTCTTACGAAACAAAAAATTTCTACGTCTAATAACCATATGAACAAATAATGCACGAATACATAATGCATAAAAGCGACAACAACAACAACAACAACAACAACAACGCGAAATCTCGAAATTTATTCCTTGCTCTGGATAAAGAAAATTTGATTCCTGTCGATTACCGATCCGATGTAAACACTCGAAGAAAAAGGAGGCGTGCTGGCCACGAGAATAGTACGAGTATCATCGTGCACAAGGATGCCACGAATAACCGAGAAAAGATAACATAAAAACACAATATTGCCCCGCGAATGTAAGTTGGATTGCTTACAAATTGGCCCATACATCCGTAATGCCTCGATCACTGTACCGTGTGGCTCCCTTATTGCGAGTCACTTCGTAATTTCCATCCACGAGTGGGGGGCAGATGCGTATGGGAATCGCTGCAGGAAACGTCCTGGCCTTATTAGTCCTTCACATTAATTTTCTTTCGTTCGAGATAGATGAAACGCTTGGAGGGAATCTATCGAGTCCATGCGTCGATTACTCACGACGATCTCCGATATTAAATTCTGAATTCGAATATCTCCCACTCCTCTCGCGAGTTGTTTGTTCCAGTCAAATCTTTAGTTCGCATTCTTTGATTTAATTTGAGATTTTTCAGTCGTGGATATATACGAGATCGATTTCGAAAGTTTCTGGAAGGATCATCTTCATCCTTTATATAATCGAATCTTTAATTTTGGATTTTAATTTTAATCCTCAACACTTTCGTTATTTCTTTTTATTTCACTCCACTCGTATTCTTGTCAGAATCGAAAAACTTTCAAATTGTCAGGTTTATCGATACATAAGCCCCCCCCCCCCCCCTGTCTCTAATTTCATATTTTCTAATTTTTCCTCGATCAACGAATTCTTCGTCACCAACGAACACGATTCACGAAACACGATCGACTTTTCTCCGACCACGTTTTCCCACCGTGCGATACAAACGACGATACACAACACACATACACGGAGGAAGAGGGCATACACGCGAAGATATCCCGAGGCGGTTTCCTTGTTAGGACATCCGTGCTGTCAAAACGTCCACAGGACACATCGAAGCAATTGAATTACGATCATCCCCAGGGCGAGCTCCGACCGTAACCAATAATTCCATTATCCATTAGTATTGGGTCGCGGCAATTTCCTTCCACGACCGAGGTAACGGACGCGCGTACGTGTGCCGGTTGGATCCATCGGGAAACGCGGAATACACAGGCGGATCAGGGAACCACGGATGGATCTTTGCCACACGTCTCCTCGAATATCGAGAAGACACGCACGAGATCTGTGCTGGATATCGATAATGGAACCACGAGCCTCGATGAGATCGAGACGTCGTGGGCCAAGAAACGTCTCGTTCTTCCAAGATTCGACGATTGTTAGTCTTGAAAATCTCAATTTCCGTTGTATCTCGGGTATATTGGTAGTTTGGAATCGGAGGAGGGGAGAGGGATGTAACTTGTTGTGATTATTTATTGGTTCTCGAGTATTAATTTTTCTTTCTTTTTTTTTTTTTGTGGAGTTGTCGGTGTACGAACGAGTGACAAGTTTTTGAATTCGGTTAATCGAGTTTATCGTTTAAGTTGAACGATTTTATTTTTTGATTCTAAGAATTTGTATATAGAGTTTATAGAATGCGTTCAGAAGTCTTTTTTGTTGCTTTCGTATGCCACGTGAACTATAATCATTTAGAAATACGTATATTTAGATGTATATTAAATTCTTACAATTACAGAAACAATATTTGCTGATTATAGAAGAATCTCTATAAAAGATTGTGTTATTAAAAAATTGTAATACGTGCATCTTTTAAACTATTATTTTTAAAATTACAAATATTCGATGAAGATACTTGGATCCCTTCCAATGAACTCTATTTAATTATTCAAAATAAATAAAATAACCATCTATACAATTAAACTTTCACCACCAATTTCAACCTCTTCAATAAACAATCTCCACCAAAATATTTTTAAACGATTCTGATGAAGACACGATCGATATTCTCCAACTTCGAACAAGTTTCTTCTTTAAAAAAAAGAAAGCCAAATAATTTCTTCTCGTCAGTTATGGTTGTTTACCTTTGTGCGCCATTACGCGTCCTTCCATGGCGACAATTTCCATGGTGTGGAATACCTCTTCGCTAACCATCATCCACTTAACCGATAACACACTTGTGCACACAATCGCGACTCTCAAATCGGCGGCGCATAGCCGATCCTTCTTCCTCCCATCGATAATTAATTAATTAACCAACGTACGGCGATCAAGGTGGAGGAAGACCTGGTTTCTCGCATGCTCGGATGCTGACTGGTGTATCAGACCGCGCCTAGGGCCTGCCAAGGGCCCCGAGGACAGGATATCAAAAGAATAGAAAGGACCTACCAACATATCCTTCGGTGGAGGGGATAATTTTTATACGAAATCCCCACTTTTTCCCTCTCTCTTCGTCGCTCTATCTCTCCCTTTTTCCTTTCACCTCACCAGGAAACCCCTTCGTCCTTTCGACTTTCTTCCATCGGTGAAGAGTTTTTAACCCCTGGACCCTGACCCAGTCGAGAACTACCCCACAAAGGAGATAAAATGGCGCGGCTATATCGTTTTTTTTTTTTTCCTTCCCTACATCCAAGACCCTTTCCTCTGCGTACGTGGACCAGATGATGAAGAAAAAAGGGAAAAAAAAAAAGAGAAAAAAATCGGACCCGTTTGCTGATCATGCGCGTCGAAGAAATCTCGTTTTGTGAGACCTCCTCGACCCGCCTATTTTTATGGAAGAAAGCTTTTCTTCTATATCTCGCCCCGATGATCATTTTCCCTTTCAAAAATTTTTCTTTCGGGACACTCGAAATCGGATGGAAACGGGAGAGAACATAACGGCCACTTGTTTTCGAATAGAATTGGGGTCATAGGTGTAGCGACGGGACTTTGCCTGAGCACGGGACAGAGGAAGTGGGAGGAATTTAGTACGATGCTTGTGTTTCGTGGAATATTGAAAAATCGAAATTTGAAGGAAATTTATTCTTTGAATTACTTACAATTCATTCGGTTTAACGCGATAACGGATGGATAAATATTCTTGTATCAACGTACGGTTCCAAATCGAAGATTTTCTTATTCTTCGGTTATGAATCAATTTATGAAAAAATATTTCGTAACACATTTACATTTGTGTCCCGATATTACGAATATACAATTTAATCTACCATCTACAGAATGTTCGTCACGGAGTTATTCCGCGAATAACGGATAATAATCAGCGTTGCCCTGTTTCAACAAAATGTTGAAACGAAACTTCGAGAATCGCATCAAATAGAATAATCGTAATTAGTATATCCAACTTATTAACAAAATTTATTAATTTCACCACGTTGTACTATTATAAAATTTCCTAATAAATCATTTCAATTTTGCAAAAAAAAAAAAAAATACATTCACGCAATAGCACGCAAGGAAATAGCACCCAAGTTGAAAAATAAAAATCTCAAATCTCTAGAAACGTTCGATCTCGGTCCACCCACGCTCCATCCGTGCCATCCGCATTGTCCTCACCGACCACGCTATCTAATCTCCACTCGATCTGCTCGAAAGCTCGAACCAAGTCCTCCGGAAACGCGGCGTTTCTCACGTGTCACGGAACCGCTTTTCCCTCTGACCGACGATCAGATATACCTCGTTCGCGAACAGGAGGAGGCCTCTTCCTAACTCTTCCCATGCATGGAGTGAATCGCGGAAACCAAGGTGGACCGACCAAGGACAGCCAGTGAGCGAGGGACGCGGGTGAGCGAGGAGAAGAGAGGCAGGCAGAGGTGAAGCAATTTCGAGCGGAATCGTGAAAACGGATTGGCCAGTTTGGGAAACGGCCCAGGAATTCACAGAAGACAGAGAGCGAGGCTGGCTAGAAAACTTGGCTCTCCATCCGTGTTCCGCGGTCGGCCACCCGGTTATGAGAAATATGAAATCTGGTTCTCACGGGTTGTGAATGGGTACACCGCGCTATGTGTGTATATATATATGTGTGTATATATATATATTTCTCTCTCGTTCTCCGGCCCGGTTTCCCACTCGGGTTTATATCCTTCTCTGTATATCGTCGCTCCACATGCGTATCGTGGGAGGATCTCGGGGGTCCTTTGTCCGTGCGTGCAGCAGGACATTGTCCATTGAAGAAACGGGCAAACAGGTCCTGGAGGAGCTGACCTGTACCCTTTTCAATCGTACCCTCCTTCTTTTCATGGAAAAACCCCTTTCCTCGTTTTTTCGTCAAAATAAATCATGTGGGTACAGTTAGCCAGCTGGCAACTCCTTCGACGCGTACTGGACTCGATTGGAATATGCTTCTGTCGCTGTTTCTGATCCCTCTGGCGGGATCTCCGTGAATGACACGTTCACGCACGCCTTTCAGTAAATTTTCAATAACTTTGTGCTGTGAGAAACTCACGTCTCGTTTTCCACGCTTCGGCTTCGTCGACGTGGACCAATTACGCTGCACTTTTCGGATATCAAAGGGGAAAAAAGTTGCTTGATAGGCAAGAAAGAAAGCTGTTGGAACAGGTTGCATATCGTTATTACTAGAAAGAAATAATAAAAAAGAAGAAAAGAATCGTTATTCTAGGAAAAATGGGGAAAGGGGGTACGATTGTCAGCTCTTTTCGCGTAACGAGGAATTTCGGATTGGACCGGAATTCGGGTGGAAATAAAACGGTGAGAAACGAGGAGATCGCGACGAGATATACCGGTGGAGCCTTTTGTATTGTCCGGTATCGCGACCGATTTTCATCGTCCCTTTCTTTCGCGCCGTGCTTCTCTCGTTCCTTCGTCTCGAATGTGTTTCCAACGATGGCTTCCCTCTCTCTCTCGACGTTGCAGAGGGCAGCAGCGGTTAATTAGAAAGTTGTGCGGCAAAGAAAGGAAAGAGAGGAGGGTGCACGCGGCGGGTTCGTCGTTACATTATTCAAAACGTCCCTCCCGTGAAACTCGTGCCGCAAAACATCCGAATGCAAACTTTTGACAACGCGCGAACGCGCCAAGTGCCGAAGCATGTCACGCGAAATAATTAACGATCGCGCGAGGCGAATTTTCTCGAGCGAGAATTAACCGAGGCGAGTCGAGGCAGGCGCTGGCTCGTAGCATGGTTTTGGATACGGTTGGACCAGGGAACGTAGCACGTGGACCACGTTTGTTGTCGTCTCGTTGTTTCCCGAATTCGAGCTTCCCAGTTTCCGAAAATTTTACATAGAATACTCGTGCTACTAATACGTGCGTGTGTATACATAAGGCGTGATTGTTTAACATGAAAACATTGGAATTGGAGAGAACTCTGAGAGAGAGACTTTTGATAATTGTGATATGAATCACTTCTGATCAAATTGTTTTCTACGATTGGTGATAGATTTGCGCGGAGAGGATTCTAATTACGTATGCGTATTGTAATTGTAATTTTTGTTAAGAGTCAGTTTTTATTTGTGCATCGTGACGATTGATTTTCATTAATTTGAAAAACAGGAAAACGTTTTAACTATAATTTGTAATAGATGATATATAATTGTAAATTAATATCAAGAGGATTTATTACATCGTAAACTTAAAGTGATTATATTGGAAAGTTAAGAGTTTACCAAGTTGAATAGAAAATAAAGAATTCTGGTAATCATGAATCAAACTTATGATATAATAATCATTGCTGTTACACGAAGTACATCGTATATCATATTTTAAATAAAACGTAAAGTTTGGAACAAGAAAAGGCACTCAGCATATTTCTTGACTGGCAAAGTGAAAATTATGAATATTCATGGCTCTCTAAGAAAGATGATATTAAATCTTTCTCCAGATTTTCGTACAGAAATATATATTATTATTAGGAAATATTAGAACAATTTAACGCGAATAATAAAATTAATCGAAGAGATTACCGATCATTTTAAAAAATCTTTAAATTCTTCTCAACGAAAAATATCTCGCCTATAATTAATTACATCTCGGAAGAAATTAGATTCAATTATAAAATCACGAAATTGAAGAAGAATCATCAATCAAGAATCAAACTAATCGTTCTACTATCGTCACATCTGTATCAAGAGGAACAGGCTTCCAGGCTTCGCGACGACGAGTTGAAGGAAAAAAAAAACCTGACCCCCAGATTCCTTTTTTTTTTTTCTCTTCACCTGGCCCGCTCTCTAGCCCCCCGCGGATCGGCCACGCAATTGGTCCAGCCCAGCGGCGCTCCATGAATTATCTCGAACCCGATCCCACTCTACCGGTTCGAACACAGAGGCCCTGATTTTTTCGCGAGAAAAAAACCATCCTGCTGGGCAATTTTGTCGTGGCCGGCCAATTGGAAAGCGGCACGCGAAAACGGGCACGCCACTGGTCGATACAGCAGCCGACCATCGAGAGCCGGTTCCACGTCTTCTTATTCGACTTCCGGATAGACCGATTCAATGGCCGGACATGACTTGGAATCGCTCGTTCTTTCGCTCGTGTTGTCCCATTGTCGAGAAGGATTTCTCTGTCACCGTTTTTCTTTTCTTTTTTTTCTTAACGAATTGGAATCTTGAAAAGCGTGCCAAAGCTGTAAATAACCGGATATCGGTTTATAGATAATGATAGTGATATTTAATGATTAGAGAAAACAATAAACATTGTTTTCTCTCGTTGAGTTAATTGAGATCGATATTTAAAATTATCCGCCGTCTGGAATCGACGTGGATCCATGTCAAATATCCTGCTAGCTATCCGAAAACCGCGTCTCGAATCGCTGTTTCCTTTTCCCGTGTCCGCTTTGACGAAGGACAGGAAGTCGAGAGGTGAGATTTACGTAAGCGGATGGACGATTGTTCAGCTAAGACACGTTTTTGTACGGTTAAAATGCGTTGAATGGATACGTGTTTTAAGTGTTTTAACATGGCCCACTTCCGGAGAAGAGAGAAAGAAGGGGGAAAGAAAGAGGCCTAAGAAGATTCGTATGATAAAATTTAGAAGAAAGAAAAGAAAAATTCTTCAATTATATTTAATTGAAAGGAAGATTGATATGTCTATCATGTATCTAATGGTGAATATTTATAATCCACGTTGTTAAGAATAAACGCTTAAATCGAGAACCATTATTTTCCAGAGCAAGATTATATAATTGTCTTTATTAACCACTCGATACGAAACGTATATCTATCTCGATAGATTCAATTTAATCTTTCGCACACATTGATATTCTACCATGTTCCAAAACCTCCCTTAAATAGAACTCACAAAAGCGTATTTCTAAATCAATATTTATAAGAATAGATTTATAAGAATAGAGTAGAGATAACGCGTGGAAGAACAATAGAGTTATTTCAAAACCATCTTCCAAAACAACTTCCCCTGGTGCTGTAGAAACGATACCCCACTCTGCCATAAACATTTCAACAAACCATTGATCAAATCACTGATCGTTCCCTTAACTTTTCCTCCATTTCTAAAATTAATCAATTAAAATTAATCGTTGTTAAACCTTAATCACACTAAAGATATTGGATTCCAATCATGCAAATCAGGCAAATCTACACCATTGTCCCAAGTGTGAAAATAACGAGGACTTATGAATCGTCATAAATGGCAAAACGCACAGACGTAATTTGTCTCATCTATGTTACGTCTCGCACAGTTCTGCTCTCGTCTATTTAATCACACGCTGTCAAGTGGCTATGTTCGGTTGGTCGTCCAACTTCCCAAACGAGTAACCGTCTCGTTGCGTTCCAAGCTTGTGACGACTCGAGTCATAACCGGCGGAAAATCTAAAAACGTGACTCCACCCTGTTCCCCTGAACTTGGCGCTCCTATTTATAGATGGGTCTAACCGGCGTGTGTACGCGCCACGTGGTTTACATACGTGCGCGTTCTCCTGCAATATTGAACTATAACGGGTGATCGACACAGAGAAAACGAAGAAATTTAATCGCGAAAGTGGATAGAATTAATGGTAATGTTTTTTAATTGATTGACGTGAAATTGATTTTCTCTTCGAATTCTTTCCATTTCCGTCGCTTTGGAACGAAAATTTGGCTGCAACGAGATGACAATCATTTGAAGTATCTGCTCAACAATTGTGTCTTCGTGGTAAAAATGAAAGTATCTTTAACGATTCATCTAGTTTTTAAAAATGAAATAATTGGATTGGATGAGAAGAGGATACTATTTGTGATACTATTGGATCACTATTTGTGAATAAAAAACATGTGAGTTGAAAGTATGTTAGTTTTGACACAACATAACCTATGACTACATAAGTAGGTTCTTACAATTATAAAATAACATTCCAATTATATCCACTTTCAAAGTATTTTTGAACGTTTATATAAATTTCCATGGCTACATTATACAATATTTTTATAAAATTATTTTAAAAAATCAGAAGCATTCGTGCCAGTTGAACAAATCAAGCATCAAGACGGTAAAACGGAAATATCAAGCAGTATGTTAAGCCTATTTATTTAAATGACGAGAGATATATCTTTCTTTTACAATCCCTGTTCAAAAGCACACCGTTCAACATAATGAACAGCAACCAATGATTATTGGTTATGATCTTAGAAATAATCGTTGGAGAAAATTCCTCGAAGAAAGTGCTTCCATCTGACCCTTTCTCGACTCTCCTCTTTAACAAGAGCCAACATCCATCCACACTTTCCAAATAATTATCCAGAATGTACCTGTATGATACCATCCACACCAGACTCGTCGTCTCCTCTCCCATGAGGTCAAGCGCACAAAAAAGAAAAGGACCAGGCTACTTGACCTTTAACACTGATCGACGTTCAGGATCAAGTTGACAGAGAAGGGTGAGTTTGGATCGTGAGGAGACAGGTTGTGACCCTTGTTGCGCACTGACAATCGAGGTGACATCGTCCAGGATGGTCCACGAGGGGTGGAAACGCACCTTGCCAGGGAGCAAGGCGCTTCGAAGTGACCCTTGGTCAGGTAGACGTGTCCCCTCTTTCTTGGACAAGTGGACCAGCCGACAAAGAGCATAATAATGCGAGCAGATTATCGCCCCGAAGGGTGTTCGCACCTTGGGAGGAGGGACTCGGACAATGCCGGACAATGGACCAGGAAACCGACACTGCAAACAACATAAATTTTCCTATGGCACCTCGCCATTATTATTCCGTACTCGGACAACTTTGAATTCGTGGGTCAGATGGTCTTATTCTTTCCGGATTCTTCTTCTTTTTTCCCCACTTTTTTTTTCTTTTTTCTTTTTTTACCGGTGGCGAGGGACAAATAATAACAAGGTGATTTCTTCGAGAAAGCAGACAGAGATTTTGAAAAAGCCTATTTCGAAGTGCTTGTAAGTCCATTATTGGACGAAAGTCGAGCTGTGTGGTACCTTGGTACCCTTTATTCTGGACCCTCTCTTATTTCTGTTGTGATTTGTCGTTGAGAGACGCGAAAGGCAATTTGGGGAGACTATTTAAGATGTTGTGTTTGATTAATGGAAAGATAATTGGCTAATATTTTGGTTGTTGGAATGAATTTTCGAAAGCATCCCATTTCCCGCAAGAAAAATTTAAAAGAAACGAGAGAGAGAAAGGAAAAGAAGAAAATTAAAAATTAAGCGATATATTAAATTCATATTAAATTTGAAAGAGAGGATTGTGTCCTTTCTCATAAAAATCAAACCTTAAACCTCGCAATCTATATCATACAATACTGTCATTAGTCCCTTTTTTCTCGAATATCTATTCTGAAAAATCGATCGACAATCCATCCACGATTGCAGAGGCGAGAACTCGAGGCGATCTGTACTACACGATTTCGCGGTCTTAACCCCGTTTTGAGGGATTCACTGTCGGGGAGGCCAATAACCCAGGTCGTCGAGCTTCGCGAACGAACCCGACGACATCGTATTTCAGCCGAAATTGCCGAACAGCAGATTGGACGGACGATATACAGCCACGTTTGGGAAAGATAGCGAGAATCTCTCGTATCGACTTCGTCTGTTGATAGGGGGAAGAAGAATTTAAGGAAACCCTCCTGGATGGCTGATTAATTTCTACTCCTTCGAGTGGCCGTTTTTTTTTTCTCTCGTAATGGATTTAATTACCCTTCGAATTGAATTCGTGGATTTGCAAGAGGAATTAAAATGTTGACCTTAAAAATATGGATATGGATACGTATATGAGGATCATTGAAATTGATGGAATATTAACTCTTCGTGGACAAGTGTATTCATTTCACGTCTTTCGTGAATAATTGGATTGGAATTGCAATGTCTATTGGAAAATCTCTATTGGATATAGAATTGTTTGAAATATTCCAAAGAATTAAGAATAAAAATCTTTTCAAAAGGATTTAGAAATAAAGTTTTGAGAATTAAAGGAATAGATTTTAAAGATGGAATTATATTAAAATATATTGTTTAAGGGAATCAAAATGCTCTTGAATCATCATCTGATGCGAGATACAAAAAATTAATGAATAATTAGATAATAATACTGACCGCCATTATTTATTTTTCTTTAATAAACCATGTAATTTTAATATTAAATTGTGTCCAAAAGTAAATATAATCTTGGAACGCTATGTCTTATTGGAAAATTGAATATTTCTTTACAATTTCGCAGATTTATATCGCAATTAATATCTTGCATCGTTCCTTTTTATTAATTTTTGAATCATTTGTTCCATATAAAAAATAACGTTTTAAATATTTTATCGATTTTACATATATAAAATACAATATATATTGAAAGAGTTCAGCATTCGTAGTTTAAATTTGGATCACGAGGCTCGCAGTAATGTTGCATCAAAAGAATTTCAAATTTTTAATAATTACGAATTATAATATTTTCGCTCTTCTTACTAGACTTATGCAAAATTTCCTCATATATTTTCATTATTAATAATTTGTAAAAATATATGCTTTTAAAGTCCAAAAGAAATCCAATCTTTGATATATTCGCGTTATAGATATAAAAGTGTCGAATTTATCAAGTAAAAACATTAATCCTTTCAATATAAAATGATGCAAAAATTGATGCGAGTCTTCTTATAACACGATATTCTTAAGACACGATTTCTGTAATAAATTTAAGGAATTTTAAATATCTTGGTGTAACACAAATATTTTCATCACATTGTTTTTTCAGACACATTTCTTTAACTTGTATTAATTCCACATTTTGTTCTTCTCTCGATACAACACAGAAGAGAAATTATAAACGCGTATATGATCGACTGCATTATCAATGCAAAATCGAAATGACACGATCGTTGCACGGCTCATTTGCATCGAACCAAAAGGTACGCAACCGTCCCGTACTCGATTCCATTTCTCGACTATCTTCCACTCGAAGAACCAAGTTAACAGTTAACCAAACCGTACTCCCCTCGATGATTACCCTAGGATTAAAACTTTCCATGTAGTACAGAGCTCATTGACAGCGAGCATCTTCGCCATCCAGTAGCGGACGTCAATGCGACATCCGACAGTAGCGACAGGTGGCGCCATCTATCCCACCCGCGTCCCTCTCATCGATTCCTCCATAAACATTCTATTATTTGCCTGCCTGTTCCACCAATTAAAATCTAACTAAAAAACCTCTTTAATTCATCAAAATTAAAATTAATACAGAATTATCGAAATGTGGATGATGGAAATAATTTTAACAAACATTTTATTGCGAATGCGGTGGTTAAATCGAATAAATAACAGTAGAATTTATTAATTTATTAATAACAGTTTAAAGTTTAAGTGAAAATATGACGGATATCTTTTTGTTCATGGATGATTGGTATTTTCAACGCGATATCAATGAATATTTCTTTTTCGTGTTAAGTGTAAGGATGTATTTGATAGATTCTCGATTCCAAAACATCCGAGAATTTCTTCTTTTAAATTTAAATTTTAAAACATTAAGCAATAACTTAATATAATTGACTTGCTATGTAATTTTATATAAATATAAAACACCAAAATACTTTTGGTACAAACACAAAATTAAGAAGATCAACATCAAGTTTATCAATAAATCAAACACTTTAGAAATCGAATGATTCAATTTACTCTAAGGTGTCTACGTCGCCAATAGCAGAAAGAATCTTAATTCATTCCGTAGTCGAATCACAAGATATAGAAACTCGATTCAACTAAATTTCGCTCCGAACATTTTCCCTCTCGACCCACACGAATCTTTAAAACCGTCGCGAGAACTTGGCCGAGTCACGAGTAACTCTCCTCTCTCCTCCGTAGATATCACGACGACGCGGCACAACTTTTCCTCACGGCCCATAAAAGATATCGCCATTAGCGAGACTCGTGTTACACGGACTTTTTGCGTGGCTCGCGTGCTTCTGGGATCAAAAGTCGTCCTCCGCGCGTTCCCTTGGCGCGCAGTTCGCGGGAGAAGACTTCTTACCTGGCCACGTGCGAGCAGATACCATTCCTAAACGACCGTATAGAATCACGAGAGAAAGAAAAAGAGAGAGATCAAGAAGAACCAGTCGAGAGGATCCAGCAGCAAGGAGGGAAAGGGTTCGGCCACGCGCCGAAAGGTTAATCTGAGAAATCAAATCAAAGTAGTTTTTTTGCCCGACTCTCGAGGAGCGGCTGCTGGAACTTGGTTCGAAGGAGAGAGAGAGAGAGAGAGAGAGAGAGAGAGAGAGAGAGAGAGAGAGAGTAGTTCAGATTGAGAAGGACGACGAAGAAGGAGGAAGGTGGAAGGAGAAGGGCTTCCGACGGGCCGCATCAAAGACAATATTTAACGCGCACGGTATAGAAAACGCGCATATGCCGTGCACGTGCCGACAGGGGCGCGTAAAACTCACTTTGTTTGCTAAATAACATCCTCGAGAGAGTGCTTCGGGCCCGATATCGAGCTCGAGCGAGGCGGCGAGCATCGCAGGACGAGGAGGTGTCCTGCTATGCGGGCGTAATTGCGTCAATTAACGAGTCACGCTTTCGAGCCGGTGATAAAATTGCTTTCGCCCGAGAGAAACGGTTGCGACTCGTGCCCTACGAGCAACTTTTACCCAGAGTTCTCCAGTACTTTCGTGATTACGTGATACGACGTGGTGGTTTATGACGTACGGTAGCATCGATTTTTATTACGTACGATCGAAATGATTCCGACGATTGTTAATTTTATGTTGTAAGGATGTTAAGAGAGCAATGATTTGATTTATTTTATCAGGATCTGGGCTAACTGGTAAGATTCGTGTGTGAAAATGGTTTAGTGATTTTAAAATGTTTGAGATAGGCGTGTAGATTTAGGTGTAATGGAATTTTTAAGAAACCTAAATTTTTAAAAAAATTTTTAGGTTTTTGGAAATGATGTTACGAATAAGTAATAGTTTATTATTTACTTTGATAGGTATTTTAATTAAAAAGATTTTTATAGATTCTTTGGAATGTAAGCGGTGAACGTTTCTAGTTCAGTTCATTTAATCATAAATTAATTAAGTGGTAGAAAATATTTTGACACTTATTTCGATAGATGATAGAGATTTTTCTAGGATAATAGAATAGAAGATGACGTTCGTACAAATCCTTCGATGATTAAGAAAATAGAAAATAATTCTTGGATAAATAGAGAATTATTTTTTCGTTTCGTATGAAATATTCATTTCCTCTTGATTTAAAGAATTATAACTATATATGTTTAATTATAAATTTACTAATTTGTTTTTAATTAAACATATAAATATATTATAATCAACTTGGTTTATTCCGATAAAAGAGAATAGATAATATTTGCACGATATCATAATAACACGTTATGTTTAGAGCGAGAAAGCTAGAGAGAGATTTACTGTTTCCATCTAAGAACGCCATATTCATTAAGCGTTTACGTGCCAGCAGTACCTCGTTATTGTTTATGTATGTAGGTTTGTTAACAAGCATAACTTGCGTTTTAAGCATATACAGGATTATTGAATATATTTGTACGTATCATAATTTGAGTGGGAGGATTAGTTGGAATAATCTTGATTTTCACTCGTTTGAATTTTATCGTTATTAAATAAACAACTTGCACAATCTATAATTAGTCCAAATAATATCCTCCAAAAGTAATTCGCGGGTTTATCGATGATCCAATGAAACGCAGTATTCTTAAAGTAAAAGTCAATTTATTGTCAACACTTTTTTGAATATTAGGAATATTATCTTACGTATATCAATACGTGGATTCGTTGAGAATCGTAGTGGTGTAAGTTACACACACAACAAGTTTTGAGGTATTCATCATTGAAGGCTGATAATACGAGGAAAACAGCTTTCTTATATTCATTTTTATATTCTCTGATTTGGGTATTATATTGGCTTTAAACTTCAAATTGTTACAAACATATTTTTCGCACTATAAAATCTGGATCATTTATATCCACGATTTTATCTTTTTACCATTCTCGGCTCTGAAAAAATATTCGAAATGCTTATCGAGATCTCTATTTCATTATAGAATCGTATATCCAGTCAAATGTTTAAAAACTTTATCGACAAATAAATAAAAATTCTTGGGAAGGGATTCAGAAATGAAATTCTGCTCCAAAAATAAACGATTCCTATTGCAGCGTAATTCCATTTTCTTCGATCGAATGAAAAAGAAATTCATCATTGCCTTTGCAAAGTACATTTTTTTACGAACCATAATAATCTTGAAGAGAGTGAGAAATTAATTTATGTACACGCATAACGACATACAATATTTCCAACATTTCTCTTTCATTTCCTTTTTATCGTCTACCTGCACGCATAAACGATACAGTCCACAGGGAAGTGATAATTTATTAGCAATGGTGGCGATTCGTTGGTCGCGCGATTTTCCTTCGGTTGTCGCCGATATTTCGCCTCGATCCTACCGTGTCTCGTGTATTCGAACAACAGCTGCCTCTGCTCCTCGGAACACAAGCGTCACAGCACCCGTACAACGCTCGATATACGATTCGTATCTTAATTGGGAATTTGCTTATTCCGATAACGGGTCGCGCGCAACATTCACGCTTTAATCGTCGATCGTCAACGTGTCAAGAAATTTGCTCGAGGAGAGAGGAAAAGAAATGGCTACGTGCACGTACAAACAATGTGGCTTCGAAAATGAAACGGAGTTGGCGGTGTTCGATTTGCTGATAAACTGTTTCTTCGATCGTTCCAACATGGAATATTTCCACTTGTTGATCTTGACGATCGGCCGATTATTCGTTCGAAATATAAATCATTACGGAGATTGGAGTTTGGAAAAGAAACTTTTCAACGAATTATACTTGGACGGTAACAAGAGGTTTAATTTTACAGTGGAAGTTGGAAAAATCGAATTTAAAGTTTCTCTTGGATAAAATGGTGGAAAGGGAATAAGAGGATACGTAAAAGGATAGAAGTAAAGAAATTTTGAATTTAATTCTATCAAATGATAAATAGTAATAGCTCGTAATTTTTATTGATAATTGTGAATAATAAGTTTAACGAAACAATACTTTAAACGAATCGACAATCATCGGGAATATATCGATTAATTTGATGAGCAAGTATTTTATTAATTCTTTTGCGATAAAAAGATGAAACGTATATATATTCAAATCGAATTGTGTCAATCGTTCAACGTCATTGTTACAATTATTCGTAATATGTAGTTTTCGAATGAAAAAAGAATATTTCGTTATAGAATATTTAAATTATTTAAATTAGAAATAAATAATTCAATAATTTCATTCGCAACATCTTACGATTCAACATCTTATAAATCTTAATCGTTTTCAAATGATTTTAAACATCATCATCGAAAATCAAAATAAATATTCTTTAATGATATATTCTCGAGTAAATTCTTCTCAATCAGATCCATGATAATTTCATTTGTGATTCGACAAGACTTTTAAGTCTCGATTTAAAAATATTTCATGGTGGAGAAATTTCGAAACGAAAGTATTTCAAATTGAAAATCAATCGAGGTAGAAAACGTCGAAGAGAGATTATGGCACGAATCGTGGTGTCAAATCGACAAGTAATTGTACATACAACCTATTTACCTATCGACGGCCAGGCTAACGCGTGATCTATTTACTTGATTACACATATGTAGGACAGGCACTGGAAGGCGGATAATCGCGATGTAAACAGGAGTCGTACTTCGAAGCGGCGGTAGGATAATCCGCATTTGCAAACAGAAATTCAAAGATCTGCTCGCGATCCTCGACCAAAGTCCTGTGATCGAATCGTCCGTTAGATCGAGTCGGCTCAAGGCCAAGAGATCGTAAAATTTAGAAGAAGAGAAAAAAAAAAAGAGCCGAGGGAAACATCGAAACGATGATAAACAAAGTGAATTATCACGATTGATAACAGGGTTTGACATTTGGACAAGTGTGATAACCTGTCACGAAAGGGGGAACTATATTCCAGATTTAATCGATCGACTCACCTCTCGGAATGCACGCGATGTCTAAAATCGCAAATCGGTCGATTCTCGAATTTCCTTCGACGTGATGTGTCGTCACGCGACCCGTGCATGTTCCCGAATCAACCACATGTTACATCGTGTCACCTCGAATTCCGTCTCATACGTGAATTAAAACTCGTGCGTGTCCCCGATGATCGATCGCACGATACATCGTCACCTTGGAGCACGAGTCTTCTTTCTCGAAACCAATCATTGCTCGAGTCGCGCACGCTGAAAGAGCGAACAGAAGCGGTGTCGTCGTCGCCCATCCAACGATTTCACAATCCCATACCAGACATGCGTACGTAGCCTTCCTCGCTCCACCTCTTCTTATGCGCGTATACGTACACGCGGAGGCCACTTTTCGACACTCGGCCCAGACGAGCAACACCGATCACCCACCCTCCCTTGTCCCCAAAAACTCGAGACGACTCTTAACGTTCTCGAGGCAAAGTGGCACGATTTCGCGACGCGTGGATAATACGAAATAGAACGCTCGATGGCACCTGTCCACCCAACCCTCGTCCCTGTGATCGGCGCCTCGCCGATCGAATCCCACATTCGAACGATCGATACTCGGCGAATGATGGAAGGCAAGGATGATTCGGGAGGAGGAGGTAACCAGAGGGGTTAATCGGTGGAGAAATATTCCGGTATCTTTTCGCGGCGGCGTCATCGCGCGAACTAAAGAATATCGCAGTTGTAATTAAGAAAACGGAGCCGCCGCCGCCGCCGCCGCCGCTCCCGTTCTCTCTCTCCGTGGGGGCGAGGGGGTGCAGCCGGCGACGCGGGGCAGGGTGTGTATCCGACCGAGGGGGTGCCTGGAAAGAGAGAGAGAGAAAAGATGGAACCGGGGGTGGAAAAGTCTGTGAAAAACGCGCGCATGACAATGCCGCCCCTCCTTGTCCACCCCACCCTCCCCTTCTTTCTCCGCCTTGGCCACCGCGACTCCTTTCTCCTCTCTTTCTTCCTCCTCTTTCTCCGTCCTGCACCCCGTCTTTTTCCACCCCGAGCCGCTGCTTCGAAGTACACGTGGGTGGGGGTGACGGGGACTAATTAAAAATTCAGCCGGCGACGAGTTCTCCGAAGACGTTGGCCTGCTACCCCGCATTTCCCGCCACCACCCCCGCCCGCTCCGTTCATTCATTCCTTCCCTTCCCTTTCTCTTTCTTTCGCCACCACGTTCTTCGTTACGTCTCTTTCTTTCTCCTACTCGCTCGTCGCGCCTCTCTCTCTCTCTCTCTCTCTCTCTCTCTCGAGTCCCTCCAGACGTCCACGACGCGAGTCTTTTATTTTTCTTAGCCGTGGCCACGCGACCGCCACCCATTTCTTTCTTTTCCTTTTTTCCTTCCCCCGGCTAGACTTTTTTCTTTCCTTCTTTTCGCAGCTGCTTTTAGTTTGCCCTTGCCACCGAAGGCGACAGGTTGGGACGAGCGAGACGGGTGAGAATTGAAAATTAAGAGATTGATTTAAGAGAGGATGATTTGAGAAGAAGAATCGAGAAGAATCGAGAGGCGGGCGAGGATGAAGATTCGATCGGATTCGTGAGGATCGACGTTTAAATTTCCTTCTCCTTTCGAGAATCAGGCTAGAGAAACAGCTGAGATTTGTTGATCGATTCTTGGAGAGTTCCCCGTGAATCTTTACTTTAATGGGAATTCTAAGACAGTTATCGTAGCTTAGAAAGAGATTATTATTACGGTTCGAGCGTAATTTTCAAGGCGGAGAGGGAAAGTTAAACGCCGTTAAACTTTGTGAAATTGTAATGCGAAGAAAAATTGAATTTTTCTTGCTCATTGATTTATATAAGAATCTTTTTTCAAAGTTTCAAAGTTTCAAAGTTCATTTGGAGAAACGTTACATCTTTGATCTTAAAGTGGACAAAGTGTCTAACGGTAAACGAAAGGAAAAATAGAACGTCTCCGCTTTCGAGTGAAAAATATACGAAAAATCGAGTATTTTTCTACTCTCTCTCTCTCTCTCCCTCTCTCTCTCTCTTTCTCTCTGTTTCCAAAAATTAAAACGAAATTAATACGCGAGAACGATCCTTTTGAAAAACGAATTCACGCAAAAATAAGAGAGGAACGAAAAGAAGATTTTTAATCCCAAGGAAAACTGAATTAATCTTCACTTTTTTTTTCTTTCAAAAGCGAATTTATATAAAAACAAAGGAGAGAAGATTTCTATAAGTCGGAAAGAAGAAACTGAATCGACTCTCGCAAATGTTGCGAGAATAAATTCTGTAGAAAAAAGAAGAAGACAGGAAGAAAAGAATTTTTCCAATCACGAGAGAGAGATCTTGGCTCGGTGATTTTTTAGGTTTTCGATCGCATTTTTCCTAACAAAATCCGTGCAAAATCCAAAAATAATTTCACGCAAAGATGAAGCGACGGGACGGTCGAGGAATTATTATTTCCTCTTGTTTCGTGTCCACTCACCTTGCGCGATCCTGACCGCGGGCATTTTGATCCTCATGGTGACGTTCGTCGATCTTCTTCGTGGCGGGTCGCACGATTTATCCTCGCTTCCGATCAACGTATTCCCTTCTTCGAACGGTCCAGGACGGAAGGATTTCGTTCCGTGGTCGAATGCCCCGTTTGTTGTACTCGTCGGCCTTCTCTGGATTCCTTCCTTCCGCACGTTTTTCGCACGTTTTTCAAAGGGGGGTGGTCGAAAAGGGGGAGGCGAGGACCACGCTTGAAGGAATTTCCTCCTTCGAGCACGGTTAATTCGACGATCGTCAACGCCTTCTGTCCTCCTCCCCCTCACCTCCGCCCCGCGGCGTTGCTTCGTTTAAACGAGTCCATCCGACGTTTCACCTGTTTCCACCTCGAACAAACTTTTTTTCTTCCCACTTACTTCCGATTTTCCTCCAGTTTTTTTCCCCTTCTCTTCTCTTCTTCTTCTTCTTCTTTTTCCCTCTCTTAAATCTCGAGGTCGACCGACCCTCGCCTACGAACCCCCCTCGATGCACTTATTTTTTTCTTTTTTTTCCTTTCCCCTCTATCTGATTCGGATCGTTCGTATCTCGACAGGATTCCGGTTTATCACGATCCTCCTGTTTACCTGCCGTCCGATCGTCTGGTGCACCTGGCCGCGACGACTACGGAACTGACAGTCGGCCGGGACGCACCTCTTCGTCAACTAATGTTCGTCCTCATCGTGTTCCTCTGCTGGTGTTCGGCACCGCGCGTTCGCGAGTCCCAGACGATACGACACACGTCAACGGGCACATATACGAGGCGAGCACACCGACGTGTAAACGGCGAAACACAGAGCGAATCGAGTCGAACCGAACGTGTACGTGTATATATATATATATATGTGTATATTGACACTTCGAGGACAGTGGGAAAACGTAGTAGACACACGTAATTGGGGACTGTCCGCGTGCACAGGTGGCGAGGCCTCGATCGGTTTCGCCGGTGGCCGTTGAACGTACCGCCACGGTACCCGAAAGATGTCTCGTTGGATCCCAACAACCACCGAGACGATCCCCTTTTTCTCTCCACTCTTAAAGTTTCACCTCGAGGAGGAAACGATTGCGTTGCGATCGGCGACGAGCAGAGGATCGCCGCAACAAAGTGTCGTCGCGGCCAGCTGTGACCCGTCGCGCGTTGCTCGACAGTCACACAATGTCACACGAACTCGCGATCATGCTCTTATCACCTCTCTCTCCTCTCACCTGTCTCGCCCGGAACAAGCGTGTTATTCGGAAGAATAAGGAGGCGAGGCGAGAACGGAGGGAAAAAGAAGAAAAAAAAAAGGGGAAAAAAAAAAGGAGAAGAAAACAAAGAGAAACAATTACGCTCTTAAAACTTGGTCGCGGCAACTGTCCTCCACCAGACTGACGGGGAACACCGTGGCGCGCACCACACACACACACACACACGCACACCCACCGCGTGTTCCTCCTTCTATCTCTTCCTTTCTTCCCTTTTCTCTCCTCCTCTCCTCGGCAAAAATCGGCAACGAAAGAAGAAGAAGAAGAAGAAGGGAAAAAGGGCGCGCGCGTCACACGCGAACCAACCAGCCAACTTCTATCCGTGTCTCCCTTCACGACAAGTCTTCTTTACCCGAGCATGCAGTACCATCCCGGACGTGTACCGATCTTCATACGGATGACGATGACGAGCTTGTTGGTCCCTCGTCCCTCCGGCGTTGCACGAGACGACGAGCGACAACGTGCCGAGACGCCGCGTGTCCTCGAATACGTCCTCGTTCGGGTGTGTTAGCGTGCGGTGGCCTGACGCGCGGATGCTGGATGCCTGATGCCGGCGTGGACCAGAGCGACGATGGTCCAGCATGGGTCGTATCTCTGAGTGGACTGTGCCGGACGGTGCGCCTAGTCGTGCCGTGCGGGACCTGGTGTGTCGGGCACTGCGCTCACTTCGGACGCGCTCGGTTCGCCTCGGCGCCGAGGCCGGACACCCCACGCGCTCTCGGGGTAGTTTTCACCCCTGTGGTGGGGGTAACGCCGATCCCCCCCTCTCTCTCCCACCTCACTGCCCGTGCACGCTGCCTCTCGCTTCCGCGCCGACTCTCCCTCTCTCTCTCTCTCTCTCTCTCCCTCTCTCTCTCCCTCTCTCCGTCTCCGTCCGATCTTGGTCGGCATCTGTTCGCTCGACTCTCTCTCTCTCCCTCGCTCGTTCGTTCCGTCTCTGTCCAGGCGTGCAGTTACACGCGCGCGGGATAGACTAGTGTGTATATAACTGGTGCGCGCGAGTCTTCTCTCTGTCCCACCGCGACGAGAGACCGCTCCTTCTCGTGCGCGTTCCCGTTCCCCTCTGTGTCCGCCACGAGAGATCGTTCGTCTCTGTCTGTGGATAGGGGGGCCGCGAGGTCTCTCGAGCGGACGGACCCGACAGTTTCGCGACGGTACGCGGGATCCTCGCGCGGTTACGCACCGTTTCAGGGTGGATGACGAGTATTTTTTTCTTTTCTTTCTTTCTTTCTTTTTCTTCTTCCTCTCCTTCGTCGCCGGTTCTTTTTACCTCTGAGAGGAGAGAGAGAGAGAGAGAGAGAGAGAGATTTGACTCGTCGGGGGAAGGTTATTGGGTTAAGGTTCGTTTCGTTTCGGACACGTTCGATAGGATTTGAGAGAATTTGTAATGTTGGTTTTAATTTTTTTTTCTTTTTTTTTTAATCGGTTACAGGTGTAAAATAAGGGACGAAGTAAGTATATTGCGAGTATCCGTTGATACGCACAATGATATGTAAGGTGTAAGATTATATTTACGTATTGGTTTGTTGGAACGGTTGAGATCGTATCACGAAGTTTCGTTTCGATTTCTTTCGGAATTGAAATTATATAGGACTATGGGATCGCGAATTATATTATATTTGGAATGATAAATTGAATGATATATCCGCACAAGATGATGATGCACAAAGGACGGCGATTCTTTGAAAATGAATTTTCGGTTTTATTTTTATCCGTACGTACAATCTTATAATGGTGTAGTTCTTGTAATACGGAAAACAAACATCGATAGATATGTACATTTACACGCGTCGTATAACATTTGTGCTTAATCGTACGTAAGCAACACGATACAGTAAATTTAAAATTGTACGCATCGTTGATGAAATAATATTGCCGAATAATAATATTCGAATTCGATAATTCGATAAAATAATTATTAATTTTGGAGGAAACGATCATTTATAATAAAATCATTCTTAAATTAAAAAAAAAAAAAAAAAAAAAAACGAAAAAGAACAACGACTTATTCTGCACCAATAACTCGATAAGCGTTGCAAACTTTGAGTCACGTGCAAATGAATTTTCGAAATCGAATATTCGAGATTTGAAATTAATAACATTTTGCGAATCGAATCGCGTAGAAACATAGATGAAAAAGTTTTAAAACGCGAATTTTAAAACTCTTCTGGATTTTCCTCCATTATTTTGTTTTGCTCTTCTTCTTCTTCTTCTTCTTCTTCTTCTTCTTCGCCTGGCGTAGGTTTGTTTTGAAGACTCTTGTTGGTCGATGGCTCGGGTAAATTGGATAGAGCCGGCGAAGATGGTTTCGGAAATTTCTTGGCTGGCCGTTAGTCGCCGAGGAAACGATGCGATTAACACTGGCCAGGCGTTTAAATTACCAGAGTAATTTCCACGCGTGTTAATGCCGAGTTGGAGCGGCGCCAGCCTTTTGTTGACGATCGGTGTCACATTTGTTATACTCGCGTTACTCGTACCTCGTGCTAAATTTCCACGCCAAGATTTCGAGTATCCCTCTCCTGACGGTCATTACATACGTCTCCGTTTAATCGAATTTCTCATTTTATTATTCCTTCGCCCCTTTCCTTTCGTCTTCGCCTCCGGAAACTGTTCGCGCTTTTGTGCAACAGTTGGAGTTCCAACTATGAACCCAGTACAACAAACTGATTTTCAACTGTGCATTATAGAACGGGTGAAAAGTTTCGAAACACGGAGGACGATGGGTTTGGCGTAGATCTGTTCCTAACTTCGAATTAAATATATCGCGATTTTGATGATGAAATATCCTCGATTAGATTGATCAGGAAGGAAAAATACGATATCGATATTTTAATATATTATTCCTCTTAGTCTTACTTCGAAGTGAGTATCAAGTACCGATACATCTCTTGACAGTCTTATATTTTGAATGAATTTTTCACAAGAATTATTCGATCGTTAATCGTACTTACGTTGCCAAGTATAACTATAAAGTATAAATATTTAATTTTATACGAGTCAAAAAAAAAAAAAATTCCCAAATTCAAATTTCACAAAGCTAAACCTCGTTTCACGAAAACTCTCTGTCAAAAATCAAAGCAACGTGATCCACGTTGTTCGAAGGATCATCGTTTCACGCGGGGAACAATGACGATCCATCCGCTCGTTCCATCCATCGTTCGTTGGTAGCCGCGATGCACGCTGGTCCCCTTCGAAGTTGCCGTAAACACGTATACACGCGTCGAATCGCAGAGAAAGTGGAGTAGACGAGTGTACGCAAGGAGGTACCTGCTCTCTCACATTAATTATTCCGTGACTAAACCCTTCATCCGCGGTGGGATCGATACCCGCGACGCGGATCTTTCGTCGACGGGATTATTCGTCCGAGGATCGAGATCCTGCGGCGGAAAGACAGTCTGGAGAAGGATGGAGCGAGTCGGCGATGACGTGGATGGAGAGGGATGGAGCGAGGCGTTCCGTATTTTAACGGTGAATTGATAATCGAAATGGGAGGAAGGTGTACGATGAAATTTTGATCGACTGATATTATATCAGAATTCGGGGGGATGCTTGATTGTGAAATATTTAATTGCTTATGCCATGTTTTTGGTTATTTCATATTTTTTTAGTAGATCAGTATTATATCGATGGGATACTTCTAATTCCTAATTTTCCTCGATTAAAGTTTAGATTAATTGTAAACATTGAAATGGAAATAGATCGATCGATCAAATTGAGGTATTTTATATATTATTTTTTGTAATCGTGTTGTGCGTTATTCGCATCCAAATATAATGAATAATAGGTACACGAGTGTATATTTTAAAATTGTTGTAGAACGATAGAAATGCAAAAGTATATTCAACGTTATTCCAACGTTATTGTAATATTCCGCATAATAATACAACGTGTATAAAATTTCAAGTATACATCTATCCGTAGTTTAAACACAATTATCAAAGATCAACATTCTCTTGCTTCTAATACGAAAACGTATTCAAACTCTGGTAAAGTAAACAAATCGCAGCATTCATCAATGACAAAATACATTTTTCTCGATTTTTTTCAAATATATCGTATACCACAAAGAACGTTTCAACATTAATATCTTTTTAATTACAAAAAATCTGAACAATTCTTTCTCTCTTCAAAAAATATCATCGCGCCCTTTAATTTCGTGAAAGATTTTCGACTCGACGAAACGAGAAAGAGGCAGGGCGATGAACGGTCGTCGATGTTTCCCAGGCTTAGGGGCTGCTTCCCTGGACCAGGCAAGGATCTGAAGTGACTTTTAACTAACCCGAGAAATTATCTGTTGTGGCTCCTGTGACACAAGAGTCTGGAGTCCTGGACAGTGTCCCAAAAACACGGACCTGTTTGAGACAATCTTGGACAATCTCTGGGTATCTTCGTATTCTTACACACGTATGAATTCGCGTTGAAACGTGTTCTTCCCTTTCACGAATATATCACATCATTATTCAATTCACAACTATTATTTTAAAAATATTCCTTTCCAACGAAAAAAGAAAAAAAAAAAAAAAGAACCCACCTCTGACCAATCACGATCTGGAAATCAATCCACGATATCCATCATATCCCAAGCCAGGCAAGATCTTACATACCGCGATACTAATCGTAAATTTCCCCGCATATTGCACCACTTCCTGTGTGCCCCGAGACACCGTTTTCTCACTCTCGACAAATCCCAAAAGTCATCCTCCTACATCGTTCCGCCATTAAAATCCAACTCCGCTCTTAAACATCGACTTTCACGCAGCAAGATGTGAACCGCGTGTCCGGTTAATTTCCTTCCCCTTCCCCCTCCTGCGAACCTCTCTCTTCATCAACGATTTTCGGGGAGAGCGCGTAAAAATTTGTAAAATTCGTGGACACAGTTTGGAGGCTATTCGCTTCTCTCGTATTTATCGCAGTGCCAGATGATAGAGATGGTATCGCCGGTATTCGGAATGCATAAGTTATCAAGCCTGTTTATTACGGACGTGCACGCTATATAGCTGAGCGAGGAGAAATTCCAAGTGCATCTTCGTTCGCGTGTGTGTTATCCCTAGAAAACGCAGCGATCCGTTGACCCGTGTGAAACTCCCACATTCATTACCGCGTGGGGCACTGTGTTTCAAACGTCCGCAGGTTCAGACGATTTTTCCGCCGCCTGTCTTAACCCGTGGGTTTCTACGACTCTCCGACACAGGAAGAGGTCTTATACGGTCACTCCGCCTCTGCGACGCTTCCTAGCGTTTCCATCCTCGCGTGGAACACGTTTTCGCGTTCGTGTAATGGTCGAGGTCGATTGAAATGTTTCGTTGGTTGGGCAGAGTTTTTTATTCCAATACACGATATACGATATGTTGTTGCATAATAATACAGGATTACGGACATTTTGTGAATTATTTATAATTTTGGATTATCGATCGTGATAGGATAATTATTGTTATTAAAAGGAAATGGAAAATGGTTTGGAAAATGGTGAGAAATCGTTCGTTTAATATTTACGCGTAAAATGAATTTTAGAAAAATTGAGATTAATTTTTATTCTGTAGAGAGAGGAAGAAATTCAGAATTTTGTGGCTGATATATGATAAGTTGGAAGGAATTATAAGCGAGCGCACGGTTGTTTGAAAAAGAGACAGAAATTTCTCTCGTTAGCGAAAATTATTCTTTATTAGGATAGAATGGTTTTGATTCTGAATTAGTAGTAGCAAGTTTGAAGCGCGTGAACAGGTAGAGAGGTAAGAAATGGATGCACGCTGTAATTAAAGCTGAGGGAAACCGGGGAATCGCTCGGTCTTTGACCTGTAGAAAGAGTTTAGATTTCAGGAGGAGCGAGGTAAAAGTATAACTACCGATGGATGAATATCTCGGAAATTGGTTGAGCAAAATATTTCCATGTCGTGCAACATTGTTGTCTAAAAGTATCATAAATATCACGAATTCAGTTGTATATTTAATAAGCGATACTATAAGCGTTGACCCTGCACAGTACTTTATTTCATTTTAAAACTGCAGTAAAGTAAACTTGGGGCCACGTTGCGTTGTTCTTAAATTTTTCTTTTTTTTTTTTTTTTAAATATTTTAAGCTTCCAGAAATTCTGAAAAATTCAGAATTATTTATTATTTCTATCTAATCATGCGATAATTTTTTTAAACCAATATTTAATTTTTTGAACCATGCCGATCATAATAACTCTTTTATAAAGTTTGAAAAATTTTAATATATATTTAAATAGTTAATTCGTTAATCGAGCTTCTCGAAATAGTTCAAAGGATTTTTTTAAATGTATTTAATCTTGAGAAGATAAGAATGATAATAAGAAGGTGTAAAAATTTATAACTTCGCAATGAATAATATCGTTCTAAGATATTTCGATCATATGCAAAATTGTTTTCCAATTATTGATTGGATACTGTACGATAATTTGAAATTCGTTGATACTCGTGTAAGAATCTATTCGCTCGATTTCTTTATTTCGTACGTTATACAAGCCTCGAGAATCGCTTGCGCCATGTGTGGACACGTGTGCCATTTAGCAGCACGACCGCCTAGTTAAGTCAAACAGCACGCTGCGATAACGTGGAATCAAGAATACGTCTCATGATCGCCGTACAATTTACAACGTGCAGTAACCCACTTGTAGTCCGTTCCGATTCTCTTCAATGAAAAAAAAAAAAAAAAAAAAAGAAAAGAAAAAAAGAATTAGTGACCAAGCAATTCAAATGAAGCGGTAAAAGATTAAGATTAAGATTCAAATCGTGACGATATTGATACTAACGTGTGATACGCATAGATGAATAAAAAATTTTTATTAAGAAAATTGATACACGCGCCAACTTTTTCTTAAAGATGAAGATAAATATAAGAAATGAAAATATCTACATCTCTATCTTTGTCGAGAGGATTCTGTTATCAATTTTCAAATATATATATAGATATTTTATATCTAATGACATTTTTAATCTTTGCAAACGTAAAATATTTTTCTATTAATACAAATTTTAGAACAATAATTAAAATAAGATTTTCCAATGTTTGGAAAAGAAGAAATTTTTTTTATTACCATCTAATTCCGTCTATAAATTGTATCTAAATATCGGATACATTCAACCGTTCGTTTAATTTCACTTTTTATACGTGTTATTTCAATTATATTCTTTAAATATAATAATTTAAAGGAAAATCGATATCGGATGAAGAATTCGGTCAAATATAATTGAAACTCGGCTCTGGTTGGTCAGAAATAGTATATCGACTTCACGATTATCTTAATTTTATTTTCTCTAGCTGAAAATTATAAGACCATGGTGTAATAGTCACGAAAGCATAAAACAAAGCATTTAGAATTCAACGATCGAGATGTATCGATAAATTAACTATTATTCAACATTGAATCTAAATATTCTTCTTATACATATTTCAATCATCAATAATACAATTGACATTTCAATACGTATGAAAACCGTACTCAAAATTATCCATTCCACACTCATCATCACGCCACGTTATCACGCCATCATATCGTCTCAAACCCATTATTCCTCGTTCTCCACCAAGAATACTCACCAAAAACCCCGAGCATCAAATCTTCACTTCCGACAGATGCGTTCAAGCTTCTTCCCCCGAGAGGGAGAGAGAAAGAGGAGCATACTTACATACGTAGGATTAAACGTTGGGGCCCTCGCGTTAATTTCGGACACCCGTTACAGGGCGACGAGCGTCCAAAGGGTGAAAAAACGCCGCGTGGACCATCTTGGTGACGATGCCCGATGCCCCTCTCTCTCTCTCTCTCTCTCTCTCTCCATCTTTCTCCTTCTCCCTCCCCCTAGCCTAACAACGCATCCTGTTCGGGGTTTTAAAGATTATTTTTACTTCGGGACAAAAAAGATCTGTCTGGCGACTCGGCGACGTGCACATGTGCCTCGCTCGACCAAGAAGACGACGAGGAGGAGGACGAATGTTTCGGTGAGCTTTTCGTTTCGGCCGCGTCCAGCTCTTCGTGGGAGTTTATCGCTCCCTCTCGCTCCCTCCCATTTGGTATGCGTGTCGTGCATCCTTCTCGTGCGTCCGTCGTAAAACGGGCGGGAAAAGAGGGACACGGAGGAACGAAGATAAAAGCGAGCGCGTCCCCAAAGCGGCTGCGCGTCGCGTTGGTATATCGGTGACCAGAGATGGTCAAGAGGTCGGATGAAACCGCACTGCAGGCTTCCTGTCTGCCTCTTGTACGCACGTTAGATACGAAATTCTTTCTTCCTACGCTTGGTTGGAGTAGATAGATAGGATAGAATATATAAGCACGTTTGAGAGTGAAAATTGAGCGTTGCTTTTGAAAGTTTTTTTCTTTTTTTTTTTTTTTTTTAAGTTACGTACCGTCAAATGTATTTCGTATTCCTTGGTTTAATGTTTTTTTTCGTTCGAATCTATGATATATATATGGTATATGATCAGAGGTGAAACGTCTTGGAAACGGTGTAATCTTTTGCAGGTGCGAAGAGGGTTCGGTGTAGGGGTCAAAGGGGTTCGCCTTCCGGCGCGCTTTGATATCACGCTGGCTCGAGTTTGCTCGGACATCTTTGTCGACACTGGTCTTATTGTGAGATGTAGTTCCGCTTCTGATAACGCGAGTAGGCGCGTCTGTTTGGTGTGCTGTTGGACGATGGTTGTCTGGTGGAGGATTTCTCTTTGTATAAGAGAGTAAGAAATTTAGGAATTAAAGTTTTATTAAATTTCTATTAATAGACTTTGGAATCAAATTCAACAAGAATTATATGAATGTGTGGTTAAATAATCATAGAAAACTTTCCATTCTTAATGGAATTTTTAACGAGTTTGAATTTTTCAAAATCGTTAATATACATCGTTACTTTACATCTTATTTAACGTAGGAAACTTTTTATACTCGTCAATTATTATTTATTTTTTATTAAATATAATAAGTATATTCAAAATTTTTAAATAAGGACGTATAATTATTAATATTTATAAAGTAGATATTTGTCGTGAAAAAATTCAGAAGAATAGTTAGATATTTGAAATTATTGTTACACGGACAAAAGAAATTTAATACATCGTCCCAAACCGAATGCAAAAAAAAAATTGTACGAATTTTTATCAACTTATTAACTTGAAAACAGGGATTGGAAAATACATTGACCGCTGTGTTCGACCTTTGGCTACGCCAATGCGGCATGTGTGCCCGAGAGGAGCGGAGCCAGACACCAAATATAACCATCGAGACAGACCCCTTGCCAAGGGTGTTTGGACCATCCTCCTCGCAAGGGTTAGCCGTGGTCCTGCGCCCGGATAAGCAACGCTCCTCTCCTCGTAACCCGAGGCACCAATGATTTTTCTTGGGCAAGGAAAATCGTGACACGACCGGCTGATCGTCTCTCCCCTCGGTTTCCAAGATATTTTCGTCGAGATTTTCGTAACCGGCTATTTAAAGGTCGGCTTCCTTAAAATTTGCAGCAGGGCCGATCATTAATTTACGCTGGAAAGTTGCAGCTGTTCTATCCTGCACCACTGTCCTCCTCGTCCTGCGACGCCTTGTCTTCCGGGGGTCGTTGAACCGTCGAAAAATCGGAGAAACGTCTCGTTTGAACGGACACCGTTTCCATCCGGACCGAGAACAGGGAGAGGAAGGAGAGAAAGGTTGGTTTTCCGTGTTTTCCTTGGCACGAAACCTGGCGAAAAATTTTCGAGAACCATGCAAATTCTGCGACTGGATGATTAACGTCCTCGACTTCCGGGTTTCTCGAATTATTCCACGAACCTCTATCGATGATTCATCGATCCTCTAAATCATTGGGACACTGCGAAATCAGATCATTCTTTCCATATTTTTGGATGGTTCCAAAAATTCTTTTATTATCACGGATCTTTTATACCTTACTGTTATTATCTGGAATTTTCTTTCATTGTTCTTTTAACAATTCATACATACCACGAATAACGAATGATCCGTAATTCAATCAACTTATAACTTGTTTAATTTTCTAATATTATTACTCGATAAATTTTATCAAGAAATCCAGAAATTTCCACGTAACACGAATTCATCTTCAACCCCTTCCTGTTCCTCTATCTTCCACATTCTCCATCTAACTTTGCGGTCCACTCGACGCGATCCATCCACAGCCTCCTATTTTTTCCCATGTCCAGCTTCTTATAAAAAAGTTCTCACCCCTCTGGATTCACAGACCAGTCTCACCTAGGATGTTGCAGTCAGGGATGGAGGGTAGGAATCAGGAGGGGTAGGAAGAAAAAAAATGTATTTCGTGGGGTTGGCATCGGCTCGCTAGGTGGATTTCTTCGATCGGAATTCGAAATGCGCGTATGTACGAACGTGCGACTTCCGTGATGGGGGGGGCCCCCTTGTCTGTTTTTTTTTTTTTTCTTTTTTTTCCTCTTCCACCACGCATGGATCGTGGGGCTCGAGGACGGAAACACCTTGTAAGTAAGAAAAAAAAAAAACGACTGAGGAGGGGGCAGGTCTCGAGGGTGAAAGAAGGGAGGAGGAGGAGGGGTTTACGGTACCCGGAGTGGCACAGATTCTCCGGCAACGGAACGCGCGAGAGAGGTTGAGGTGAGGAGAGAAAAAAGCGAGTATGGTGGAGGGATGGACGCAAAGAAGAGGGGGAAAAAAAAATTAAAATACCGAAGCTAGGCCGGATGAGGTGTTTTCCCTCAGCTTTTTAGGAAAAATCTACGCTCGCGAGCCCCCGTGAGAACCAGGCTCCCCGATACCGTTTATTTAGAAACGACCACCTTTTGGGAACCTAACGGTGTTACGCTAGCGGATTTTCTGGCGAATGGAGAGTGGTTCATTCGGATATGGGTTCGGGTATGCGTAGTATTCCGTAGTATCTTGATTATTGACTTTGAGTGAAATTTCATTCGGATGAGTAGAGATAGGGAATTAAGAATTTACGTAACATCGATATGTTCATCAATATAGAAATGTGAAAGGTGTATTTATTCCTAAGCGAAAAGTATTATCGTTGTGTTACACGATAATAATAGAAAGTGTATTTTCGAAAGGAGATCCTTGCGAAAAATTGATATCGATTCGTGGCATACTTGGACAATTTCAAAATTCAATTTTCATCCAAAAAAAAAAAAAAAAAAAAAAGTACAGCAGCATAATGGAAGACAAGGCAAACAAAATTTTCATATGGTATGGGCATTTAAAATGTCGAAGAAGCAAGGAGCCATTGTTCAAAAAATCAATTCTCGGCCGCTTAACGAATTTTAAAATTCATATCCCAACAACGGTGGATCCTAATACACGCGAACACCCGTAATTTCACAAAGAACCACCCTTATCGCCGTCATACCACGGTTATTGAACGATCCAATATTACGTGACTTCCCACCAACGTCCCGCGACGACATTCTTCTTCCCCAGAAATCGGGTGGAAGCCACCCGATCGGCTCCCCGAAACTGGGACTTAAGCCGTTACCCAAGCTTCTCTCCGGACTCATCTCCTCCATTCTATCATTCTTCCATCTACGTCGCTCCTTTTTACACGCCCGATATCCTATATGCCGCGCATCCTTCTTCCTTCTCCCCCTGTAACCCCTCTTTTGCGGATCCTGCATCTTGGCCGCCCCTTCCGTAGCGGCAGATGGCCGGCCAAGGGGTAAGAAAAAAATCCTAGGGCCCCGTGGTAAAAAAAAAAAAGGAGAAAAAAAGGAGAAAGGAGGGAGAGAGAGGGAGAAAGAGAGAGAAATTTATAAAAAGCGATCTGGAGAAGAAAAAAGGGAGGGGTATGGGCCGGGGGCGATGGACCACGTGTGTTCTTGAAAATTTCTCGTGAGAGAGAGCCGATCCTAGACACGAACAGATTCGTCCTTTGATCGAATTTCGGCCATTCATCCCTTCGATCGATTTTTACGATCGGATCTCTCTTTCCCCGGTGTCGTTGATCCAGAGGATCGCGTGACGATTCTCTGATCGATCTTGGGGAAAAAATTGACTGTGTACAGCTGAGCGTGATGTATGGATATAGATTCTCTCTCTTTTCCTTTTGTTTTCGCAATTTTCTTTTCTTTTCGTTTTTATTATTACGTAATTTTTTTTGGGACTCGATGAATCGAAAAACTCGGAAACACGATAGGATGATGATTTGGTTTGTTTGCATAATTGGTCTCGTCCCATTCGAAATTTTAGAAATTTAAGGATAATGGATTAGTTTTACGTTATTATTATTATAGGCTTGTGAAATTTGAAACTTTTGGAAGATAGAGGGAAGACCTTCGTTTTGATTAGAGGATCCATGAAATTTTTTATACATTCATATTATAGGTATTATGGATAATTTTATAATTATTTTTATTCGATTATAACTGTTTTGATAGAAAATGAATAGAATTTGAAAGTTAAGAAAGATTTTCTAATCGTTGCGATATAGAGTCCGTGTAATTTGAAAATTTGATCGTCTTCGAATCTTTTCTTTCTTATTTTTCACGTTTCTTAAAACGTTTCTCTAAAACATTATTGATCTTAGCTAAAAAAAAAAAAAGTCACGAAGGTAAGGAAGGTATTAAACAAATTCTTGGAATTCCCTTCTTTTCCAATTACGATTTATCGAACAATAATCACAAACGAAATCACAATTGTGTGTATTGATAGGAGATTAATGGGGAATTTAGAAAACAGGAAAAATTTTATTTTCCTCTCTGACAGAACGTCTCGAAATTTAGATTAGAAGAGCGGTACGCCAATGTGTCGTAGTTGGCACGATAAGAACGCAAGGCGAGAAATCGTTTTGCTTGGCATCTCTGCCGACATCGAAACGACGCTCTAATTGCTCGACCTACCCTTTGCTTCTCGATATCAATTTTTGAATTCAAGGTTCAGCGAGATCGTTCCTTCCAATTTTTCCAGAAAATTAAAATCTATTTCGTCGTTAAAAAAGATTTCAATTTTATTATTAACCAACATTCGTTTAATTCATCGTGACAGAAAGAGTTACACAGTGACGATACTGCACGGTTGATAGTTTAAAAGCTAATTGAAATTTAGCCTGGAAGGAGATATACCGATAGAGTGTTTATCGAAAGCCGCTACGTTCAAATTATGGGAGCTGATGAATTTAAATTAACCGTAGAACATTATGCTAAGCGTTTCACGGTATGTGCGCGTTTCGTCGGATCAGACAGGATAAATATTTGCACGAAAAGTTTCTTATTATTTTTAACAGCACTAATAACAATGCATCTATTCGGATAAATTTTATCATTTCGTAGAATTTTATAATTATAAGATAAAATTTTTATTACGATTTTTATTACGTACGATGAAATTTATACGTAGAAAAGAGTCACGATGCTGCAATAATATTATTATTAACTTAAATCATCGTGCAACAAATTATTTTCCACTAATTTCGAAAATTGTCCACAGAACCGTAACTGTCCACGACCGATCGTCACGGCCAAGAATCAGGGTTAACGTCTACGTATCCCGTGAAGAGAATAATAAAGCTTTTTCTTCCTCTTATCTGTCTCCTCGAATCTCCTCGCGTAACTGTAAAGGACCCAGCGAGTGGCGGCCGGGACTCGGATGACCCGACGAATGGAGCTCAGGTAGAAAAATCGAAATTCGTAAAAAAAACACAGTTGGGGGAAAAGGAGAAATGATAAAGGGAGACGAACGAAAGGAGGATCGCTTCTGGACGCAGGCCAGCTGACCAACCGTGGGAAGAGGCTCCATTCTTTTTCTTCGGAGGGATTCGAGAAAATTACTTTTAAATTGGCGAGCCACCGGTAAGCATCCGAACAGGTAGGTCAGTGTTTCTGTTTCTAGTGTTTCCGGAAATCGAAACCGGTCAATAATCCCCTTTTAACTTTTCACTTCGCCTTTATTATGATGCGTGCGAAATGAATTCCAGGAACGATGATTTCCGACGAAAAACCACGACAGTTTGAAAGAGATCGTTCGAGGCCTAACGAGTTTCGTTCGTTAGAAAATCGTGTCCTTCTAGCTGCGAAGGAAGTGGTCGAAAATAGATCGCTGCTATCTTTTGGAACGACGATGGATTCGTTCTTTGTTCTTTGTGTGAAATCCGGCAGGAGGACTTTGAGGATCACGAAAGTATTTTTCCAATAATTTCCGCAAATTTTCTTCTAACGAATTTTAATTTATTTACTCTAGTTATTAAAAAGTTAGTTATTAATTTTTTTTTATATAAATTAACATAGGAGAGAGGAACTAATTATTTGGTAAGTTCTTTTATCGAAGAATTTTCATTTTTAAATGTTAATGCGATAGAAATTTACAACAGATAAAAGAAAATTTTTCAGATCATAAAACATATTACTCATCGAGCCTGCCATCTAAATACACATAGGTAAGTTGCTAAAAAAGAGCACGTCCCTACCAAAAAATTCAGCTTCAAAAAGATTGAAGTAACTTCGGTCATCATTCTATCTTCGCATTATTTTATTCCAAATTACGAAAAGCGAAATATCGAATTCGAAACTACAATGATATGTTATATCAACAAACGTGCCATACATAATTAACGCGAAGCAATAACACGAAGGATTCTTCGAAATTGAAATTCCTCGAAAAACAAAACAAAAACCTCGCTCCACTCCAATTCAATAACAACACGTCCTCGCAACACACCGATACAGGCCAAACGTCCTGCAGACGTCGAGGAACGCGGTCGAAAATAGATCGATGTCGCTCCGCTTCGTGATAATCAGATTCCATCGTGCCGTTTGTTAACGTTGAATCGTCGTAAGGAAATTTGTTCGTTGCCCCGTGAAATCCGCGTCATCGATGTCTCGTCGCAGCCCCTCACCAATCGTGGCTACATATTTCACACTGGTGAATAAATAAACGATTTCTGGGTAAGTTCTGGATTGAAGAATTCGAGGGAGGAGGAGGAGGAGGAGGAGGAAGAGGAGGAGGAAGAGGAGGAGGGAAAGAGGAGACCGCTTTTCTTGACCGTGACATGTGGCCGTTTCGAAATAAATTTTTCCACCGAGGATTTTCGACTCGAAGACTCGTCGACTCTCTCTGTTTTCAACTCCGCTGTCCCATCTTTCTCCTCCTCCCTCCCTCGCTCCTCATCGTGTTCGCACACTTTTCTCGGCTGTGTTTCTTTCGAAAGGGAGACTATGCATTTTTCGCCGGCTTAAAAATAGGCGATCAACGTGGCACCGCGAAACTGGCCAGAGGTCAGTCACTCCTCGGGCGCAACACTCGGGCGCAAAAATAGCCGGCAAAATGGAAAAAAATAATTTCCTCCTCGGTGAATCCGACCGAAATCTTGGATACCGACGAAGTTTCGGGTGGACCTTCGTGCCGGGTGATTTTAATCCGATTTATTTGCATCGTTATTAGGTAAGTTTATCGTGCAATTTGCGTACGTTTTATTATTTTGAAACTGAGATCGAAAATTTTTTTTTTCGCATATAAGCATTTATTCGAACAAGTATTTATAAGCTTTTCTATAAGTTTCGTCGCGATAGGGAGAGCAAGATGGAAGATTTGTTTCTCGTATCTTTTTTACTTACGTTAGAACAAATTCTAACAAATTAATAACGCTTATACTATATTATGAAAATTGAATGAATTACATACAAAATTTTAAATTTTAGTTCATCGATATAGCGCGAAATAAATCTTCAAATCCTAGTATTCAAATTTTCACGAACAAATCAAACCAAAAATAACGAGTCAAAAATCTTTGCCAAACTCGTTACAGCCGTGAACGATCATCCTGGTATAATCCAAACAGCGAGGAGAAATTCGGTTGCACAGAAATCGAGCGTAACTTTGACCGATTCCCATACCGGTCCATCATCATTTCCACAAACCGATGCCGTCCATTGAGCAAAAGTTCCACACTTCTTTCTATCGAAATCGTGTTCATTCGCGTTGTTGCATCAAGGCCCAGATTGCGAGGTCCGAATCTGCACCGTCAGCCCTGCTAGATTTTTCACGGTCCCCGATCTTCTTTGTAGGGGGCGCTGCCCGCTTGTCATATTTGCCTATGATGGACGACGATTCATCGATAGAAAGGAAACGTTTCCTCGGGATGACGAGCGTGTTTCCCATTCAGAGAGAAAGGTGAAGAATAGAGAACGGTCGCAACACATTTCGCCAATTCCACACCGATCCCGATGATTATCGGTTGCCCAACTTCGAGAATTGGACGAGACCAATTTTCCAGGGGTGATCGCTATTTTTTCCTTTTTTTCTTTTTCTTCCTCTTCTTTTTTTCTCTTCTTTTTTCCCTCTCCTCCTGCGCATTGCGGATGGCCAAAAGGAAGGCCTCTCCGCAGAGAAGAATAAATCGTGTCGCGTTTAGCCCGTGGCATTTCTCGACCGATCGGGCGAAACGAGGACCAGCATCTGGACAATTCTATCTTTGAACTGGAATTTCGTCTGGCGAGTGGGCTGGCTCGCGTTCTTCGTTATTTTCATGACGAATTGTTATATCGTGGGGGTGGTTGGGATGAAAATAAAAGGGAATTTGTGGTTGTCGTGGATTTTTGTAAAGGCTTTTGTTGGCCTTTTAGTTGAAATGTCCCCTTCTTAACGTTTTAAATCTATAATTGAACTATTTTTCAACTTCCACATTCTTCGAAGTGTAATTCTCGAAAATGTAGGTTGGCTCGTTTTTAAATTGGTGCAAAGCAATTTTTAATTTTATTTAAAAGAGAATTTGAAATATTTTAATCTATTTTCAAAATTTTTGGAAAATTTTCAGATATTTTTCCTCGCTGTATAATTATACCGTCTTTCTTCGCGTTTCGTTGATTTGATTTTGGAAATTGTTAAAATTCGGGGAATTGATAAGGAGGATGTGACGTAAGAGTGATATTTCGTGTTGTTTGTGTAAACCTTCGTGGAATGTTGGATCAATGTAATGCAGTTACAGTGACTGGATGGTATTTTCCAAGGATACATCGTATAGTTAAATTCCTTCAAATAACTTATGTACAACTATGTACCTCGTTATATAGAGCTGACAGTGAATCATATATTAGATCGTTTAAAAAATAGTTGTATCCGTGATATTCAAATATCTTTGTGTTTCGTACAGATTTTTTTGGAATATCAATATTGATTTTTTAAAAATCGTTCCATTAATAATTATTTCATCAAAATTTTCTTATTAATATTACGCGTTCACTTATCAAGATACGTTTCACTATGCATCGCGAGGTTAAGGGTTAACCCATAGAAGAAATATTTATTCCTATCGACAGACATAGAGCTATAAAGGCCGACTTTCCATTCCATTTTTACACAAACAATCGATCCATAATGTAGCTAGTTCCTCCAATGTTCTTGTATTATTATACGCTTGATAGTTAGATAGTTGATTTAAAAATTAAAAAATTGAAGTATCCAAATCACGATTCAGAGATTGAAGATTTTCCGCGTGAAATTTAAAAAAAAAGAAAAAGAAAAATAGATCCCACAATTTCCACACTTACGCATCATCCATTGTGCCCCATGTTAATTCCACAAAATTCCAGGAAAAGGGAGATACAAGCACAAAAAACAGGAAGCAATGATTCATCCACAATTTCCTTCAAAACCAACTTACTTCGAATCCTTCAAAATTTCCTAAAAAAAAAAAATCTATACCAATCTCCACGTAAATCACTTGCGCATCTTTGTAATCCTCCGTGTTAAGCTCGGAAATAGCTAAGAAAAAAGGAAGGAACAATCGGTACGTCTCGATATCCGGCCAGTTAGAATCGCCCCGGGCGTCCGGACAAATCGTCCGAGATAAATGTCCAGATTTCCCGGCGACACGTCGTCTAGCATCAATCCAGCCTCTCTCCCAAATGTGCGCTCACCCTCCTCTTATACACGTACACACACACACACACACACACACACATACACAAAGGAGAGAGAACGTGGTGGAAGAAAATGGTTCGTCTTCTAATCGTTTTAAACAGGACCGAACGATCGGCGGTACGATCGTGGTTGCACACGGCTAGGCCAAGGAAAGTACGTGAACCTTGCGAAATTTTCGTTTACACAGCCGCCCGTATATCAAAAGTTTAATTGAATTTTCGGCCGAGGCCTTGGCCCGGGGAGATTAGGATCGTGGCCGGCCTCTTTCCCCCCTCCCCCTGTCTCTTTCCACCTACGACCCTGGCCGTCCTCCTGATACTCACGTCCTCTTTATCCGTCCTTACGCGAATATTATTCTACCTGCCCCTTCCATCTTTGATTTTCATCTGATTTCGAGATTGTAGGAAGCAAGCTTTAATTTGATTAAAGATTTATGATGTCTGGTTTTTTGAGATTTGATCAATTAATTAGGTTTTACGTTTGGTAATTGTATATTCGTTGCTGTTTCTTTTTATTCTGCTTTTCTAAAAAAAAATTAAACATTCTTTTGATCTGTTAAAAGGGAAGGGGGATGGTATCTTTTTTAAACGAGAAATGAAAATTTGATGATTTGGATTTCTTTTAGCACGGAAATTTCAGGTAGAATGATTTAAATGTACAATTATTTTCTGGTTGAAATACGTTGAATTGTTTCGTAAATGATTACGTTCAGAGAGATTGCTTGTTTAGGTATAGGGATTTTGATATTGTTATCGTTTGCTCTAGACTTTTGAAAGGGAAATATGGACGTGATATGTTTGATTTATGAGGGATGCTCGTCTTTATTAGTGGTCAGGCTACAAGTTCATGGGAGAATTTCAAGGGAAATGATCGTCCAGGTGTATACATAAATCTACCATACGTATAATTCGTTTTCTTACTTTCTCGATCAGCTAGAAAATTTATTTACTTATCTCACATTTCAAGGATATCGTGTTAAGAATATAGAATCTCGAATAGAGACGCAAAAAATATATCATAAAATAAATTATTTCACATACAGAAAATTAAGAAAAAAAGAAAAATACAATAAATTCATATTTAAAAATTTCCTTCTTATACACAATCTCCCTAAAATTGTACGATTAACGTACAAATTATATTTCTTTCTACGTTCGTATCATTTGATACACAATTTTATCGAACCATTTGCACAAATCAACAAGTTCGTGCAATGCATCCTGATAACGCACGACCTTCTTCTTGACAGAATACGAATAGATATTTGCATAATTACACGTTTTATTGTACCCTTTTGGTCATGAGGGTAAGATCGAATTTATCTCATTGGCCCTCACCTGTCCTGCACGATGCGGGCCGGGACAACTGACCACCTGTACAGTCCCAGCAACAAAAAAAAAAAAAGGAACGACCTAGAATGCCCGTTACCAACGAGAGACCCGATATTAACAGCTCAATAATTGACAATCGTAATTCGTACTTCGCGTTTCCATTCATAATAAATTAAGATGTGTGTTAACATCTGTATTGTTATTAATTTGAAAGTACATTTTAAGCTAAATTTTAAGCTTAAATCTTGCAAAAAGAAAATTTATATAAACTATAAATAGTTTTATTTTTCTTTTTTTTTTTTTCAAATTTTCAATCTCCTCTTTTAAGTTTCAAAATTCGCATCATTTCTAATTCTAAATATCAAATATTTAAAGCTCGAATATCAAATTTCCAGGATGGAATTAAATAATTTAAGTTGCGATGAAAGTTTGGAAGGTATTTGTCGTATCTCCTTTCTATCTTTAGCGACAGTCCACACCCCCAAAATTCGTCATTGAAATCGACCCGAATCAAATTAAATCTTCATTCTCTAGACGTTAGTTAGTCAGTTTTCACAAAACGTTTTACACCCTGTATCGGTCGATCGGCCCCGGAAATTTTAACGAGATCTCGGGCCTCTCTGGTTAAACAAAGGTTGGGCACATTGTCAGAAAAGGATCTGTGGAGGTAACATTCTTGCGGCTGGTGCGAGCCGCATCTCGAAGATCGAGGTTGCGTTCTCTGCGTCGTTCAAAAACGACGATCCCGCAGGTCGTAGCAGCCGCGCGAAACAATAGAAAAGCCATAACTTTCTCCGCACGGCCATAGTCGTTACATCCTGTGTTTGGAGTGGCCGCGAGACGCGGAAAAATCGCCCGTATCTTGTCCTGTTTTATTCTCAAAAAAAAAAAAAAAGAAAAGAAAAGAAAAGAATTAAATTAAATAAACGCAATTAGAATTTCTTTTTTAATTGTAATTTGAAAGATAGGAAATGTTAAGACTAGTAGAACTTTTGTAATAAATCTTTATAACATATTGTGTGTTTATAAAGAAAAAAGAAAAGAAAAATAAAACGAAAGGAAATGTTGTTTAAAAGCGATTATAAAGTTATAGATATATATAGGAGTAGAAGAGGAAAATTTAAGAAATTTGATATTAGCTTCGAATTCGAGTAATGTTCGTGGCCAATTAATTATAAATTATGGTTTCAAATTACATCTTCTCCGCTAACAACGAGACACGTCTTTATAACTTCGAAAGATATATTGAACATTTCATAATAATAAATGCGCATCGCTAATTCATGAAAAGCATCGGTAGACTGACCTTTAATACCACTATTTATTGACTCTTCTACCTGTCAATTATTGAATATTATACGATTTTAAAATTATTTATATGAGACATTAATTGTGCGCAACAATAGTTGAATACTTGATTGTCTCAATGCCAAATAACAATATATATATATATATATATATAAAATTCTTTTGAAAAAGGAAATGATTCACTTAGGAAATTTTGATGCGTGCAATTTCTACTGAACATAACAGTTCCTAGAATTAAAGAAAAGAAGAATCGATAAACGAAACGAAATAAAAAGACAAGACGTTCATTCTCAATTTAGAAGAGGAGCATGGCGGGGAGTGAAATTCGGTAGGCGCACCGTTACTTCGTCTAATCAGAAAATTGAATCGTCTTCTCTCCCTCTTTCTGTCCTCTTTTGCCACCGATTCCATCCTCTCGTCCTCTTTTTTATCCTCTTCCCCTGTTCCGATGTTGGACTGTACGACCCGCATGTCGTCGAGAGGCCGAATAGATGGCCGGAACGCGCGTGTCCGCTCCTCTCCGCTCGTCCCGGCTGCGGAGAGGCCGCAATGGGGACACATGTCAAAACAATTGGCACACAGGTGTATCGAATTTACCGAGGAAAACGGCGGAGGACGGTCGAAAGAATCGTGGTGTTGCGTCATCGGGGCCCCTCCTTGGGCTCGATCCTCTTCAACCGGCCGATCGAGCCATCGACGAGCCGCGACGGCTGTTGCAGTCCAAGCTTTTTGTTTCCCGGGACGGAGAAGAATTCCGTGTTGATGGATCGTGTCGCGGCTGGCACGGTAGAGAGAATGAAACGTATACGCCATTGTCTATAAGTCTCTCGATTTATGGAATACATTCGTCGCACGATCGAATCATGCTTACTCGAGTGTTGATTGAAAATTAAGTAAGATTCTTCGAGTATAACGATTATATATATTTTTATATTCGATTGGATTTGTAAAAAGAGGCTTGAGATGGAAACGAAAATTCGAGAGATAGAGCTTGATCTTGTACGAGGATTTAAAAATTTTACGTACGATTGCAACAATTTAAAGGAAGGATAACAATTAATTGATTCGAATGAAATTAATTGATCACAATTTTGTTTAATCCTTTCAAAGATTAAAACCAATAGACGTATAATAAAATAAATATTCGTATTTTCTTATTGTCTTTCCTCTTTGACAAAGGGGAAATTTAACAAGAGAAAGTAATAATAACAACGATACTTCAAATTAAACTAAATTCTTAAAAAAAAATCTGCCGAAATAAACGAGCAACCAGGATAAAATGTTCTTCAAGTTCATCGATTTGCATTCGTATGGAGGTGATTGAATGGCGGCCGATTCGCGTGTCCCTGCTGGTAGCGTACCACGGGTTCGACCGGCTCCTTTCGAGCATCATCGATGTCGAAAGTTACGATTATCGTTTCCGCGCCGGGTACACGCGCGCACGTAGGAAGACGTTACCATTGCGATCGAAAACACACGAGTCGGATTCTCCTCTCGTCGAAAGCAGGAGAAACAAAGACACGAAGACGTTAAGCACCATTCGAGGAGACGAGGAGGATCGGCGCGAAAAGGAGGAGATGCAGCAGCAGGGATGTAGGAGGAGAAAACGAAGGGGAAGAGTGAGAATAAACTGGGACAAGGCGAGATCGAAATCGTCGAATTTCGATATTTTATAAACTATCGGGGGACATTTCGAGAAATATTGATTTTTCATCATTAATTCTTTTCAATTCTATCTTTTCGTGAGTGTCGTTTTGATTTCGAGTTTCTTTCAATAAATGACTTTACATTCTTTAATTCTAATTTAAATATTTCATAATTAATAACCACCACAACGTAATAAAAAGTTATAATAATTCCAGCCTGGGATTATAATATTGCAAGAAAAATTCGTCTCTGAAAGAAAATTAAGATTTTCTTCAAAAAAAAAAAAGTTATTCTTACACAATATCGATCTACTTCTTCTTTCCCAGAATATTCCATACTAATATCGCAACATCGTTCCAAGAGGAATTTTTCGTTAAAAGTCAAATCAAACGTATCCTATAATACCCGATACACGTGTCTCGATACGTGTTTTCGTGTTCATTTTCGTGAAGAGAACGAGACGTGCGTTCCTACGGCGCGTGTTGGTGGTCGCGGGGAAAGGACGAGAGCAGACCAAAGTGGAGGAGAATACGTGGAGAAGAGGAGAAGGTGGAGGAGGTGTGACGGTGCGCGACGGTGTGGAAGAGGCGGTGGGACGAGGGGGGAGAAAAATGACAATCATCGTCATTTTAATAATATGCAAAGGTATAGTCGACTTCCACGCCGGGCAAGTGTGGCCACAATGGCGTTATATAATGACAAAGACACGCCGGGTCGGCTGGGTACCTTTCGCTCGACAAAAGGCGCGGCGTTAGGGTCATCCTACCGGACCGGAACATGTTTTGTCCGGCGCGGACAAATGTCACCGATAATGTCTTGGAGGACTGGCGGGGACCGTGGACGAGTCAAAATAACTGTTGGAACGGAAAATATTGTCGGAACCGCGGAATGCTTTGTCGATGAAAAAAAAAGATGTTGATCGATGGATTTGATAAGTGTAGATCGTGGATACGGTTTTATGGAAATTATTAAAGAAATTGTTGGTATACGAGAGAATTTTGAATTGATAGAGTGACGCGTGTATCGTTAATTTCATTGATCGTGCTCTAATATTCTGAAAAATAATGAAGATCTATCTATAATTTCTATAATTTAAAAAAATTGATGAAATTGAAGTTCCTTTGTTGGAAGAAGATACAAAGAAGATTCATTCTAACGATAATACTTAAATCTAACGAATTAATGTTGTATAATCCACGTATGCAAAAAAGGTGACCACGATCGTCTCTCGTATTTACTTCTTCCTCTCAATTGTCTGAATTATTGAAAAAATTACAACAATCACAATTGCAATATCGAAGGCGTCGCACTTACGTGCCACAGATTCACACCCACCAAACGGAATGCAAGCAAGAGAGACAGTAACTAGGAACGCCTAGTGCGTCAAGTTTATCGCCGTTGGAAAATCGTTGCTTCGATATTCTCAAACTGGCTCACGCATCTCTGCATCTAACGTCGAAGTCTCTCGATGTGGGTTCAATCGTGAAAATGGCCAAACGCGAGATATTATTTCTGGACTCTGTGGTGTTCGTGGGCACGATCGAAACCGCGAGAAGAGGCTACGTTCCGGGGTAACGTACGAGGTGATCTTTCACGATCGATCTTCACGAATACACACACGTATGTGTATATATCGGGGCACACGGTGTGCCCCCGTCGACACGGTGCGCCCTCTCTCTCTCTCTCTCTCTCTCTTTATCTCTTTCTCTCTTCCTATTGAACGCCTTGTGTACGCTCTGATATTCAAATCGCGGCTAAGCCTGCTCTTAACGGTACGAGATCCAGCGACGTGGATGTTCTAAAATCACGTGTGGAGATAAAAATTTGTCTGAAGATTCGACAGATTGGAGGTGGGTGTTTGGAGGTGAGATTGGAAGGGAGGTGGCAGAATTGAAAACGTTTTGGGGATGGCGATTGAAATATTTGGAGATTGGTAGAGGACATTATGATATCGAAATCGCGAGTATGATCGATCTTTTTCAAGTATCTTACACTTTTCAATATTTATGAAGACGATCGATATCGAGTGGAGTCTGATCATAGAGATGACCTTTGTGATTATATATACTTTTTTAGATTCAATGGCGTTTCATTCCATTGGCGAAGAAAATAATTTCAAGAGGAAAAGTCGCGAAAATTTTTAAAGTTTTAAAAATCGTAATTATTTAAATTTTAAAGAAATTTAGTAAGCGATAAAATAAAGGAAAATGCACGATGAAATGAAGATATAAGAAAATCGAAAAAACTTCTGGGAAACAATCATGAGATACAATTATTTTATCTCTCTATAAATATCTTAGAAAAATATCGTAGAAATCGTGGGATGAATAATTTGAAATTTATCGAAGAAAAAGTGTTTGCCGTATTTCAGAGATTGTATTAAAATGAGACGCCAGGTTTAAAGTACTTACGTAGTTAAAATGCTTCGAACTGACCTATTGCAAAAGCTGGCCATTAAGTTGTACCTATTGCGAAAGCTGTTCGATATGTGACTGTTGCGGAAGCCACGCGGTACCGTTTGTTTTTTTTCACAATACGCGATTAAAATTCCAACGCGAGGTGGTGTTAGCGGCCGTCAACTTTCTAAAGATTGTATTAAATCTCAGATTTAAAGATTTCAAGCCGATCCGTTGTAACAGCTCCACATTGTCATCCTGTCGCAATGCGCGATTAAAATTTCTGTGACACACTTATTTCCAACTGTTATAATAATTCGGACATTGTATTAAAATGAGACGAGTTTTATATTCCAACGCGCGGTCTACTCTAATAATCGAATTACTATTACTATCTTCCCCGGTTTAAAATTAAAATACATATTTTTTTCTCCTCTCAACGAAAATCTCGAAAATCAATTGGTTCTCCATCAAGAAAGGGATGTCTTCCCTCTCATTCGAACGCATTCGATGTTCCATGTTTCGCAAAATCTCTGTATCCAATCTTGGAAACGTAGAAGAAGAAAAGAAGAAGAAGAAGAAGAAGAAGAAGAAGAAGAAAGGAAAACGAGAAGAGTCGAGAAATGTCGGTCAGCCGGGGCGCGACGCATCTCTTTGGTGAGGAGGCTGCTTAAAAATTCGGACAATACTTCCTCGTGCGTCGGCCTCCATTTAAATGTATGTATTCATACGCTCTGGTGTATTGCTTTGACGAGAGGTGTGGTCAAAATTATTCAAACTGACCCGGACTCTTTTTTTTTCTCTTTCTTTCTTTCTTTCTTTCTTTCAGGTCTGGGACACTTTCTAGCGGAGCGCGCTGCACCCACGTACACTTCTTCCTCACCTCCCTCTGCCCCTTCCACCTCTCTCTCTTTCTCTCTCTCTCTCTACACGTCGCTTTTCGCTCCGCTGTCTCCTCCGCTTCGTTCTCTCCTAGCCATTGTCCCGTCACGCGGTGTCGAATTCGAGATTGCGACGCTCTTTCGATTATTTTCGCGGCCGATGATCTCACGACTTTGTGATCCACGCGATGGAATATCGATTTGAGGCGCATTGCGATATTTAAGCAGCCGAGCTTAACTAGTGGTGGGTTCGAAAGAGAGAATTAATAATTCCTTCGAGGCGTGAAGTAGTTTCTCTCGTTGTTTGCAGTATAGATATATAATTTTGTTTGTTTTTAATTATTATTCGAATAAGTTTGGGATAATTCGTGTAAAAATTTTCGTCTCTAAATTAAACTGTCTCTGTAAATTAAATCTGCCTCCCATCCGATGATGGTAAGTGATTTAATTTGTTTCAACTGCTTAATAATAACAGCAATTTATTTAATTTCCATTCGATTATTCTCGTTCGATCGAAATAATTTCAGGGAAGAAGAATGCGTCTAATGATTTGAATTCGAACACGAAGGGGGTGGGTGAAGCTGCGCGATGGAAGGGATTGTCGAGCATCAAACGAAATTTCCAACCACATATCATGAATGGACACGAGGCCGAAGCTGGCCTCACGATGCCACGGCATGCTCCTGCTCCGGACGACTATGACATATGGGTAGCGCAAAAACCACCAATGCTGATCGATTGGCCACGCTAACCAACCCCTCACGTTTCCTTCCTTTTCCAAAGCGAGCTTCCTTTCTTCTTCCCACCTTTTCCTCCAGGATAAACACGATGCTGTTTACCGCATAGGTTTCTTTCTTAAGCGCCGCCGGGAAGCTTTGACGTGGTGGATTGTTAGTCTCGAGAATTTTTTTTTAGGCCATAAGAGATAAGAAGCTAAGGATTGCGATCTAGATGCATTATGGAATCTTGCTCGTCTCGTTTAAAAGTCGATCGTGTTCGGATAAGAAATACGAAGAATTTGTGCGAAGAACGAGATAATTGCGAGCAAGTGTGAATCAATGCGAGGATGCGATTAATAATAATTGATTATTGTTTCGTCAAATTGTTTTATTCAAGGGAAAAGTAATTGGAAATTAAGGAAGAATAAATCAACATTGAATAGGTAGGCGCATTTATATATTTAAAATGTAAATATATTTCTTATATTATTTTATAGGTAGGTATAACTTGAGAACTTTCTCTATTTACATCTTCATCCTCTCGATACAATATAACAACTTCTTTTCTATTATTATTATTATTATTATTATTATTATGATTACATATTGAACAAAATTTATTTCACTCGACGATTTTAATTATACTTTTCGAATGCTATAATTTCTAAATTATACGTGCGCGGTAATTAATTCAGTCGAGTGACTCTTCGAAATCAACTTCATCGCGCAGCAAACGAAAGGGAACAAAACCAATATAAAGCCAACGTGGCGAACCAATCCCCCTGACCAAACTACATAAAATCATCATACAATCGTTTAAAACAATTCCAAAACAAATTTCACAATCATCTCATCAGCATACACCTCCCACCGCCTCCAAACTCAACTCTCCGACCGTTACACCGATCCCTCCGATCGTCGGTGTGCATCGTGAGATTGCCAACGCTTTGGAAGGAGGAAGGCGCGTACCCTGAAATTTACAACCGATCAGTCGATTAACGCCGTTTCCCGGCTTCCAATTACACTCATCACGAACACTATTCAATTAACGATAGAAATTTCATCGTATGGAATATCGGACGAACGATGCGAAGCTTGGAAAAGGATAGATTTCTTGAAATTCCATGTAATCTTAACAATTTCATCGGATAGAAAAATTATAATTTCCAACATCTCTCCTATTCGATCGACAATACAATCGTGTTGAATAGATTCTGATTATATTCGAATTACAACGAATCTCACAAATTTATTACAATTTTAATACAACGACAACAAAAAAAAAAAAGAAATCAATCAAATTCAAAGATCAAGTCATCATCTTCGTTATACACAAAGAAGATAAGCTTCTCTCGCTTACGAGCCAAGGAGAACAAGGATCCTCGAATCGGGCCAGGACGAAGAGTCGAAGTCCCTCGAAAGCGACGCCAGCGTGGTCGATCGATCGGCAATCGCGTCCGATATATCGAGTCCTACAAACGACGTCTATAAAAGGTCCCCCCTTTTCCATCCGTCACAGCCCCCCTCCTCCCTCCCTCTCGTTGCTCTTTCTCTGGATATCTGTTCACCGTTGAGCGCGCGGGCCTCTTAGGCCGCATTCGCACGATCCTCGATGCCGGGCCACCTTCGCCACGACCTCCTCTCCCTCTCTCTCTCTCTCTCTCCCCCTCCTTCCCTCCCCTCCCTCTCTCTCTCGTCGGTGCACCTACGGTGAAGGTTTCGCCTCTGTGTCGTAGGTGGTCGGCCACGATGCATCGAATCTCTCCTCTCCTCGTCGGGGACGAGAAGTGGATACATATATATATATATATGTGTGTGTGTGTGTGTGTGTGTGCGCGCATACGACGACGAGATGGCTGCTGGACGACGGTCACTACTCATCGCCGGGAGCCGAAAGTTCATCGGTACGGTTAACCGGCACGGCACGGTACTGCTAGGCACGCTCCAGTCCCGTCTTCTCCGTGATTCCTCTCGTGGATTTTCGAAATTCTTCGAAACGATTCGATATGATGCTCCTTGTAATTTTTATTAATTATCTCCTCCTTCGAATCGATCGATGCTCGGCTTTTTAGGATTAGATTTGGGATTTTATTAACACGTGATCTTTTCTCGATTTAATTTTCGTTGCTTCTTCTCTTTCTTTCTCTAGATTATTGAGATGGTTGCTATTTTGAGCATTATATGTGTGTGTGTGTGTGTGTCTCGTTTGAAATATTTGATGTTGATTATGGAAGGGTTAAAGGGTGAATTAATTATTTGGAGTAATATTGGAGGAATAATGGAGGAGAAAGAACTGGTATCGTCGCAATTATGGACAACGGTTATCGTCGATTAAATTACGTGTATATCTTGTCACGTACAGATCTTCAAACACCGCAATCTCTTCGCTTAAATCTTCGATAAACACACCTTGACGAAAGACTTCAGCTGTATTTTTATCGTGGAACGGTGAAACGAGAAATCGTGACGATAGTTATCACCATATCGCGCAAACTAATTCACATATTCACATGCATCTGCTCAATGGCAAGAGCTTGCCGTAATTACGATTCGCCTTGAGAACCTGTTCCAACCAATCTTTTCTAACCTGATAAATTCCTCAAACGCGCACAAATTGCGGAGCATAATTACCTCGTGTCTCGTTTAATTTCCAAAACGGGGATCGAACGACGAGCTTATTTTGTAATCGTAAAAAAAAAAAAAAATAAAAAGCAAAAGAAAAAAACATTCAATCGTACAAATTCGAGCACTTCACTCGGAAAAAGAGATCGAAAAAGGAGGAGGGAAAAATTAATCAATTTCTCGAGAAGATAAAAAAAATGAATCTGCTCGAGTCACGAGCCTTCTAAAAAGGAAAAATCAGAAGCATTATCATATCACAAACCCAATCTCCTCTCCGCTCGATACCCAGACGTAACTCTCTCCCGTTCCTCTTCTTCTTCTTCCACCGATCCTCGTGAGCCACTGTTCTCCTCTTATCCTCGTCTTTAGAGGAGCCGACCAGCTCAGCTAGCTGACTCTTTGACTCCTGAGCGGCCAACTGTATAGGTCGGCCGAGTTCTAGTTTTAAAGGACATGCACGTAAGTACATCCACACGTATCCACGCTTACGTGTACAAGATATACACGTCTGCGCCCTGTGAGCTAAGTGGCACGAGGATATTTGTAGGTGAAAACACGTTCCTGGTTCAGAGGCAGTTTAACCCTTGGCGGCCGCTCGTCCCTCTCGACGTCACCTCGAACCGGGATCGAGCGCGCGTGGGACGTTCGTGGAAGCAGGATCCGAAATATTGTACGTGTACGTGCTACGCTTGGGGCTCGAAAATGACTTACGACTGACTGACAGACCCTTTGTTTCGATCCGTTCGAATGGTAGGTGTGAATGGGCGAATTGTAACGCGACTTCTGATACACGATTTCCAATGCTTGCTCGCATTGTACCTTTTTCGAGGAATCGAAGTTATTGCTTGCGTTTCTGATTGTTTCGCCGAGGATTCCGGGCGATTTTTAAAATATCTTCGCGCGTGGAGCGTCTCATTTTTAAATAATTTTTACGCGGGGAGTATTGTATCGAGATACAAGGTACCCTTCGTAAGATGTACAAGATAATAATTTGCAAGCAATCGGTTAAATTTTTAACTTTAACTAAAAGAAAAGAAATTTGTGTTATTATTTATTCTTGGAACGTTTTATTTATTATTAATTTTACGATTAATTTCTAAATCCGTTGAATTATACGAAAGGAAATATTTTCAATTAGAAGCTACGCGAAATATTTGTAACAAGGAAGTCGTATCGTAATCGATTGGAGTAATGTTTGTACGTTATAGTAAACAGGGCACAAGTTGCCAATACGACTGAATCAATCTAGTTAAATATACTCTATTAATTAGTCTTAGTTTGTTTGATCGAGTTCGTTCATTATCGAAATTATTCGATAATAAAAAATAGAAATCCAAACGTGTGGAAGAAGGACAAGGAACCAAATGCATCGCACATGCATTAACCAAATATTTCATCGGGTGGTAGCAAAAGCGGGTCAATTAAACCCGCCACGATTTGCCGACGGGCTCGTCAATTAGCCACGTGTGACCACGTCGAGCAAATTTCCCATTCGACGGCTCGTTCGAACAACATTTAATAAGGAGAAGGATCACGTGAAAGCAACGGTCCCTCGTTCGCGGGGCATTAGTCAATTAAATCTAACCGATGGACTGATTAGCTGGCGGAATAGACCACGGGGGTCATTACTGGCGTGCGATCTGCCAGAAGCCAAAAGTTCATGCCACGGCGCTAAACGAGATACCACTTACACGACCGTACATACATCGTATTATCGCATGCAAATCTCCGGATACTGGCAAGATTTAACTTATCCCGAACCCCTTCGTTTACCTTATTTCTTTATTTTCGTCGTTGTCGAAACCAATAATAGACGAAGAAGACGAATTAAATTGTTTCGATTCGATTTTCAAAAATACATCGAGTGCGTGAATAATAGAATTCATTCGAAATAAGTAATTACAAATTTATTAAACGAGACTTACGAGCTCTTATTCGAATTAAATATATTCTCGTGTAAGAAGATGTACGACACGTCAATTGTTAATTAATCGAATGTCGCGATATTATTAATACACAAATACTTTTTTTTCAGGTACCGACCGATCTCTCCTTCTCCCTCTCTCTTCTTTTGCTCGAACGTCCGTGTGCAGAGAGGCCGGTGGCTCTTCTCCTCTCGGCGACGTCGTCGGCAGAGGCCGACCGAGTTCGAGTTTTAAAAGACGGGCGACACAACACACGAGAATCGTGAGTCGAGCCACGGCACCGCGAGTTCTCCTCCACAGCTCCCCGATATATAGGGCAACCGTAGAGTCTCACGGTTTCTGCGAGCTATTCATCTGCATACTCGCCCCCCTCCCGCCTCCACCTCCTTGCACACGCTTTTTCTCCGCTCTCCTTCCTATTCCAACCGCCAACCCTATCTCACCGTGAAATTTATCGGATTAATTGTTAGCGAGACACGCGTCACGCTCCTCGTCGTCGTCGTTCTTCTTTTTTTTTTTCTTTTAATTTCTATTTTCTTTCTTTTTTTTTTTTTTTTTTTTTGGCACACAGTTTTACCCACCAGTTGCCCACTCGACAGCGGTTGAGAGAAACGCGAGTTTTGAGAGCGGAGAAGGAGTTTTGGAAGGTTTGATGGTTGGTCGATGAGGTTTGCTTGGTTCTTTTTTTTTTTTTTTTTTTTGGAAGAGGAGAAATTCGAGGTCGGTTGTCGAGGTAGTTGGTATTAAGAGATTTGAATGAAATTTCGTAAATTAGAATCGCTTTCTAAAATATTTTCCCCTCGAAAATAGAATTGAGACGCGTAAATGAAATATAATAAAATCGCACGAGTAATAATATTATTCTTCACAGGCAGGTGTAGGTAGAAAAATTTAAATCTTCCATCGGATTATTTGCAACCCTTGCCTCGAAACAATCGTTCCTTCGCTAAAAAAGAAAAAAGGCAGAATCGATCCATTGAGCTTTATTTCTGAAATTAACGGAGAATTTTTTCCCCAACCCCCACGCAAAGCCTCTGGTCGCAAGATCCGACTGGGAGGCAAGGCATCAAAGGTAGGAAAACGGTTACTCTTCCCTCTCATCCGACGAGTAATTCGCAATCGGCGTTATCCCCGGCGAAAGAGAGAGCCGCGAGGCAGAATTCGTCGGCGGCGAGGCGTGCAGAGATGAAGGAGGGTCGCGGCAGTGGTAGGAAGCCTCAACCCGACGGGTGAATAATAGAAGTAGGAAGCGAAAACCGTCCAAGGCGGTGACGACAGTGGTGCGGCGGCGGGAAAAATCGGCAAAGCGCATTACACGAAATCACAATGTTTAATGAAAATTGCGGATGGCGGAGCGCGTTACACGAGGCTAATCCCGGTCGCCATCCCGGTCGATGGCCGAGTATTAGATCCGGCCGTGTCGTCGCCTCGTGTAGCCACGGTCGCTGGCCGAATCGTGACGCGGCGAAGCGGTATTCAGATTGCACTCTTAGCGGTTTTGCCGATTTTTTCTCCCCGCGACAAAAGGGGAATTTCTGTAACCAGTGGTCAGGCGACCAGAGTTTGTGCTTGAAATGCGTGCGATTCTTTCCATTTTCTTTCTTCCTTTTTCTCTTTTATCCCTTGTAAATTGGATAAATTATTGTTCAGAGACAAATTCCTTTTTATCGATTACTCGTATCGAGGATAGAGATTATTCGCGTAATGTTTCGAGTTCAAGAAGATTTATCAAAGTATTTATTAGTTTAGAAACTTAGGTTTTTTGATCTTCCTTTATGATCGATTCTAAACATATCGGATATATTTTAACCAACAAAGCGAATAAAAGCATCTCATCGAAACACGATGTTAATCGAAAGACAAGGGGAAAAAGGAAGTAAATGAACAGGTGACAAGTGGACGGAAATAATGGCGAAGCGAGTCACGCATTCCCCGCGACCGACAATGCCCATTCGACTTGGTGCCTATCTCCATCCATTCCCGTGGCGCATATCTCGGAACCCAGGCATCCGAGTATCGACAATTGGCGTAATGTCGGCCATTTGTAACCCATCACCGAAACACGCTACCAATCCCCCACTCCCTGTTGGCGAATATTCGCTGAAACGTTGATAGAAAATCGGCGAACACCGGTTGCAAGGAGAACCGTTTCGTTTAGTCCGGCTTCTGTTCCACTTGGCCGTAAAGGATGGCTGGAGCAACCGAGGCTCTCACATATCAGAAGACCGATGCCCATCGAGAGATAGGCGCGCATCCTCACTCCGCCGAGTTTCGATCGTTACCGAAACGAGATCGTTATCGTGGACACGGATGCGCGATAGATCAACCCCGCTCGCTGATTTCCTCGCCACGAGTTCAAGGATGAGGCTCGTAGCAAATTCGAATGTATATTGCCTCGTGGCACCGCTTATCGCCGGTGATATCGTTTGCTCATTTTTACAAAGCGACCTGATTAATCCTCGCCCCGATCTATCGGGAAACCGATCGAAACTCGACTGGATTTCTTCTTCTCGTGAATTTTCCTCGTGTATTGAGATTATTATTGAGAGAGAGAGAGAGAGAGAGAGAGAGAGAGAGAGAGAGAGAGAGAGATGTAAATTGCGCTTATGATTTCTCAAAAGTAATAGGGAGGAGGAAGTAGTCGTGCAATTTCATCGTTCCTCCGAGAAATTCTCAAGGACGTATAAATTTCCAAAAATTTTACGAATTTCTCGAAACGAGATTTCCATGCTCCCTGAAAAAGAAAATTTCTGAAAATCCGTCACGTGGTGACGTCGAAGGAGGAGCGACGCGGACACGTCTCGCGGAATTGCGACGGCGGATCGAAGAGGCAAGCGTGGACTGGCTGGATCCCTAAGCGAAGTGAAAGTTAGATGTGTGGGCACGGGATGCGCACGAATTCATTTTTTCGGCCTCACCGTGCACTTTTTTTCCAGCGTCGCGGCATCAGTTCCCATGTATACCCACCGACCTAGCCTATATGGCCGGCTCGCGATATCTTCCCGCACGTACACATCCATATTAAAACAGAGATCGTGTGGCCACACTCTCTCTCTCTCTCTCTCTCTCTCTCTCTCTCTCTCTCTCTCCTTCTCCCGTTCGACGAGCTCTCCGCTTATCCACCTATGCGCGCACCGTGGATGAGAGTATCGACGCGTCTCTACTCTCTCGCGGCCGCATACCGCCTTCCATTCCTAGCCAGCCGACGTAGAAGAGCAACTTGTACACACCGTGGCCTGCCTCTAGCCGTGACTTATCGGCTCTTATGCACCTTAGACGTGTCCCTAGGAGTATCGATTCCGGACCGAGGTGGAATCGAGCGCCGCTACCAGCTACACTCTCGTGAGATCGCCCTCCTACGGATCCTAACCTTTTAATAAGGCACGCTTAGGAGAGAGTCGACTCGAGTTTTTCGATGGGTCGCGCGATAGGTGGAGTTGGTGCGTTGGATGGGGGATTTTTGGATCGTTGGGACGATTTTGAAAATTGATTCGGGAGAGAAGAGAAGAAGAGTATGATGAGGGGATATTTGGTTGCGATGTATGATCAATGGTGTTTGGACGTGTGGAGGGTATTGGAAGTTTGAGGAGGTTAGAGTTTCGAGAGGTTGAAAGATGTGAGGTGAGTTTAGGGAAGAAGAGGTTGTGAGAAGAGGAGGTTTGGGTTAGAGAGAGATCGAGTGGATCGGTATGGATGTATGAGTGAGTGAAAGTTTGGGTTTCGAGAGTATTGAAGAGGTATCAGGTATTTAGAATTCTTGAGAATTTGAGGAATTGTAATTAAAATGAAAGGGCGGTTAATGGATTCGATTCGACGGGATTTTGGCTTTGGAAACCAAGAATTTTCATGCAAGAAATTTCGAAAGATGATGCATCTTTTAACAGACGATCAAATAATGAAAATTTTAGGGGAACTATATTGTACAGAAAACAGACAATGTCCATCTTTCTTAAAAATCGACTTATCTCTCTTGGTCACTTGGTCATCCATCATCGACAGTTTCATCGAGACAGATTTACTCGAGTTTCTCCGAGGTGCATACACGTTCAACACGGCGTGTTGCCCTAGTATATTCTAGGCGACGCGAAATCGTGGCTCGTTATCGAGCGCGCGATCGAGATCGCGAGCTGGAAATCTCGAGGACCGAAATTTCTTGCTCCAGATCGCCTCGTAGGATGTATGTATACCAGCGAATCCTGGTCAGAAGAATGCACGACCTTTCTAATCGATGTAGGTGATCCGTCTTTTCCTCTTTCGCGTGTGCCCGGCATATCTTCTCGTTGAACAAGAATTTTTCGATTAATTCCAATTCGTGTAGAGATCCCTGCCGATTTCTAGATCGAAATCAATACTGTTTCGCTCTTCCCTCGAATCGCGTTTCCTTTCTTTCTCCGTTGATAGAAGATAGGAGTTATCACTCAATGCGCGGTTTCGTCAATTTCGACGAAAGTTTTTTGTTCAAGTGATGAACGTATTGTATTTTTGATCGAGTATGGACGATTTTTATTCCTATAGAAAGAATTTTTTCTGTTCTCCAATAAGTGAAAGTGTGTTAGATATTAGAAATTAGATTTCACGAGTGAAAATTCGTGTGTTTTTTTTTTTTTAGGATCAGTCTATGACAGAAACATATTTTCTTTGATTTTTCTTTTTTTTTTTCCCCGTATCTATTCTTTTTCTCCTCAAGTATAAAAACTTTCTAATTACATACAAAGATACCTTTTCACCAAAAATTCGAACTTGAAGAAGATCGGAAAGATTTTTTTTATTTAATAACGGATGGAATCGATGGAAAATCTCGGTTCTCGGCACCATTTCGATCGTCGACCTCGTGCGATACGATTATTCAAAAAACGCAACAAAAACGTGTAACAGTTAGTTTTAACACACGAATTCGTCGTACGTAATCAGAGTCGCGATACGAATTATGCGATCGTGGTATCCGCTACCTCGTTTCTAACTCACAGTTATCAGTTGCTTGCACTTAGTGGCTGTAATCCATTCGGCTATAGAATGGACTGGTGGCGACGCGAAATCGATGAACGCCGACAGCCTCGTGGGATCGAGATCGCGTGAATCGAAATTTTCTATGCCGCTCCGACAAACGAACTGACTTTTAGCTCGTATTTCACACACTCATCGTTAAGATAAATCTAGCCGCGATTGCTTAACCGTACGATGGATATTTTTTTTTTTTTTTTTTTTTTTTATAAAGGAAAAATATATTACAAAACGTGAAACGAGGTGATGTGGTATGATATGAGAAAAAAGAGTGTATTGAAATTTTTTATTCTCTTTTGTGATATTATGATATACACAATGTGGCAAGATGAACCGATTATTTGACTTTTTTTTTCCAGATATATATTGAAGCGTTAGTATTAATTGTAAAAATAATAATACGGCATTCGTGCTGTAATAAATACAATTTATGTAGGCTTTGCATAATCGAATTTCTTTTTACGAATAATATATTATCAGAAAAAATAGTGTACAAAAATTTGTATACTTTATTCTATCTACTTTGACGAATTATTTATATTGAATGAATTTAGATATTTATTAACGTTGAATAAATTTTGGAATTTCTTCCACGTCACTGAAATAATTCCATCTTATAATAAATATGCACAAACTCGTTCCCACATCGACATGAAACATCGTATTAGCAGAAAGCTAGCTTCGTCTTTTCATTATTACAATGCCCCATCTTGATCCAGGGACTTTAATTTTTTTCCCCTGCCATAACTTCATTTACAACCGCTCATTTACTTTCTCGTGATCTCGAGACGCCAATCCGGTCTATTCGACGTCTATTTCCGGAAATAACGCTTTTTACGACATCCTTCTCCTTTAACCAACACACGTGTCATTCACCCCGGAGGTTGCAGCACCGTGTATCAGGGCAGATAAGCAGTTTTGGGACGCAACAACGCGCCGTGAAAAGAGGTTATATTCCCGAGAAAATCGAGATGTGTCGGCCGCGTTCTTTCACGCGAGCCCGGATTGACGAAAACAATAATGTACAAGGGGATGAGAAACGTATCGATCAGGGTGGCGAAACAATGGCTCCGGCTCGAAGGTAACAAATGATCGCCTCCTTATCAGAGAAAGGATGAACAACAACGTCACGGTCAGCTTTCATCATAGCAAAAATTGCTATTTTGGCGTTTTATTTTCGACGAATAGACATTTTCTCCGTTTTTACGTTGTAATTTTTGCCGCGCCGATTTCTTCCCGTATTTTCGCTCCACTTCCACAAATGAACGAATCGAAGAAATGATCGAAAAATCATATCTAACTCGTCATTGTGATCTATAGTCTATTCACGTTTTGTCACGAAAATGAAAAAAGAAGAAGGGGAAACACACTCGTTTCAATAGAAGAATCCAGGAATGAGAATTGTTCAAATTGTTAGATTAAATTATCAGACACTCGTCCGATGCTGTAAGTTTCATCGAAGCGACTGATTATCCACATCCCCCATCCCATATCTTACCCCCCATTGAACATCAATTCTCGTGCGTTCCTCCACTTCTCGATACAAACTACGATTCAATATAAAGAAAAAAGTGGAAAAAAAAAAAAGAAAAAGAAAAAGAAAAAGAAAAATTATTGTTCCCGATTGATGGATAGCCTGTTATCATCGTACCCTCCTCCTCGCCCAGTCTCGACATTTACCTTATTATCCTGCGAACCTTTCTTGGCTGCTCGTTATCACGGGCCCATTAAATTTTTCTACCCGCTCGTCGAGGACGATTTCGCCGAATAATAAAGTACTCGTCCCGCGTATCGAGAGGGCACGTAATACGTTGTCATGAGGGAGAGGAGATCCTCTTGGTGCAGGAGCGCGTGCACGCGCGTATAAGCGGCTCGATTCGAAGCCAATCAGCCCCCCCCGTAATGGAGATCGATAGCCGTAAGTTGGTCCTCGCGATACACGCGGCCCACCCCCTCCTCTTCTATTCCTCCGCGGGAGGAGTGCTTCTCCTTCTTTTATTCCACTTTTCTCCTCGAGATTTTCTTCGTATAAAATCTTGGCAAGATAATAATGGCGGAGAAATTTTGGAGCCGAGCGGTGATTTTTATTTTGGGTGGAAAATTATTATGAGATTAAGTAAGTTGCCTTTCAAGCGTGATAACGATTAATAATAACGAAGATATTGAATATCTCGATGATACATTTGAATCGATATCGTTCTGACAGAGCGTGTTCATTATTCTTTTTTTTTAAGCTTGATAAATATTTTTTATAAAGATTTAATTATTTAGTCTTTTTTAATTCGAAATTGTAATTACATCGAGTTACATATTATCGAGACTGTAAATTTTCTGTAATACGAAAGTTTTATATTGCACGTGTCTCAGAGATGTCCCGCAATATCAGGGAGAGGAGAGAAAGACCACGTTTCCTTGGCCGTCAACGCTTTCGCGTTATCGTTGAGCAAACCGAAACTGAAGAAACAGACGAATGGACGTTGTGGAGATGAAATACTGGCACTGTCCACTGTGCCCCACCTGTGCCCTTATCTGTACAAACAGCTCGTATCCCGTCGGTTCTGGAGAGACACGGCGGGTCACTTCACTGTTTCCCTTTTCTTTTCTTTTCTTTTTTTCCGGTCTCGTCGTGTGACCAACACACATTGGACTAAGCAATCAAACAGATATGAAAAAACGAGTCGAATCGAATTTATTGTATACGTGGTTATGCTATTTTTCAAATCGTTACAATTTTACTTATTGTTATCATTGTTATAGAGTATAAAGTTCACACAGAAATTTTATATATAATTTTATTATTGAACGTTGCTAGCAGTGTTACTATTTCCATAATTGGTATCCATAATTTTGTTTATCTTCGATACGCGATATTCAGTTGTTCTGTAGCCCGACACGTGCACTCGTCAAAATATATGCATTCAGCTAGATCCGTATATTTTTTTTTACTTATTGTCCACTGCTGCATAACCAGCCAACAACTGTTTATTCTAGATTCTTCGTTTATCTTGCGATTATTGCAAGATGTTATTCCATTTGTTGTTGTTGTTGTGGAATATTATTAGATATTATTGGTATTTGGTTACTCTTCTCTTAATTATTAATCTAAATTATTTTGAATAATATCGTATTTGTTAACAATTCAGATTAAATTATCAGTTGTATAATTAGCGGAGATCGATAGCGACGAAGGTTAAATTTACCTTTTGAAAAGATGGATGGAGAAAAGTTGATGGAAATAAATGGGACGGTGAAAAGAAAATTTGTTGGTTCGATTTAATAGGCAACGAGTAAGTGAGTTTATTCGAAATATTTCTCGACGATGTCATTCGAGATATTGCCTAGCATTACATCGCTTCTTTGAATAGAAAACAGAGTCGGCCAGGGATGTAACCGAGGTTGTAACGTGCTACATGTTTGATTTAAGATAGTTTTGTAACGTTTACATGCATGGGGTCCGTGTTTGCCTACAATGTTTCTCTTTACTTCGGATGGTAGGTAAGGTCAGCTTCACGAGAAATGGTACAAGATGAAGATTGGGGAGTTAATTAAAGAAAATTTATGTCCGACTTGTTGGAAAAATTGAAATTAATTATGCACTATGGTTGTTGATAATCCTCGATCATTTGTTGCAACGTAATTATTCCCCTGTTCAAATTATATTTTCTTTCTCGTGTTCATTTTATTTAAAAAAACGGTATTTCTGTCTTTAAAAAAAAAAGATGTTACCTTTGATTGAAAATATAAAACAAATTGTTAATTGTTAAATATAACATCATTATAATTTTGTCGAATTAAATTTTTCAAACTCTCTATAAAAATCAACGTGTTTGAAATCAATATTCACTCGCGATGATTCATTCATTGTACAAGACGAATTTATCTCGCACCCGTGTTCAAACTCGCCAAAATAAAAAATTGAAAAGAGAGAGAGAGAGAGAGAGAAAAGAAGAAGAACGTATTACGATATACATCTCTTACACATCGTTCGTTTCAATGGAATCGAGAGTCATTAAATTCTCTTAAAAAAAAAAAAGAAAAGAAGAAACGTCATTCGTCTGCTCGCCTCACAAAAGGATCGCATGCGCGGATGATTAGAAATCGTTTTCACAGATGCGTTCCGCGGTGTGGCGCACGTGAGTTCACGTTTTACGTGTAGGAGCGAGCCTTATAATAGAATGACGGCCTCACAATGCGCCGCGTCTACGAGTTTACAAGGGCCCCGGCGAGTGTGGTGTTAAGTGAAAGTGAGGTAAAATCGCTGACCACGATGCTCTCCGACCCTCCATTTGCCTCCGCCACCGCCACGATGAAAGCCGCGTATCGCGCAACGAAATTTACGAAACGTTTGTGCACCCATACCTGTGCGCGTCGGGGCCAACGCCCGATCCTGCCTTCCCCTCTTCCACTTTTTCGTCGATTCACGAAAGTGGGAACAATGAACGGTATTGTTGATAGTGGCGTGGAATTTTGTTTGCGATTTACGATACGGGTCTGATAGTTTCGCCGAGGACGAGCGTGGACGGACGAAGATCCGTGCGCTCGTATATTTTTATTTCGAGAAATAACGAGGAAAATTTTTTAAATTTTCTTTTTTAAATTCTGCGTTAATTTTCCACGATTCGTATTAATTGTTAAATATTTATCGGATGAGTTATTGGTTCGGAGCTTTTAAATGTATAAAGCGTAGCGATATAAATGTGCGTGTTGAATTTTAAAATTCTTTCTTCTTTGCTTGAAGAAATTTTAAAATTCTATCGTTTGTTGCGATATATTCGAGGATCGAACATCTCTTCGTGTTTTTTTCCTTAATATATCATTTCCATTAATTGGATACGCATTTTTCGTACTGTTTAATATTACTTCGCATGATCTAATTAAATTAATAAAATGAAATAAAACGTGGTAAAAGAACGTTGAACGTGCATCGTGGATGATGAAATTCAATTCACCCAATTTCGTCAAATATTCGCATTATCTGTGAGAAACAAGAAAAGACTCGATGGTTCCCGGCCAGTTGGAATCGCGACCTTATTCCTAGACACGTGGCGTTGGATGGACGAGCATTTGTCGTGTCCATGACAAATTACGGATCGTTTCACGGTTGTAACGTGCCCGCTCACGCGTCCAAGGAACTCTGTGTTAGGTCCCCGGGCACACAGTAAGAAGAGGCGTCAGAGGGTGGATTTTTACTCGAGGCCGGGACAATGGCGGGCCTTAAAGTCCCGGGGACAGTATTCGTGGCGCGAATAATACCTTTCGGGATTAGGATCGGTAAAAGCGTGGACCACCCAATGGAGAAAGAGGAAATCGAAGAGGATGGGGAGGGGGGGGGGGAGAGGGAAGGGAAATCGCGCGTGCGATCCCGCGGATTAGTTTCTTTCCTCGAAGGGATGAACGAGAAAACGATTTCGTGCACGTCCACGCGAGAACGTTTTTTGAAATAACGTGGATCCACCTGGATCTGCGACTCCTTGATTATTCTTACGCGACGATTTCTGCAACGATTGTGCTCGCGCGTATAAGATTTCGAGGGATTTTAGAAGAGTATTTTAATATTCCCGCAAATTCGTCGTCGTATTTTAAGGAATATTTTTTTGAGAGTTTAGATTCTTTTCTTAGAGGAGAGAGAATTGTGATGTAATTTTGGACGTATTACACGTTTTTTCACACCTGTATTCGTGTATAAATAAAGTCATGTTCAACTTTTTTTTTTAATTATAAATGAGAATTATTCACAAATTGTTCATTATATGAAAAAAAAAAAAAACGAAATAAGTTCCAAGGGATCCTAAAAAAATATTAAAAATCAAATAACTATCCCATCTTCGTCTGTATTCGTTATTCTTCGATGATACATCCATCTAATCACGAGAAGCCCATTACCCGGAATCGATATCGAGCAACGAATTTCCGGTAGTGGCGTGGTTCGTATTCTCTCTGGTTAATCGAGAGTGGGCAAAAAAATCGGCCGAAACCTGGACGAATCGTGAAGTTCCCATGAACATAACGGCCCTAATATTTGAGCAGATCTCTGGTTTCAATCGAAAATCAACAACGCGAGCAGCAACAAGAGACGCAGAGAGAGAAAGAGAGAGAGAGAGGAAAAGAGACGATGGATTCGATCGACGATTTTCAGTTTCACCCTGGCGAGGAAGAAAAAAAAAAAAGAAGAGAGGAGAGGAGGAAGGTGAAAGGAGAAAAAAAATGCGCCCTAACGGATCGCCCAGGGTGAAAGACGATCGAAAGACGGAGGGGCGAAGATGGTCGATCCGGGCCGTAAAGAGGAAATGAACACGTTGGTGCATTAAAATTATTTCTCAGCCATGCCACGAATCGATGTTCTTTTCTTTTCCAATTCACGTTCCATATGTCGAAAATCGAATTACATATAATACAGCTATTTCGTACACAAAGGAAAATCCAACAGAAATCGGTTTCTCTCTCAATTTCGAGATTTGTAATACGATAGAAGATATTAATATTAACATTTAATGATATTTATCTTCAATTTTAATAAAATTCTAGAAGAGAGAGAGAGAGACAGAGAGAGAGAATTTATGAAAAGAGAAGACAGTATAAGAAGAAGTATAAAGAAATCCTTGAAATTTTTCTCCATAACCAATATTAAAAAATAGAATTCGATATTACGTTACGTTAACGCAACAATCAATCTTAAATTCTTAAAACAATAATTATCTAAATTCAACCAAGATGACTAACTTTAAGAGATTACTTTATTCGCCATTTAAAAAAAGAAACCTTTCCTTTGCTCGACCTATTATCTTCCTGGCCCCCGGTTTCTCCCCCACCTCTCCCCCACCGTGCTTATTACTCGTTCCACCGCTTATCTTTACGATATTTGCGCGTATTATCTCGCGGCGTGTATACACACGACCCGGGATTTCTACAGTACTCGTGTAGGACAAACCCGCGTTCGTTTGCCAAGAGACGAGAGAAGTTCGTTACGTCCCCCTTTTTCTCTCCTCGTTTATCCACGGAGAGGAGGAGGAATTAATTCTCCGGTCAGCGGAGAAATTATCTCGTCTCTCTCTCTCTCTCTTTTTCTCTTCGACCGATGTTTGATCCCCTTCCTCTTTCTCTTCGTCTCTTTCTTTCTCGTCAATCGAGAGAATGGGCGTGGAGCAAGAGAGGGTGGTGGAGAGAGGTGAAAAATAACGTCTTGTTCAGCCCTCTCTGCCATCCCTCTGCACGCTGATTCCTCGCTGTTACGAGGACGTTACGTCGGTAATTAGCATAGTCATCCACAGGTGGTTGATCGTGAAATATCGTCGAGGTGTATATATATATAGTGGAGGAGAAAGAAGGTCCTGGTCTGGATGGTATATAAACTGGAAAGGTGAGAGAGGAAGAGAGGGAGAAAAAGTCGGGTGAATCTGCCGTGGAATAATAAGGACCAAGGGGATCTCGTGGAGGATAATCGACGATGAGGACGATAACTTAAGAACGCAGCCAGACTTCGTTGTGTAATTCGATGTCTGATTTAGTTTCATGAATTTTCCCCACTCTGCTTTATTCGTGATTTATCGGGATTTTTTTTTTTTTTTTTCATTTTAATTTCATTTTATTTCGGAAGTTGCATCGATCCGCGATTTATTTATTCTCTTCATTCCGAGTTGTTTTTCAGTTCGTGATGTATAATAAATTTCTTTATGCTATATAGCGTACTCTACTTTTTTAAAATAGGACAGTTTATTTTTTTTTCTATTTCAAAAGTTGCAGTCGATCAATTCCTTCTTTCTTTTTCCATGTAATAGATTTTAATTCGATAAATCTATACTATATTCAATTGAAAGAGGGAAGAATTTATTATTCTTAGCGCGTGCACGTCCAAGTAACGACTTTTTCTTTTTTCATCGAGTGTAGAAAATTTTTATTGTTTCAAACTTTGAAACTGTTTATAAAGCACATTCAATTAAAACGTCTTGAAAGAAGAATTATTATATTTTCCCTTAACATCTCGAAAAATTTATTACAATTATCTGAAATTTCTTGCACCCATTTAACCGTAATTTATTTTCCCTACATATCAAACAAGTTATCCTCAATTATCATTTTATTTATCATTTTAATTCACTCATTATTTATACAGTGCACAAAATGTAACTTCATTTTTCTTCTCACAATCCCCCAATTCTATTTATATCTATTGACTTAAATACCAGACTGAATTTTACTTGCATCACGATCTACTGTATCTATTGCACAATAGAATTTCATTTATTTATTTTCATACACAATCAATCATCAACATTTCGTTTCTAATACATTTCATTTTTGTTTCAGGGTTCGAAGTATCAACTCTGGATCCGCGCAAAAATTCCCACCTCTCTCCAAAGGACAAAACAGAAATTCCAAGCCGAAAATATTCCTCTCAAGAGCACCAATTGATCCATTTACCATTTTCGTTAAGCGTCCTTCAATAAATTAAATTCTCGCTCCGTTATCAAAGCACTCGACGCAACAACTTCTATCCGTTAAAACGCAAAAAGAAAAAAAAAAAAAAAAGGAAAAAAAGGGAAGAGCAAAATGAAATAAAAAGAAACGCGGAGTCTCCATTCGTCGAAGCGGAGGGAAGTCCGTGCCTTCGACAATGAGCGGGTCCACTTTAAAACAAAGCATCCTATCAGATAACGGTTTTTCAATAGGTGGAGAGCGAGAGAGACGCATGAGGGCTGTCCAGTGCAGACTGATGCCACGTCGCGATTAACTTCAAACGAAGCGCGCGCATCGTCCAGACTTCGTTTCCCGTTCTTTTATTCCTGAAAAAAAAAAAAAAAAAAAGAAAAAAAAGAAGAAGAAAAAGAACGAGAGCCATTTTCCCTTGTCCTCCACCCTCGTCGCACCCTCCTTTCCCCGATTTACCTCCTTTCGGAGGGAATGGAGAGACTCGAGGTATCAAAAGCGCGCGCGAATTTTTTTCGAATCAATCGTTCGAGAGGAAAAGTAAAGTTTGTGTATTTTTTTATTTTTTTTTGAAAAAGGAAAAATAGGGATGTAAATTGTCGTCTCGTGAATATCGTAAAACTTGGTAAGTTATGGTTAAGTTGCGATTTATAATAATTTCACATAGTTGTCTCTATTTTTAAATTTCTTTGCAACGAAAAGATAATGCTAATTGTAATTTTATTTTTCCCACGAGGGAGAAATATATATTATTCATAAATCGAAATTGATCGAAATTGCACGACAACAATAAATAATAAACTATAACCCTTTCTCTGATTAACTAATGCGATTAACTAATTTCCAGAATCGCACCTCAAAAACAGCAACTTCGATTGAACACGATTTGGAAGGCATTTACTACGTGTAAATCGATGAAAGCCCCTTGTCTAGGCGGCGTAGACAGGCGTTTTTGCGTGGTAAGGTAACGAGGCGGTGTCAGGAGGAGGCACGCGGCCAGGCAGGGCCAGTTTCTCACAGACCCATCGGGGACTTTCTCTGTGCGGAAGGATTTTTCTTGACGAGTAGTATATTCGTATAGGTCGTGGCACGGGGTCAGGAATGCCCTTAATAAAGTAATCACACGCGGTATCCGCGGGACGAGGACGCTCGTTACACGGAATAATGCTACTTTCAATGGAGGTGGAAGCCTCTCGGACCCCCGCTTATCCATCTGTTAATTTATACGCGTCCCATTTTATTCCTCCTTTTCTCGCTTTTTGCGGGTGGACGGTGCAGAGAAGCCGTAACGATTGGTTGTAAATTACTTTACAAATTTTATTTCTTTCCCAGAAATCTATTTATTGTCTTTGATCACTTTTCTTACGCGTGTTGTAAATTGTGTGTTAATTATACACGTTGTCGTAAATGCTTAGGGTATTATATTGGGAGAAATTTGTTTACCTGGAATTTTTGATAATCAGCAGTTTCTAATTCTGATCCGACTTGTTGTTTCGGAGGAATTCCTTTTCCTTTCCTTGTTTCGAGGATTAGATAAATTATAGCGATAATAATTTGAAAAACCGGTTCCCGAGATACAGGCAAAATTTGTAAAATAATGAAAATTATTATTCCAGTGAAAGTTTTGAACGAAAGGGGATCGAAAAATCAATCTCCAAAGTTCTCGCATATTTTTTCCTTAATTCTTTCAACTATTATCAAAGTAATTTAAAATGATATTTCAATAAAAAAAAAAAAAAAGAAATTGATATTCGCAACTCTGTTATATTCTAACTTATAAATTTGCACAAATATTTATTAACATATTTACCAATTGTCGCGCGAAATCATCGTATAATTAAAATAAAAAAAAATCACATCCTCCTCCGCTTCCACCAAACACCATCCAACGAGCTCCTCCTCCAATTAGAAACGCGTCGCGTGTGACCACGTTTCACCACGTCCCCGTTGCGTGTGTAAACCGCCGTGTTAATGAAGATCGCGAACACGCGTATCAAGAAGTGGAAGAAAAGAGAAAGAAGGAAAAAAAAAAAAAAGAAAGGAAAGAAATCAAAGGAATCTGTACACCTCCTTGTTCACGGCAAGAGTCCTTTGATTAAGTAAATAAAGAAACTAACGGATACGCGTCATGATAAGGGTCATTGAGAACACCTCGCGTCCCGTCGACCATTAACATTAATGAAACGTACGTGGTGTACGAAACCGCTTTCCGAAGACGAAACGAGGGAAGATGAGCGATAAAGCGGCGCGCTAAAGCGGCACACGTTGTTGCTACCTGTGCGCGGCAAGGCAGAAGAAGAAGAAGGAGGGAGAGAGATTCGTGTTCCGGTCACTCACGGCCTTTTCGAAACTGTTAGGTTTCCCAGCTGCTTTCTCGCTTATAATACGCTCGCCGATTGGATAACTCGGCCCATCTTTTTTTTCCTGCCGCGCCAGAAAATGTCAATGTTGTCGCACACAGGCGAGAGACGTTGTGATCACGCGATAATGATAATGCTTGTTAGCGGGTAATAAAATTGATACGGTATCGATTGGAGAATTTTGAAGAAATTTTAATCTAAACAGATTTGTCTTGGATTTTTCGCGTCCTAAATTTGCGTATTAAATTTATTTCAATTATACAATTATTATGCAATTGTACGTATTGTTTTGGGAAATTTTAGAATCTTTGCCAATTCATGTACCGATGTGTTTCAAGAGATAGACCCTCGATTTTTATTTATTCTTTGATTATTGCAGCTTTCGAAGATTCACATGTCTGAAGGAAATATAATGTAACCTTAAGATATATAATTATGTAATTATTCGAGCCGTATGAATTTTAATAGGGCAATGTCTGAAGAGCTGTTTGTTGTTTGAATCAATGGAAGCAGAGATGTTCCCATATGCCGGCGATCAAGAATGCTTCGTTAAAAGATTCTATTGAAATCACGGCGCATGGCGAAAAAGGAGGAAATCATGTCAAATTAATTGAATACCGTCTTTCTGCTAACATACTGAACGTTAACTTATTCTTTTTAAACAAGCACCAGTGTATAAAACAATGTTGATCCCACCCAAATTGACCTGAAATTCGCCGTTTCCAAAAAAAAAAAAAAAATATATCCTAAAACATATTTTCTCACCAATTATATTTTCTCTCGTGCGCACCACGATCCAAAATAGGCCAAACGAAGCCTACATTCAGTATCAGTTTCGCAACACTCGCAGTCAGAGAGTCATCCCCCCCTCCTCTCGCGAAGGAAGCTCTCCGAAGATCGGGGCCCGCGGCGCTCTGCAAAGGTTTCACGGTGGTCGTCGGTGGCGCGCTCGCGCTCAGAGGTCGTCCGGTGAAATGGCCGCGGAGACGGTCTCCTCCGCGGGGTCCTGGTAGCGTTGCTCGGTCGGCGGAGGCGCACAGGAGGAGGATGTGAGGGCGTGAGACTCGTTGAGTGTGGGAGAGTACAAGGCGCATTGTGGAAGTCGGAACGCCGACACCGGCCGTCTAGCTGCCGGTATAAGCTGTACAGAGGAGAGAAGAAGAGGGTTCCCTCTCCTAGCCGCCTCTCTCTCTCTCTCTCTCTCTCCGACACAGAGGCTGGCGCACAACGACGAGGCGAGGATAGTACAGCGCTCGAGGAGAGCGCAGTCTGGTTTCTCGTGTGAACTGACCACCATGGGTCACGTACCTATTATCATTTCCCGCTGCCTGAGAGGAGGGAAGAAGAATGAAATCTAGATCGCCGGAAGCCGCTCATAATTAACGCGCCGCGAACGAGACGAGAGAGGCAACGCCGGTGGAAATCGTGGCGTGCAGGTCGCGAGAGGGGAGGGGAAGGAATGGAGGAAGAGAGAAAGAAAGAGAGAGAGAGAGAGATATACTCGAAGTTGTATTCGCAGGTGGACTCTGGCCTCTTCTCTTATTCGTTACAGGAGGCCCGTTAAAAGCTCTTGATGACCGATTCTGGACCGAGCTCGTTTAATCGTGGCGGAGTATCGTTTGATTTTCATCCCATACAGGGTGGTGGCCGATGAAGAAGGGTAGTTGGAAAATGTTTTTGAAGGTAGGATTGGGAAACGGAGTGTTTCGGTTGAAGGATTGGAGCTATTAGTTTTCGAGTTGGCATATATTCGAATTTAAGGGAAATGCGTTTCATGGAAGTCTCATGATTGCTTGGATACTTGGCAAACGTATAACATTTATAGTAAAAGTGTTTAAAAATTTACGACACCGACCAAGATGATCGGATTAAGGATCTATTTATTTTCGCAAATCTATATGGCGAAAACCAAGAAGAAAGTGTGACTGTCCACATCGAAGAGAAAGGGTTGCCGTCCAGATTGGACGGGTGTTTTGACGAATTCGGTGTCGTCGAAGTCTCGTGCAGCTGTTGTTTTGTTGCGCAAGCAGCAAACCAGAGCCGAAACTGCCTGCAGGGGATTTTCATGGGGGTGTTGGACGACGAGACGCGTCCTTTGGTCCGTCTGTCCGTCTCCTCCGTTGGCTGAAAGGGTTCCTGTTGTGCTTCACGCATGTGAAACTGAAAGCCACGCTGCACTCCCATTATATCACCTTGGTCCACCCCCTCGAATACATATGGCCTTTCGGGGTATATGGGGGCACGTCATCTTGCAGCTTGCGCAATGATCAGAACTATCCGCTCCCTTTTCTTCCTTTTCTGTCCACGCGTCTCCTCGTCTCACGCGTTTCAAGTCCATTAAGGTCTAGGATTCTGGAGGATATAGAGTTTGGGGGATGGATGGAGAATGACGATACACTTTTCACGACTTTTGACTTGTGTGAAGGAAAAGTTGTGGAAGCTAGCGGGGGATTTGTTGTTGTTTCGTCGATGATTAAATGTAAAATATAACACAAATTGAAAGTAAAATAATACAAACGAATAGAATATTCGATACGGGGAAATAATCTAATAGAAAAATTCGTCTAGATTTGAAGAATCCAATTCTAATTAAAAGCATCCAGAGAAAATCAATTATATCGAGGCCAAAACAAATCTTTCACAAGGATCAATCTGAAACATTCCTGGAAACACGATCGATGTGCTGGGCATTCGGGCGATTCAGCGGGAAAAATACATTTGTCAGGATGTCCAGGGATGTTCGAGAAAAGCCCGAGGATCTTTATCTCCTGCGAGATTAATTACACCCTCGTTCCGTGGCGAATAATTAATTAACGTCTGAAATAATGAAATAGCCTCGCCTTTGTTTTTCCGCTGACCCCGCTATCCGGACCATGGGCTATCAAATCAGGATTTTCAGTGACCCTCGACCGTTGACCCACGAGGATTATTCGACCATCCACCTGTAACGTCGTTACTTTTTTTTTTTTTTTTAAACACCATCGTCGTTATCGTTACCTTTCTTCTCCCTCTTTTTCTTTCTTTTTTATCCACGCACGAACATCACACGGCACGTTGATTCTTTTGTCGTGTACGTATATCTCGAACGGAGAAGAAAATATTTCGATACGGACAAAAACTGTGCACCGTGAGAGACAGAGTCTTCTTTTTTTTCTCTTTTTTTTTTTTTTTTCATCCTGCAGGAGCATCCTCTCGGTCGGTTACCAGTGTCAGCCGGTTTTTTTTCTCATGCTGTTTGCAAAGGGTTACGTTACGTTAGTGGGACACCGCGGGATCTATGCTAAACAGGGGTGGAGGGGAAAAAAAAAAAAATATTAATAGCCATCCAGCCTCCAGGATTTTTTCCCCTTCCCCTTTTTTCTTTCCGCTTCTCCGAGTTACCCCTATAACCGGCCCTTGTGCGGTAAGATATAGCCGTGATAGCGAGCCATAGGTTTTTCGCCCCGAGGGGGTAACGACTTTCTCTCGTCCGGGACAGACTTTCAAATGAACAGTCATGCGAAATATCGCGATTTCCCGTGGTTAAGGATTTTTGACGGTTTAACCCTTAGATTCTATTTTTATTTTTTTTTTTTTTCGAGTTTTATAGACGAAACTTTAAAACAACAATCCTTTTGCGTTGTAACTTTAAACGTTGAAAGATATAAATATAATTCTTTCACGTTCAATTGTAATTTGGATAAGATTAATTTGGGGATTTTTTTAATTTTTTGCTATTCGTTCGTAACGAATAATGGTTATTAATTATTGTATCCACGTGGTCACAATGTTTGCAACATTGTCATGAAATTAAAAATTCGCGGTGAAATTAACCATTTACCACGGGAAGATGGATTTCATTACTTCGACGCCGTACAAATTTTCTGTCAGATCGAACAACGTACCCACATCCCATGGAAATCTGCATCGACCGGGCAGATTTTCCGTTCTTTCACGATCCCGCAGGGTGAGCTTAACGTATCATTACAACGAAGGTCACCGCCACCACGCGTGGTAATTTGACTAAGCCAAACGAGCCGGCCATTCACGTTTTCACGAGGGTTTTCCTCTCTCTTTTATTGCGTGAAATCAATCGATCGTTTAGACCGGAATCGGCACGACTGTCACATATGGTCAAACGGTCAAAAAAGAGGGTGGCCCGGAAAAATGACCAAACAGACGTGGTGCTGCGTGAAAAAGTCACCACGCACAATAGTGTATTTACGCCCGTTGCGTCCTCTCTGTTGCCAAAATCCTGATTTTTTTCATACTGGAAACTGTATATCCCCTGATTAGATAAAAAAAAAAAAAAAAAAAAGAAAAAGAAAGAGGGAAGTAGAAAAAAAATTAGAACGAGGGAGGGAGGTGTTCCTTTTCTTTTTTGTGCAACGTTAACAGGGAGATATAAGTTGTAAAAGTTGTAAAAATATAAATGAGTGAATTGCGTGCGAGTTAAAATCTTAGGAGGAAATCTATCTGGTATTGGCTATAACACTCGAATATTTTTTTTAATTTTGATCAAATTAAATTTCCAAGCGTTGAACGATCCTCGATCGTTAGTTTTCGCAACGAAAACTCTTTAACCCTCCCCTCCATCCTTACGTCGTATCTTCTATCCGACGCAAGGGCGCGCGTATAAATCTTTCCGGCAAACACAACGAGCAGCACGATCTCGAATTTCACGTGAGTAATTTTATAACCGTAAATCGACCTTTCAACGATCTCTCGCGAGCCGAGACAACGAGGCGAGAAGCATGAAAGCTGCACCCTCAGAAAAACCTAGGAAATTCTCGACCTCGTAAAGGGGGTAAGATCCAAGGAAACACTTACTCTCTTCCTCCAACCAAATTCATTCTTCTTCTCCTCTCTCTCTCTCTCTCTCTCTCTATTTCTTTTTTCATCCATCCAAAATTCGCGCAAAAACTCGTGCGTATAAATCGTACGTAAAAACGAGATGGAAGCGAGATCGAGCCCTTAATTTAGTTAATTTAGATTTTATCCGTTAGCCGAGAAGAGGAAGAAAAAAAGAAGGAGGAAGAAAAAAGGGAGGAAGGAAAAAAGCACCGTACGATTCTTCGTTTCGAAACAAGAATTAGGAAGAGAAAATAAAAAAAGAAGAAGAAAAAAAAAGAAAGGAAAGAGAGAACGGAGAACACGAGAAGAGAGTTGCGTGGCAGGAAACTGACGAAGGGGTTAAAAACGCCCCAACAGGCTAGCATTATTATATACTTATTTAAGACCAGCCTCGAGGGTTCCCGAACGGGACGCTTTTTTCCTCGATGGCCCGCATTATTTTTTTCTCTCATCTCTGTCCTTGTCATTTCGCTTGGATTACTACTACCCCTTGCACCGTCGAGCATTCCTTCCTCTCCGTCCTCCACCACTACCGATTTCCAATCTTTTTTTCCTTTGTTTTTTGGCAGACCATAGTTTTATTATAATCAGTGTGAAATGATATAACCGATCGAGATACACGACGGTGTCGTACTCCCTTGTTGTTTTTCTTATTGCAAAAACAAAGTTTCGTTGGTAAGGAAAGGGTGGAAAAGGGTTGTCGGTCCCCGAGATAGGGAAAAGATGGTGGTTAAAAGGTAAAAAATTTACGGTTTTAAAATCACGCGAGAAATTATTATGCCCGGATGCATATCTCCTCCTCCCCCCTCCCCCTCCCTCCCCTCTTTTTTCACGCAAGATTCGTTAACTTTTTACCACCGCTCACCCTTATCGTTAATCGTTGCCATCTCCTTCTTCCTTTTTTTAATCTTACAAACTCATCTCCGTCGTACTGTTCTCCAAATAATCTTCTCTCATTTTTCACAATTTTCCCCTTCTGTCAAAAAATCGTTCCCGAAAAGTAAGTCTTTTTAAATTGTATATTCTCCGTATGTTCCCACGTGGAGAAAAGCGAAGAAAAAAGTAGGAGAGAAAAAGCTAAACAGGAGGGAAATACGTAACAAATTTAAAAAAAAAAAATCTTTTCGAGATTCGTTTCTTCTCTTTTCTCTCTCCCTCCCTCTCTCTCTCTCTCTCTCTCCCTCTCTCTCTCTCTCTTTTCAGGAGAAAATTTTGAGGCAAGGTAAGCGCGCGAATATACGTGACTTTCGATTCACGAGAAGTGGTCGAAGAGCATCGTGCAGGGGGTGACTTTGGATGGACATGTGCAATTTGACCTGTTGACCTCGGTGGCGCGATGCTAGGGGCGAAATATATTTGGGGTAAAAATAATACAATTTACACATAATAGGGGAGAAACGGGGCAGGGATGCGCGTGTATTCAAATGACGCATGCACGTGGACCAACGAGAGAAGATTCAGCGTTAAGGAGAGAGGGGGTTGGTCAGGGGGGCTAGTCGAACAATGGCCACGGTCCGTCGATCGATACCAGTCGCCTTCGATCGGTCATGAATGCGAAACAAACGCGATTTTCTCGTCTCCCGCCTCTTCATTCCTTGTTTTTTCTTTTTTTTTTTTTTTTTTTTTTTTTTTTTTTTTACGTCACAAGAGGACGAAGCATCCTGTGCTTCTCTAGTTAGGAAGGATGGAAGGATGGAAGAAGGAGGGACGAGGGCGAGGATTTCTCACGATTTCCTCGGCGTAAAAAATCATCGACTGGAATCTAGTAGATTCGCAGGAATTTTTCATTGGAAAAAATGCCCCGACAACGCGATTTCCCACGGGCAGGGAATTTTTTTCTCGACAGCGAAAATTCTGTGACACCCTGCTCGCCCTGTGATGGATGGCATCGATACTTGCGTGATCGGGAAGTTCAGATTTTTTTTATTTCCTCTTTTTTCGTTTTTTTTTTTTTTTTTTTTTTCTATTTTTTGGGATAATTCTTCATGGGTATTTGAGATTCGAGGGTATTTGATTTATTCGTGATTTTATTGGCTAATTTGTTTGTCCGCTTATTTCTCGGTAAAATTGGTAAAGTTGATTAAAAGTGGCATATTATTGATATATATTTTAGTAAAAGGGATTGGATTGGAATATAAACAATCCAATTTATTTATATAAAATGTAAAGAAAGCATCAAATTTCATTTCTATTCATTTCATTAAATTAAGTTTCGTATGAATTTTTATAGCCTTTGACAATTGTGATGGAATATGATAATAATTTGATTTATGACATTAATGATGAAATAGTGGTATATTCCTTCTTGAAGAGAATAAGGGGATAATATAATAATACATTATTTATAAAATAGATTAATATTGATATATTGTTGATATTCAAGTTGTTATCCTTCTTTAAATAAGTTAAATTATATCTATTGATTTAATTACAAAAATATGCGATGAAATACACTTATATTTATTTATATAGATTTTTATTATTCGGTAATCATATCATAAATGATCAATTTCTAATTTTATTATCAAATTATTTCGTTTAACTGATGTATCTTTCACGTGTACACATTAGAATAATTATTCGTTCAATAAAATTAAATTAAATTATTATTAACAGCAATAGAAAAATTCAAAGATTTAAATCTTTTACATATTTGAGTTTGTAAATCTTATTATATATATAATACAAAAATTATTAACTTTACTAAATTTTGTTGTATAATAATAATAACAAGATATCGTTTAATTATTTTAAGATTCTACCAGAAAAATAATCGTAGAAGAAGAAAATAATAGTTTTGGTTCCTTTGACGAAAGTTAATTGGCATAATCAGGTATCTTAAACAAAAAGTTTGTAGCACTGTGAGTGACTTGACATCGTAATTTCGAAGTACAGGGAAAAGGTTGTACGAACGCCATTTGCCCATACCAAAAGATATATAATTTCCATGCAAAATAATCCATGCACGTACGTATACGTGAGGATTGCATCAAGTAATAATTGTAATCCTAGGCAGGATTAAAAATCATAATTTCCGATGTAATTAGGAAAACAGGGAGATAGGAAGAGTTGTGGAATAATTAGAATATATTATTACATTCTTCTCATCTTTATAAATGATTTCACATTCATTATCTAAAATGTCGAATTATGGTATATTAATTTAATTTCGCTTAGATTTATCCTAAAACTCTTACTACAAACATCTATTATTACACATTAGATCTCTCAACAAGAATTACGTATAAACTTAATATCAATGGTTTATCAAACAAATTCAACAAGTCGATATTATTCTTCGATTCGTTACAATAAAACATATTTTATCCTATTCACATTACTCGTAATCGTAAAATCTATTTTCTTACAGTAATAGCACCTCCCTCCCCCTCTCTCTCAATAATTGCACAAGCTCCAATTCTACGGTAGAAGCATCCCAAAGCATCCATCTCAATATACTTCATTCCACGATCTTACAAGATCTCACAATTTCCACAAACTCTACCACAACTCTACCCTCTCCCAACGACCGCACAAACCTCCAAACCTCGATTCTACACATACCTTCGCGAATCGTGCTAATAAACATAAATACACGTCGAAACGAATCCGCTCCAACACTTATTCCGGAACTCGAAAGGAGGAACAAATCAGAAGAGCAAAAACAAAAACCACCCGTTCCAGATCCACCACCGGTGTAATGCACCCAACCGCGTTACTATTTCTGTTCTGGGGGAGAGGGAGGGAGGAGAGGCTTGGAAAATCCTAACATCCCTCAAGACTGCCTCTCCCCGCCGGCTCCTTATCGCTTACCCTCGTGTTGCTCGCGAGTCGAATCCGCCCATTCGTTCTGACTCATCTGCCCTGCCGCTCGTGGGCGTGAAAGAGACGGCGAGCTAAATCCTGGCGGCGACGAAGGAGATGTTACGTTGTCGAACCGTTAGCCTTCTCCGGTGAAATTGTCGCGCCCACGCTCGCCTCCCGTTTCGTGTGACGGCTGCATCCAGGCTGAGGAATCGGTCGGGCTCTCCCCATTGTTCCAGTCGGCCCGTGTGATGAGCCAGTTGTGGTATTTTGCCTCTTTTTTCCTCGAGTTGTTGGATTCCGTTTTCGGTATTAGGCGAGGAAAATTTTAGGTTCGTTTTAGGGTACTGGATAGGGTACTCTTTAATTATTATCATTAATCAAAATTATGGGAAAGGAGGAAAGGATGTGGAGATCGTGTTTTGGTCTTTTTTTTTTTTTTTTAATTTTGTTGATTGATTGACATAATATTGATATAATCTAAGAAGATGTTTCTTAATCGGAATGTGTAGGGGAATATTTTATAATCAATGTATTTACACTAATTAATAATATATCGAATTTACATTTTCAAGAAGCAGATAATAGGTAATAATTGTGACTAAGAAAGAAAGAAGTAGGGAAGGGAAGGAAATTGGAAGGGAAGAATATTTGTAAGAGAAATGAATACATTATGTGAAAAAGAATATGTTGAAGAGAATCGAACAATATAATTACTTTGATAATCGCAATAAATGAAAAGTTAAGATAATATATTAATTAAAGGAGGAAAGGAAGAAGAAGAAGAAGAAGAAGAAGAAGAATAAATTAATTAAAGAGAGGAGAATATAAATGAGATGATAGTGACAAAATAAAAAAGAAAGAAAGATAGGAAGAAGAGTACCTAGTTAATTAATTAGATCGCAAGGAAATGTGAAATAAGAGGAATTGCGGACTGTGGAGGATAAGCGAAAGCAAAAGAAAAATAATTGCGGTGAAATAAAAAGGAAATAATTAATTTCGAACGATAGAGAGAGGACATTGATTAAAGGAAAGGGAATAAAAGGAAAAAAGAGAGCGGGGGAGTTAAACGAAAGGAATATCGATCGAAGGAAATCAACAGGATTGAAACGATTATACACAAAAATATTATATTTCTCGTACTATTATCGCGTGTATACTTTCATATCCTTATCTTTCAATTGTCGATTGGATACAATTTATTTCCGTCTTAGAACAAATCCCTTCGCTTTCTCAATAATTTCATTCATCTCGTAAAATCATTCAACTCGTTCTATTATACTTTCAACTTACTTTTAATTCAATTTATTATTTTTTTCATAATTTCATTCGATCGCTTTTTCAACTTTATCTACCCTCGAAGCGGCACAAACTACGCAAATTCACCATCCTCCAAACAACCAACCCCCCATAACAATGCATCCTTCCACCATCCACGTTCGCATCGAGACACCCGTTATCGTCGGTTACGTGTGCACACGTGCTTAGGTGAATCGCACGCGAATCCGATCTTCGATAATAAGCGTTTGCCAAACGATAGAAAGCTGCATCGTTACGTGTATCGGCCCCCGTGCATGCCTCTAAATACACACAAAGCATAGAGAGGAGATGGCTGCACACCCGCGGCATCGTCCCAGCGCACGTAGACACGATATTTATTGCCCTGGGCCTGGAAACAATTCATTATTCCCCGGTCGATGGTAATTAGTACAGCCGAAAGGACGCTCGAAAGTCACGTCTGCCCACGTTTTCGACTGTCGCTCGTTGGAGGGGTGGATCTCCAAAGGGATCGAACCGAGCCGAGGAGAAGGAAGAGGAATTATTATTGGACGAAGAAACGTGGTTCGCGTGGCATGGATCGTCCAGGAATCGTGATAAGATGGAATGAATTCGTTGGATGATCGATGCTTATAATTGACGTTTCGTGAACGCTTCGTTGTTATTGGATATTGCTATCCTGGTGGGAAGTAATTGAAATAATTGAATAAGACTGATCGAATTTCAAAGTTTCGTTGGGAGAATTTCATCGAAAAAATGTGCTCTTCCTGCATCTATGCATTTCTCACCAATCAAGCCTCGCCAAAATTCCAGTATCCGAAGTAGAAACCCAACAATTTTATTCCATCAAAATTGTATACAGGATTCGAGTAATTATTGCCAAGTAATTCGTCCAATATCGAAACACCGTTTCATCCCAAAGATGTCCATCGCCTTTAAACGAAATATCGTCCAAGTTGATCCGTGATAGCACGCTATTCAACCCACTTTCGGTACCATGCACGAGGCTCGAATTCGTCCAAAGACCAGGCCGACTGGCATTCTCTGCTTACGTTTTTCGCGGTGTTCCGAAGGTCTGAAGGTATTGACCGGTGGCCCTCTTGGTACAGCTCGGTACCAAGGCCCCTCTAAGGCGTACCGGGTATATGGCCATCCGTGCTGGCTGGCACCAACTATCGAACAAACTGACCAGTAGTCACGATACGAAAGTTAACCCCTTGCTACACCTGTTCCCCTCGATCATCCCGATTTTATATTCGGCCGCTGGACGTTCGCTGGACGATGGATCGATTTCGAGACGACATTTTGCGCGGAATTTTTTAGTGGGTCGGTTCGATGATCGATATTCGAAATCATTCGTCTACCACTCAAGACATGTGAGGATAATATCGTGGAAAATCGTCGAAGATAAGATATTAAAAGACTCGGGGTTTATTGAAAGATTGTGAAATATGAGAGGTGAAATTATTATCGTGATGGAGTAGACGCCAACGTAGGATTCAAGGTCTTAGGAGATGGTTAAAATTTTTTTCATTCTCGTCAGTGGAGATCGTGGAGATCGGAAGGGAATGAAAAAGATATGAAAATCGTGTCGTTCATAGATCATGGAAGCATTAATATTTAAAGTTTCTTAAAATTACGGGTATGCCCAGAGCACGAGATTCGTGTCATTTATAATTACAATTACTCGATGGATATTTTTCAAGAGAATATATCGCCGATATGAAAATATTTCAAATTATTACCTTGAAATACTCGCTCGCTTACAATTTATCGTTTCATCGATTAGAAAATTATCTACAAGCAGGATAAGAAGATGATTATCTTCTAAAACGTTGTATTTCATATTCATCACTGTACAATCGAAACTCAGAGATAATTTTCACACATTTTCCAAATTACTTTCTCAAAAAAAAAAATAAATAAATAAATAAATCCACCAATCAAAATAGATTAAACCAAAAAACCGTTTTTTTTAGAAAATTAACGCTAGGCCATGCATCAATCACTCGAGTATCATCGACCAGCATACGTACGTGGTGAAAAAATTCTCAGAACGAGATCAGAGACGCATCATACACCCAATAATGTCACCGGGGGAAAAGAAAAAAAGAAGATCGTAGACACAAAAGGATACGTGTCCAGAGAGCGAAAGAAGGACGAGCGGAATCTGTGAGGGGTGCAGGATTCGATGGGTGGAAGGAGCGATAAGTGGAGGAGAGAGAGAGAGAGAGAGAGAGAGAGAGGGGCCCGGGTCACGTGAATCGAGGGCAAGAGGTGGCGCAGAAGGAAGAGGAGGCAGGTCAGATGCATCCTCGTGCATGGACGCAGGTCCTTTCGAGCTTACTCGCCATAAGAAGAATGGACCCCCGAATCCTTTTTCGTTGGTAATTCGGGACGGGGCCAGCTGCAAAAACCGTCGTCCCCCGTGGCCGATGATCACCGTGTGCCCTCCTCTTTACACTCAGGAAAGGACACCTCTATGAGGGGGACAAATCTTTTTTATACATCTTAGATCCTGGCCGATCATTTTTTCACGAACCCTTTTTTCCATTCGAGAACGAGCGTTGGAACGAGCCCCCCCTCTCTTTTCGCGCAACTGTCGCCTTCTTGTCTTTTCACCGTCTCGCTCCTTTCTCGCTCTTTCTTACTCTTTCTCTCGTACTCCTCGACTCCGGATGATTTTTTGAAAAAAAGAAGGAATTTTTCCTCGAGACGTTGTACTCCTGGATATTCTCCACTTTAATTTCGGAAATTTTTGACAGTCGTTCGAAAATGTAATAAAGTAGAGTTCACTTTGTTCCGAGAGGAATAGAATTTTCTTTTTTAAGTAGAAATGGAGGGGGAGAGGTAAAGATATCAATTTTGTAATTGAAAGAGTACTTGATATAATTTTTGCCAATCGTTCGAAAATGTAATAAAACAGAGTTCACTTTGTTCTGAGGGGAATAGAATTTTCTTTTTTAAGTAGAAATAGAGGGGGAGATGTAAAGATATCAATTTTGTAATTGAAAAGAGTACTTAATACTTGGTATAATTTGTGCTATACGCTCGTAAGAAGATCAAATTTCTTGTGAAAATGCGCGTTATATCGAGTTTATGTCGTCCTATTCAAAGTCATGAATTTCAGGACGATCTCTCGAATTATTATCACAGAACAACCCCATTTCATTGCCACGGCAGAATCATCCAGCAAAAACAACCAGCCTCGCTTTATCGCGCACCATTTTACAATTCCTCGAATGTTTAACCACGTTATCAGCTAGGCACTGTGAATCTGTATGAACCGGATCGATTCGGTAACCAGGGAAAATCACAAGTTCTTTTTCAGCCAGACATCGCGAGGCTGACAAAGAATCTTTTAATCAAATGCGGATAAAAGCCTCGAATATTCTTTTAGGAATAAAAAGAAGAAGAAGAAGAAGAAGAAGAAGACGATGGATGAAGAATACTGATTATGTCAGAGAGTATATATAAAATATATTCAGACGTTGGTATAAATCTCTATGTTCTAAAATAAATATATACAAGTTAACAAAATACGATATATCGTAATGTAACTTTGTTTTAACTCGTTATTTATATTCACGCGTCTTTTAATTTTATAATACTCTCACACAATTCATCCTCAAAGTTTCAACATTCTTTCATATTTTGAATAATAATTTCATACGAGAATATCTTTTTACAACAGAATCATAAAATCACTATATACAAATATATAAGCAAGGTCCATTGCATCCCTCTCAGAGATACTGTGCTATACATCTTCGAAACTCGAATTCAACACACTTTTATCCTTAATTTATTATTTGTCAAAGTGAAAAATTCGAATACTTTTACGATTATTTCTACGAGCTTCACTACAGCTTTCCTTTATTTCTTTTAGGTTTGTTTCGCGTATTTATGGGAATTTATTTACGCCCTCCCCCGGGATCCATGTCCTAACGCGCTTGATCAGCCGGCGGGACAAAGCGTCCGACAGGATTATGTCACACGGTCTGGCACGCTGGTCCACCTCTGGAAACAGGATCCGTTTTTTCGTGCCTCAAAGAGGATCGTGAATGATCGCAAATTGCTTGGACGAATTTTCCACGGGGGATGATCGATCTTCCGTTCGAAGGCGCGCACGGACACGTCGGATGGGATTACGCGAAGAGGGACACGTATTCCTTTGCTGATCGTGCAAAGTAAAGGAAAAAATATTTTTCCTATCGGCATCATTTATTGAAATTTTCCGATAATTTGAAACGAGGATCGAATTCGATTATTTAAGAATTATTAGATCGATGTTGCGGCAATTTAAGTCTCGATGAAGAAGAAAATTGAATAGAGAGCGATTTCTAGAATTTATCGGGAATTTTTGGTCAAATTTCTTAGGTCAAATTTGATTACTTTTAAAATTCAATGATCATTCGGAATAAATTTATTTCTTCTTTATCGAGAATTTCAGAACCTCATAGATTTGAAACGAATTCAGTTTGTTTTTTCGATACGTATTGACAATATTCGAGGAAAAATCGCGAACACGAAGACGAAAACATATAAACATGATATAATCAATCGTTTCGATTTCCAAATTCGAAATTATATTCAATCCTCTCACGTATGCGAGAAGTGTGCAAACGAAACGAGAAGCCTCGATTGCCGAATCGTTCCAATTGCAATCGTTATTACAATTACGGCGTATAATCAGTGTTAGCGGCGCAGAGATCCCATTCTTATCTCGCTCGTCTCGAGGTTGTCGCGGCGATTCGGGCCTCGCCGCGACGTCACCTGGCTGTCACCTCGCAAACACCAGGTTCAAACACGTGAATCACACATCTCCTCTGCTCTGTCACACGCAATAATCGGCTCCCAACGTGCAACATATTAAATTTAACGGCCGAATTACGAACCTTGGTCCGGAATTTTTTTCGTCTGTGGTCACGCATGCGAGATGGCGTCGCCGTGGCGAGAGGGAGCAAACAATTGTACAAATAACGCCGTATTTCATGATAACACATGTGTACAAACACATATACACGCGTACAACACACAAACAGGCTTACGTAAAGCTGGCAATTACGATAAAACTGGACGGGCGAGAAAAAACACGGGCGCATTTCACGTGTACACAGGCCGGATGGGTCCCTGTGTGGAGAGGTGGCGGGGCGAGGGCGAGACGCACGTGCGTCGTCTTTGGCTTTTGGGTCATTATATTAGCTTTTGGACTCGTGGAATGACTCGGGAATTTTCGGCCTGGCAACTGATTATTTCCTTTTCGAACTCGCGAGAAAAGAAGGAATCGTGGAATATTTATTGAATTATTATGGTCTTTGATCAATTGGACATGGATCATTGGATAATAATCGGTTTAATCGGGAGGGGTTATGTATTCTATCTGTGTTGGAGGAAATTATTAAAAATTCATTTTGTGCGAGGAATGGAGAACTCGTAATTTTGAATACAAAATGTAAATTTATTTATTCGAATTTTCGGAATTAGGTAAGGTTTACATATGAATGAGATTATAAACGTAACAAAAATAGTAGATTTAGAGAAATGGGAATTTGTAAATAAATTAATTCGTATATATTTTATTATGGAAATATTGTAAATTAATTTTTCTATCGAAGATTGAAAAATTATATCAGAGATGAAAAAAAGTAAAAAGTAATGGACGATTTCTTTCTTTATATATATATATATATTTTTTTTTTCTTCATTTGCTTTTAAAAAGTCTTGGAAGGTAATATAGAATTCTGAACATTCTGAACATTCTTCAAAATGAAAACTATACAAAGGTAAAGTCAATTCCTGTTACGCTACCTAGTTAGATAGCATGTAAGTTATGTACAGATCTGGTCTAGTTGCCTACATACAGGTGTTGACTGTGCAAAAATAAATTCCATAATATAAAGAATAATTATGAATTTAATTTATTTACATTGCATTTATTAATTTCACTATACTTATTATTTCTCCAATAAAATTTCGATGCTTACAATAACTATAATTTTCATTCCGCAGAATTTCAAGCATAACGCAAACATCGTGTCCTCCAAATAATTCCTAAAATCATATCCAAATAACAAAAAAACGTTATTATTGTAACGAAATTCTACCTCTCTGAAATCCATTCAAATATTTTTTTTTTTGAAAAACCATCATATAACGCCAAACCTATCTTACCTCATTCCCCACACGATAACCGCATCGTGAGTCATAAAATCATCCACCCAAACTTCTTCTCTTCCGCGACAGAACAAAACGATGAAAACCAATTTCTCTCGCCTCCTTACACCACTCACCCATCCTTACACCCATATCTCTCACATACCCGGTCTCTCCATTCCGGAAACGTAGACGAGCGCTCTCTACCGGTTTCCACTGTAACCTCGACATCCACGAAGGGCATGCGCCGCGGCGTACGACAGGGACCTGCCGTATCGATCGTGTCGAAGGGCTGTTAAGGGCGAGCAAAGGACCGGGCGTGCGTGTCCCGGGCTTGCACACGTGTGAACGGGGCCCCGGATCCTGCGGCTAGGCAACCCAACTTACACGAGATTACGCGGAGCCAATAGCGTCGCAGGAGCGACCGTCAAAGGCATATCGCAATGCGTGGTATGAGCCGAGTCTCTAAAAGGGGATTAGAGCTCCTCGTATTGCTGGATATGCGCGTACACGTATACAACGTGCGGCAACCTGCTTTTCTCTCTCTCTCTCTCTCTCTCTTCTCGCGCTCACGTACACGTACGTGATCCCCAGTTGCACGCATATGTACACGAGTGGATATCGCGGTACATATGCGGGCGAGGGGTATATAGAGGTGGAGGTAACATCCGCGTAAGCGGTGCAGAAAGTCTTTGCCGCTACGGGAATGGATTCTCGAAGACGCGATCGCGGTGGAAGAAGGACGGCGCGACGAAGAAAGATACGTTTTTCACCGGGACACAAAGCGGGGGGATCTGTAATGTCGCTCGAGCTACACGATATCACTATTAAGATCCCGGTCCGCTTTCCTTTGGGAGAGGTATTAATGTCATGTCGCGGGATCTCGAAGCGTATTTGGCGGTGTGACGGGGGTGAGCCGCTTTCTTGCCGTTGTTGGTGTTGTTTGCGCTGAATGGTAACTCGGATTTTACAACCGTGATCGAGAGGTTTCTTCCGAAGAGAATGGGAGGAAAAAAGCGAAGGAGAGGTTTTTCAGAGGTTTTAACGTACGTTAATATTAATAATAATTTCCGTAATTTTCTTCGTAGAATGTCGAGATGTTGAAGTTTCGAAAATCGAGAAAAGGAATGAAATTTAATTGATATGAAAAAGATTAAGATCTTAATCGCTCGTGCACTTAGCATCTCGTTCATCCATATTTATCTATATAAATATAGCGAACCTATATTCGGTTTCACACATTGAAATGTCTCCAATATTAATATAATTATTAATTGATCAGATTGGTGTCGATTGGAGTGGATCAAGTGGGGAAGTTTTATTTAAACCTTCAAATTAACTAACCATCTAACCTCCGACGTCCGTCGTACTTAACCAAGATAGACAAGCAGTGCTTGCAAGTACGATGATACAATCTAAATCCAGAGATCTTCATCAGAAATAATACCAATCCTAAAGAACGATGATATCGATCCATTTAACGGAATATCACGTAACGAACCACCACTTTATCCATTCAAAACCTGTTTCCTTTCTTCACGAATCGATGCACGAGATTTTATCGGACGCGATAAAAACAAACACTTCTTCGACCGTTGAAAACGGGGCTGGAAGGGGGCGTCGCAGAACGTCGGACGGAAATTTATCACGTTGGTCGAGCTAAGTTTCTTTAAATAGGCATCCGGCGATCGCGGGAAAACTTGGACTCGGCAAAGTTCGCCAGCGCGAAAGTTCGCCTTTCTCTCTCTCTCTCTCTCTTCCTCTCGTCGAACGAAACTCCACGCCACGTGAAATAGGGGCGGTTTTCAAAGTCGTCGACTTTCACCGTCGCCAATTATCCCGCCACTTTCGATTTTTCCGCCGGTTCGTAAACTCCCCCGGCTGCTTAATTTGAATAAATTTCTAAGCGAACAAGCCCTACCCTCGTCCTACTTCCGTTGCCGCTCCCCCTCCCCCGCTTGCTTGCACCCCTTTCTCACCCCACCCCTCTTTCTCGGCATGCCGCCGTAAATCGCGAGTTCACTTTCCACACTTTTCACCTAGTTGGCACGACGCCAGCTCGTTCTGAAAGAGGACGCGAGAAAAAAAGAGAGAGAGAGAAAAGGAAGAAGAAGAAGAAGAAGAAGAAGGAGGAGAAGGAGAACAGGAAGAAGCTGGCTCGAGGAACTTTCCTCTCGCGAAACTTCCCCTTTAAGACGAGCTCGAGCTGAGAGTCGAACTTACCCTCCAATTATTGACGATTCCTTCTTTATTCTTGGCCGGAACGACAAAATTGGATAAGTATACCACGACAGCCTATGGAAAATTGTTGTTGTACTCGGGGTGTTGGAGGTGTTGAGTAGTTTGTTGGAATTAATATTTGGAATACGATGGGTGTAACGTTAATATTGCAGGTTCGTGGATAATGTTGATGACTGTCGGGGGATGAAATTTAATAGTGCTTTCGATTTTATCAGTGATAAGCCGAGCAATTTATCGATAATAAATTTCCACGGAAGGATTTAGTAGAGTTATTTTCGAAATATACAATATCGATCGAAAATAATTTTAAATTTTAACTATTCGTAAATTTTAGCTATTCGTGGAACGATAAGCTGAAGCATGAAAGATTCGAGAAGAGGATGTAAGCTTGTTCTGTATAGAGAAAAAAAAAAGTAGCACACTTTTGCCTGGACAGAGGAATTATCGAGAGCACGTGCGGACGAGGGTGAAAGGGGGTAGGTCAGCGCGATGTCCAGTCGTTTGAGTGCCGGACCTGCGCGTTCCGCTCGTATTCGGATCATATGGCAGAGACTGGAAGCCGATTGGAGCAGCCAGTTTCGTCGGGGCGGGTTCTAAGCCGGTTTAGGGGCAGTTTGCGCGCGGAACCACCCTCCTCTTCTGACCATGGAGGCCTGACCCGGGGTCAGGTGGCTTCCTCGAACGCGGCTTTCGTCACGAACGCGTTTGGCGCGTGGCACACGCGTGCTGTCAGGTGACAAGATCACGTTTTCCTCGAGAACGCGATCTTAGTTTGATTAATTTCGATTCCAGTTCCAGTCGGAGTAGATTTAAATGAGGTAACATGATAATCGAAGGGGTAGAAATTTGGCGAGAAATCGAATTTGATTTATAGTTATTATGAGATTAGAATTATATGGGTGATTAGATTTTAAGGATTTATTATTCGTTAATGATAAGATCTTGATATAGATATTCCTACATTTACAATCTTTTTATTATGGGATTGTAAATAAACTCTTTCGACACGTGAAAAAGAGAAATAATGCTCGATCATTGGAATTGAATTCATTGGAATTTGCGTCATAAAGTTGTTATTAATAACAGATAGACAGAGATTTTCTTGTTCGTATTTTAAGATTTTTTCACGCGCGCAAAATATGCGATTATAATAATTCTTGAATCATTTAACGTATTAATTTCGATTTCTCTCTCCCTTGTTATATGTGAATGTGTACTGTCATTATCTTCGATATCGATGTTTTAAAGAATGTTTTAAACAATTTTCCATGCAAAAATTATAATATTCTACTTCGTATATCTATCCGCATACGTATTTGATCTACGTATTTTATACATAATGATCTAAATCGTACACGAAAGACGTACGAATGCCTACATAACGTATCTACGAATTTCCAACAAACGCATCTCGACGTCGGAAATCAACCGGATGCATTTTTCATTCCCGAAACGGAAACGAGAATTAACCTTTTCTCCTTCGCCCTTTATCAGAACATCAAACAAAAGTCTAACCGTAAAAAAAAAAAAAAAAAAAAGTGGACTAACCTCGCTTACTTTCAAGAATGCAGCTTTAAAAGACTAACTACCCTTCATTTTAAACACCACCCACCGCCCCCCTTTCTCCACCGATTCACTCCACCAGAAACAGTCTTCGTAATTCGTCGACCCTCTCACCTCTCACTATCCCCGCCCCCCCTCCTCTCTCTCTCCCTCCTTCTCGCCGATTCGCGTTCAAATATCAAACAAACCAGCACCACTCACCGCCTCTTCTTGCCGAAATATCCCGAAACTCGGTGAAACAATGGGCGAAAATATCGACGTGGAAAACGAGGGAATTGTTTCGTGGTTTCTCCAGCACCGCGGTGGGAACGGACGATGAGGGCTCACGCATCCCGGAAAAACGACAACGATTTTCCCAGGCGGGAGCAGGGCAGGCGAGAGGGGGTGGTCGTGTGACACACGAGCCACCCCTGCGAATGGCCGAGCGGAGCCCGGCCGCCAAACAATCGATATATGCGTTCAAAATGGCCGCCAGAAACGCCACCCACCCTACCATATCCCTCCACCCCACGTAACCACCACGTCCTCCTCACCCCACCACGTCATCCCCACACCCCCGCGCTCTTTCTACATCCCTCTCACGTATGCCCCCGAAGCTCTTTAACTTCAGGACCCAGCCACTGACTGCCAACCAGGCAATACCACTCTTGCTCACCCTCTTTGTCTTTCCACCCTCTCTCCTCCTCCTCCTCCACTTCCCTCCCTTGTAACTCCTTATCTTCGCGTTACACATATCGACCTCTCTCTCTCTCTCTCTCTCTCTCCCACTCTCTCTATCCGAGGGTGTGTTTCGACCGAACGTTTCGAAGGGATCGCGATGGGTGTCTCTTGAAAAGAAAAAAATAACCCCGCGTGCGTACTCTTATTTCGAGACCGTGGAATTTATTGGCACGTCGAGTGCATCGCGAGGGATGCAATGCCAAGGGTAAACACGCGCGAGCGATAATTTTCTTTTCGCGCCGAGTCGAGTGTGTACGCGGGGATGGATCGAGGGGGAGGGGGGATGCGCGCGAGCGAAAATTCGCCGGAAATCGGGCTAAAACGGGTTGAACGTGGATGGATCGGGAGATTACCGGCGCGGGAACTATCGTCGAGTGCGGATCTCAATTCGGTTGTAAGTCTTGCAAGAGTATCGGGATGGGATTAGTTTTAGAAATATTCGATCGTGCTTGGAATTTTGGTGAATTTTTTTTCTTTTTACTCACACGAGAGAATGGATCGTACCGTATATTATTGTAAGGATTCTCCGTTGTATTGCGAGTTATTGTGGTGGAGTGGGTTTATCCGATTTTCGTCGAACAAGAGCCATATATAATTCTTTGTATCAGTTATTTCATTAGAGCAGAGAAAAAAATATTTATATCTTCTTCGTTTACGAAAAAAAAAAGAGCAAAAGGAAATTCTTTTCCTGAATCTAATCACGCTGATATAACCTTTTCTACGTTCTTCCATGTTATTGGAAGCACGGAAAAGAAAAAAAAAATCACAAGAAAATTCCACCCGTTCCCCCAACCGGAATCCGAAAAGTGGTTTGCCACACTCTTTACCGATTCACTCACCCTTCGCGTGCACTTCTTGTGCGAGCGAAAAAAGAAGAAGAAGAAGAAGAAGAAGAAGAAGAAGAAACGAGAAAGAAGAGGGAAGAAGGAAAGGAGACGGGCAGATTAAAACCACGGAAGGAGGAAGAGAGAAGGAGAAGCGCGACAAACGGAGGAGAGAACGGGTGGAGAGTTGGAGCGAGGAAGACGGCTCGCCTGGCTTTATTAAAATATAATGGCGTTATCAGCCGAGAAGAGAACGGGAAGGGAGAGGCGTCAGCTTTAAGAGGGAAGTTTTCTTAAGTGTTCTTAATTAGAAGGGACCTGTTGCTTCGGAAAAAACCGGGTCACGGCCGTAGACACGCCGACGACGCCCTCCCCTCCCCTCCCCTCGCCCCCCTTCCCTCTTCTGTTCCTCCTACGCGACGCCCCCTCAGACGCTGCAGACTCGGCCGCCGCACCAGACTCGTAAGAGTCATTATTTTCTTCTTATTCTCCTTCCTGTTCGCGCCTCATCCACTCCCCCCCCCCCTCCCGCCACCGTGGCCTCGTTTCCTTCGCGGTTCCTCGATCCCCACCTCCCCTTGCTCGCCCCCTCTCCCTTCCTCGTTTATTTTTCTTCTTATTCTTACTCTTCCTCCTCCTCCATTGGAGGAGCCTTTACTCCTCGAGCTCGTCTCCTTGTTACCCCTCGGGTAATACAACGCTCCGTGGAATATTTAGCAGCTCGCGGATGTTCCACGTTCGTGTTTTTAAGGGGGTGAAATCGGTGGAAATTGCGCTTTGGGTTTGAGTGACGAGGTGTTTCTTTTTTTTTTTTTTTTTTTTTTACGAGTACGAGAGAGGTTTGATTGATTTTGTTATAATTAACGCAGAGGGTTTTTTTCGTTTTTTTTTTTTTTTTTCTTTTTCGATGAGAATTGGGAGATTACAATGTGACGAGATCGTAAATTGAATTAATAGTGAGGTGAAGCATTGAAATATATATTGACGAACAATCATTGAATATAAAATCCGTCCATCGAAAGTATAACTCTAAACTATTCTCTAAAATTTATACATCCTTCCTTCAACGCGATACATCACACTTAACCATCGAAGAACTAGCTAACGGAAATATCGCACGAGTATCGCCCCGCTCACTCACACATTCGTACGATTCTCCACGAACCGTGTATTCAAATACGAAAACGAAACATCGGTACGTTAAATCATTCCAAACCCCCCCTCCCCTCTGTCCCTTTATTTTCCACCCGTGAGACGATTTCTATCCCTTGAGAGAAGAAGCTTTCCTCAAGATCGAGGGGGACGTTCTATCCTAGCGAACGCGATGTCGGAATCTGTCACAGGGGGCGAGGATCGAAGGTTTCCTCGCATCTGCCGGCGCCGTTTCCGCTCCAATTTCGCGAGTATCGGCGACGAGACGATATCATACACGCGGCACAAACAAACGGAACGAAGAGAGAGAGAGAGAGAGAGAGAGAGAGAAAGAGAAGAAAGAAGAGAATGCAAATTCCATCCCTTTTTCGTTCTTCCTCTCGTCGACCCCAATAACTGAACCAACGACGAACGGTTATTCGTCGGTGAGAGGGCGCGAACGTGGCCTCGACCGGCTGAGAAAAAGGGTGAGGGAAGAGCGTGAACCTCGAATATAAATTTGAATATCGATGCCCATTGAATCCGATCGAAGGGTTCGGCAGAAGTCTCCTTTCACGGTCGAAAGGGTTGCGATTTGAATATTCTCGTAAGGGGTAACTAGACGGGGTATGTCCTTGGAGGGGTCGCCCCTTTTTCCCCTCTCTTTCTCCTTCCTCTTCTTCCCGTTTTTTTTCTTTTCTTTCTTTCTTTTTTCTTTTTTTTTTTCTATTTGTACACTTCGCGAGAGCTGCATTGTGCCCGCGAGGAAAACCCAACACCAGCCCCGGGGCCATTCGGTTCCATTATTAAAGTAATCAGCGCCATTGTGACGGGTGTTCGGTTTTGACTAATACATTAGAGGAGAGGAGAGGGGAGTAGCGATCGGCACAGGTAACCGTTTTCAACGTGGAATCGAAGATCGAACGAGCCGATTGACAGAGTTAGGGGACCTGACCCAATTTCTCGCGTGGATTTTTTTCCATGCAAACCAAGCCATCTCGCTGTCTGTCTCGTTCCCATTGAAGAGGTTTTATCGAGATAGAAAAGTTTACACGTTTATTCGAAAATCGGTCTGGAAAGAAGTTGGAAGTTGAACGAATATTGAATTGTCGTATCGTTTAATTTGTGAAATTGTTGTTGATTTCGATAAATTAAGTACTTTTATCGATAATTCTATTGATGGTATAAAATTTATTTGATACGTTACTTTAACATTATTGTTACATTAATGTAAACAATCTTCGTAATTTTATTATTTCAAATTATAATTGTCACTTCCAACATTGCTCTTACAATATCTATCGACGATAAAAAAAATCCCCCTCTTCATCACATATCTACCGTTCCACAACCCGTCGAAACCATCTCAAACGTTCGCAACGTACCAACCCCTGGAACTGGAAAAGCGCAATCATCTCATCCCTTCACGATCATCACCATCAACTTCACTCTCCTCCACTTCACTCGAATCTTAAAAAAAAACATTCCACTAATTCCAACTGTCCAACACGACAACAACGAATCCAAAAATCATCCAACGTAATAATCGTCTGATTCGTCGCAAATAAAACGGCCACCGCTCGGCTTATCGCGAGCCGAATCGAAATATCCCGGTTCGAGAGGCCGCGTATTAATCGTATTAACTCGTTTCGAGGGACACCTCTTTTCAACCACGTAGTCCATCCTCGCGACAGATGTGGAAAATCGCCATCTCCTGACCATGGGTGCCCCCATAAACCAGGGCCGACCGCTATCCGTCCTCCTCCCTCGACCGCTTTTCTAACCATTCTAGGACTTAGTTAAGACGTCACAGGGACGAACAATGCGGTCAGCCATGCGTGGCAGGGCTTCGCACCTTTGCCTCGTACGATTTTTGATCTTTATCTTGGAGGGCCACTCGATGGGTGCCGCGATTTCGAGATAGCCTGCATCGTTTCGAGAGCACTCTGGGATACTCGTTTTCCTTTTCAACAACTGGGGACCGATGTACGTCACTCGACGAATGCGCAGTTCGCCGGAAGTTTCAATGCGGGGCAAGGTTTCCGCGGCCTTTTATTTCGGGGGTTTCAGGTACGTGGCTTCGGGTCTCGTGGCTTCCGAGGAAAACGGTTGAAACGAGTTTGATTCGGATTTAATAAAGTCACTCGGTTGGATATTTTTCGAGGACATCGATGACGGCTCCTCCGATTGTTTGGTTGTTTATCTGGAGTGCAAAGGGAGGCTCGTCCTGGATATTTTCTCTCTGAAATATAAATTGACTACGGGAATGCAATTTTGTGATGGATCAAATAATTAATTGAAGTTTCAGTTCCTGTTATTTTATAGTTTCCTGTTGGAATTCGCAATTTTCTTGAGAAAACGTTTGGTCGGAAAATAATCCAAGTAATATTATTATCGTTGGATATTTATACGATATCCAATATCATTGTTCATCGATCAATCTCTCAAAAACCCACGAAAATCATCGATTTCATCCCTGAAATCCTCCAAACCCAATTCCATCCGTCACGTCATCTCCCCTCCTCCCGTTAATCCTCTATAATTACCCACCCATCGAATCTCATAATATCGATACCAAAACCTTCGATTCTCTCGAACAGCCAACCGAGTGCAACTAACTCGAATCGAATTTTTCACGCCGGATAACGAGACTCTCCCGGTTTCTCGATCATTAATAATCGTTCGAAAAGGATCAGGCATCGGCCGAATATGAAAATCACATTACGATAAGCAATAGTTGTCACGCGGTGATTGCCCCCAGCCATTTCCTTTCTCTCTCTCTCTCTTTCTTTTTCCACGGTGGCGCGAGATGGAGGATTCAGGTAGCCACGGTGCCTCGTTTTCCATACGCGTGTAGTTGAGGGGGGGGCCCCACCTGGGCCCCGTGCGTGTGCACGCGCACCAAGATAGGGCTGGTATATCTCAGAGTAGGAGACGCACATGGGACCCCATAGAATATGCATGTGTTTTGTATTCAGGAATATGTTAACCCTTTCGCTTAGTCTTTCGATTGGCACCAACGAGGCAACACCTCTCGCAACGAGGACACGTCTGTTGCCCTGTTTCGTACAGTTTTCTTTCCTCTCTCCTCGCGACTTTTCGCCACGTGACACATGGAGGTTGTGGGGGTGGATCGTTTACTTGCGTGGAAAATTTTTCGAGGTACGTGAATCCTTGTCGATACAATTTTAATTTGTGTGTTTATTTCGTTGGTTATTTTTAATCGGGTTGAACGAGAAAAGTTGTTGAAGTTGTTCAGTTGAGATGAAAAAGAATTTCTTATCTTTGAATAAAATTGTTAGGGACAATTGAAGGGATAAATATACGGTGAAGTAAATCGATATTAAATATTTTCTTTAGGTAAAAATTTCTTAACTTTGTGAAATTTCACAAAGACAATATCGTTGTTCTTGAAACAAGTCTCTTCAAAAATAGACTTTAGTGAATATTTGATCCAATATCGCGTATAATAAAAAAAATTTAATCGCTCAACTTCGTACAAGATGTTTCGCAAGAAATTTCATTTTTCGATTACAAGGCACTTTGAGCGGAAACCAAAGAAAATTACCGTCTTACAATTCCGTAAGAAACTGGAGAGAGCGAATTTAAAAACATTCTTCAAAAAACTTCAAACTCGAAGGAAACAGAAGAGATTAAAGTGCGCTGACAAGATAAACTTTCCCGTAAACTTCGCCCTGTAAACCCGACGATGTAAATACGAAATAGAACAGTTTTTCGAACTAGAAACTACATTTGCAAAATGTAGTCTCTAGTTTACACTTCTCTCACGGACAATCGACATTTCACTGGGTTCAAACAATTTCACTTCGTTCAAAACAACATTTTTCCAAATATTCTCCAAGATCTTCGTAACTTAACTTTTGCCAGAAACAAGAAATAGATATATCTCTCCTTCTCTTAATTCACTTTTTCTCTCTCGTCATTTTAACACCGAATTATTTCCGCCGGCAGACATTTCCCACGGCGAACGATTCGCGTTTATACGCGGCGAAGAATCGGAATAATGCAAAAGTAATATCGGGTTCGAGGCATCGTGTAATGGAGGCCTTAAAATATGATCGACAGAAAAATGGAGCGATAAACTTCTCATTGAGTCATCCGTCGTTAAGAAATGCTCGAATGCTCTCGTTTCGCCTGTTTTATCCCGTCATGCAGGCGAATACGGGAATAAAACTATTTGTCGTTCGCTCGACGCAGGATCCATTTTGGGAAATGAGCTTCATCGTTGCTTCTTCTTTTTTTTTTTTTTTGGATCATATTTCGTAAAATATTATATTTCTCGTAATGTATTTATTAATTGCTGCAATTTTCGTTTCGTTTATTTGGAGAAAAACAAATTAGAGGAAATATATTTTTTGATTGTGTATTAAATGTGAAAATTGTAAGTTTCTTTGGCAAGACGAATTGTTGAACTTGCTCATCGTTCTTTAAATCTTTCTAATATTTTAACTAGAAATATGATAGTACACATTCTTCGTTCATTCCATTAGAAATTGGGATGAATGAACAGAATTAGAGGGAATGAAGAATACAACAATTCATTTTAATGACTCTTTATTTATAACCATTAATCTAAAACTATCACGAATTAAAAGCTTTCTCTTATAAATAATATATACATTTTTATGGATCAAAAGACCGGAAAAGCAAAAGTATTTTATTCTTCTGACATTCAAAATGCAAGGTTCGTCGTCTCTCTTGCGCGAAAATGGCTCGCAGCCATTTTGTAAAGGTCACCCTTCGATACCACCCCTGCCTCATGCCGGCCACCAACCCCTGACTCGAATCAGTTCAATTACCCCGAAATGGCGCGGCTCACCGACTTCTTCGACGGCTTCCTGCTGCGAAAGCAGTTGACCGCTGGTCAACTCTCTGCTTGACCGTGAATAATTCGATTCCACACCGGACAAAGTGGCCATTGAAGAGGAGTCGAGCGTGCGCGAAATTGAATTTGACGTTAAACACGTTTCCCTTGAAAACTTGCTTCCACCTGTCGTTCTCCTTCCTTCCTTCCTTCCTTCCTTCCTTCCTCGTTCTTGTTTCAATATTTTTCAATATTCCACTCTTAAAAATCATTTTCAAATTCTGAAAAGAGAAATAATTTTTTTTACGATCGAAGTAATTTCTCTCGGATATAAAAATCCCAATTAACTTAATAATTAATTTCAAATATCGACAATCAAACAAAAATGTACGCTTCCTTCGATCTCTTTCTCAAATCCCATCTCCCCCCCCCCCCATGCACACTCCTCCAGAAAGTAAAGTCCCTTCGCCGTTTAAAAATTCACTGGAACTCAAACAAAAACGTGGCACAAAAACTGCATCCCAATTGGCAGCCCATCGAAAAAAGGGTTGGACGCAATATTTACTAATACCTGCGGCAACGAAGAAGAGAGGGTTAAGGAAAGTGGAAAATAAACGATTAAAAATCGACATGGTCCACGAGCCGTCGATAAATCACCGGCTAATACCCGCTACAGGGCGCGTGCCGCAAGGAAAGAAAGGAGTGACCGGACATTATCGTCCAGGTCAACTCGGCGGGGCAGGGGAAGTGGAATTTCCGGTTTCTCGTCTGGTGGCCAATCCGGTGGAGGTCAGCGGGTCCCCCGGCCCGGGTCGAGGGTCAGCCCAAACAATCTTTCCTCGGGGTCAGCCCCACCGCGTTTACGCCACTGATTTATGGCCTGCCTCCGTCCTGGATAACTCTTCGCGGTCGAAAAGCGACCGTGCACCGCGACAAAGACTAATTGTCGGTGGATAATTCGCAGCAACGTGTTCCTTCTTCTGCGGTTCAAATGCGATTGGAAACGAATTTAAAGCGTTCTTAGAAACGATGAGGTGAAATGATTTATGAAAGGAAAACTTTATTACTTTTACGGTCGATGATGGAATATAACAGAGACACGTTTCAAAGGAAGAAAGTTTCCACAAATTCTATCTAGATTTACATTTCATCCCTTTCGAAATATATTTAACAACCAATAAAAAATATAATATACGATTTTGTAATCGTACTAACATCTTCCATCGCACCTTAACCTTCCATCCGAACACCGCACACTTCCAACAACTTTCCAACCCATACTCGTCGCGAAATCCTCTCGAGAAAGCATCCTCTGGCAAAATCCCGCGGATTCGAACGTTCCGTTTCGAGCTGTTGTCCCGGAAAAGCGGGGAGGGAGAGGAGCCAGTGGCGAATAGGAACCGGAAAACAGGCAGATAAGAGAGAGAGAGAGAGAGAGAGGACGCAACGGCAAATTGGCGCAAATTGGCGCAGGACGTAAAGCTGCATAAGACGGTAAGCCAGTGGCAAGCAATCGCGAGGACGAGTCGGCCAGGATCCGAAGGGACGAGAGGAGAGGCAGAGCGACAAAAGGGAAGAGGAGGAGCGGGAGGGAAGTGGAGGATTGGTGGAATGGGAAGAGATCGTTAGGCATGTTACGTCTTGCATCCTGCCAGGACGATGGAACAGCCGACATACTCTGTCGTGTATACCGTTGCACGTACACCCCTTCTGTTCAGTTTCGGTGCATGTATACGCGCGAGGACGCGCGCGAGCACGCTGCTTTTGGCATCGCCCGCCCCCTCCACGTCTTTCGAAAAGCAGCCAGGATAGCGAGGGCGACGAACCAACGTTACACAGCCGTGCAACATGGTGGCTCGCCATCCATTTCTCGAATGGCGGTTCGTATCATCGTCGTGACGTCTTAATTTAGAGTCTCTTTTTCGAGTCGAATCTTTCGAGGATTCTTTTTCTTTCGGGCACGATAAATGTGATCAGTGTTGCTAGTGTTTTAGGGAAGGGTGAAGAAAGGAGAAAGATAAAGGAATATTATGTTTTAAAGAAAAACAACGTACAGATTTCTCGGTGTAAATAATCGTCTTTACTTTTCACAACTTTCAAAAATAGTAAACATAGGATCTAAACATAGGATCAATTTGGCGAATTGGCGATTTAGAAGATCTCCCCTTTGATTCTGAACTAAATTCCTCGAATTTAGGCGATGAAAATTTAACGAGACAGCACACGTCTAATTAATCGGCTAACACAGAGAAAGTCAGCAAAAGTCGATCTGACTCAGGCTCGATCCCTTCCCTAGAATAGCTGGTAGAAGGTAAGTTGGAAACTGCTTGGTCGGGTAGTCCTTATTGACTGGCAAGGAGGAGGCAGGGGCTTCTCCGGGAGCGCGATGGGGTTGCTTAGGCAACTTCAAATTAATTTCAAACATAGGGAGAAACAATACTTAATGCCATGGAGGGCGGCCGGGTCTCGAGCAACGGAGCATCCCATAATAATTATTTTCCAATGAAAACTCAAATTGTCGGTGGGTTCGGCCCCCATCTCGTCGGGGATAAACTTTGCCCGGGATGTCTGCCGAGGATGTCAAGATGACATCGAGACCATTGGATCAAATAAACGCTCTCTGAGAGTCAGATCTCGAGAAAACTCTTTTTCTTTACAACGAAATTCCTTCTGTTTTCGAAAATTCGAAGGTCGATCGATATAATACAATTTCGATCTTTTCCAAGAGAGCCAAGCTTTAAAATTATAACGTGAAAGATCGAAGCTTTCAGTTTCAAAGGGAATTAACAACGCGAATTCTTCGATTCGCGTTCGGAGGAGGCGGCACACATTGCATTTACACACAAATCCCATTCCGTCCCCCTCGAATCAAAAACCTGTGCCGAAGAGAGAGAGAGAGAGAGAGAGAGAGAGAGAGAGAGAGAGAGAAGCAAGAAGAAGTTCAAAACCCAGATCTCAAGAAGAAAAATCTTCATCCCCCCAAAAGCTACTCGAACATCGCCCGAAGACGCGCGAATTAAAAGCAATCCCGTCGCAGGATCCACTTAACGCCCGACCCCCCCTCCTCCCCCCTCCCTCCTTCTTTAACTCGCTCGTCGAATCAGCGTGTTTCCAAAGAACGGTCGCGCGGCAAAATGCGGAAACGTTGTCGCCGGTTTTCGAAGGCGGAGGAGGATGTTCGCTCGCCGAAACAAGAGACGCGAGCGGCGTTAATGGAATTCGATCCAGTTTTCGGGAAGACTTGCCACCCGGAAGACGGAGAAACGCCTCGCGGAGAGGTCGTGTAATTACTCTGAGGAGACGGCTCAAAGATGCTGCGCTCCGCCTGAAGACGGCTGAAGACGTTCTCGCGCCCCGAGGACACGTTACGTGCACGCTTAATCGCGCCGCTTTATTCGCGACGGTGTATTCGCCGCGAGAAATAAGAGGTTGGTGGAGGGAGGAGGGGTTGGAACGCTTTGCGAAAATGATTGGGGAGGGAAGAAAAATAAGGATACGATAATAGATTTCTTTCTTTTCGAAATTAATTTTCATCCTTCTTTCGAGAGGAGAAACGAATTGTTGATACGTAAAAATACGTTGGATATGAACTTGCCAGCTACAATTATCAACTTATCTCGACTCATTCAGTTTGAATTGACGTTAATCTTCTTATACTTTGTTAAGCAGATCATCCTCAAACATTCGAAACTTCTCCACCAGAATTAGCATCTCATCTTAATCCCCTTTTCAACCGTACATCTACCAAACATCTTAAGTTACCGTGCTCACAACCGTTATCATGAAACCGTCATCATCCACTCCTCGTTTCATCGTGGCGAGTCGAAGTCGTTTTTCAAATAGATACACAAACACATTTTCTCCCCGCTTGCGAACCAAAATCTTTCATCTCCTCAACACATGATACTTAAGTGCTGCAAGATCAAAAATCATTGTCTCGAAAATCGAGAAGACATCAAAAGAAGGAAGGAAGGAAGCAAAGTAGGAAGTTAAAGTCTGACCACCATCACGGTTGGACCATTTGGAATGTTTCGCTTATATGGGAGATCCCTGGTAGGATCCCTGGTCGTCTGGAGCGGCAACACGCCGCCGATCCCCTCTTGGCAAAGCCCAGAAGGTTACCATGACGACCAACGCGTGACGTAACCACCCACCAGCGGGCCCGCTGAAACAAATGAAGCCACGTCCTCCTCCACGTACACCACCCAGCCCTCCCTCTTTCCACCACCCTCCCTATCCCTGTCCCGCTCTTTGCCTTCGCGATTCCCAGCCTCCACTTGCGGGATCACACCGCGAGCAAGTGGTCCAGAACGTAGGTAGGTGTGCGGGGGAGGAGGGAGAGATGGGTGGAGGATGCGCGGCGAAGGAGAGGACGAGGATGCTGGCAGGCAAAATTACAAGGACCCGGCCAGGTTCTCTCGGTGGAAACTTGCCTATGAAGTCCTCGTTGCGGGGAATATGCAGCCCGAGTACCCGGGCGTCTGAGCAAGTTTCTATTTTACGAGATCTGTTTCTCCGGGGCACAAAGAGGATCCGTGGAATTTCGTAGGAGGGCGAGAGGAGGGCGACGAGGGAATGCTCGTGGAATGGAGGATAGAAGGGTTAGAGTATATGTATAATTGATTGGATGCATCGCGTGTTTCTTTTCTGGGATATCTTAGGAGATGGATAAGGTTTGTCCGTTTTTTATTATATAGGGAGGAGGGGTAATGATGTGGATCGTGATGTGGTTTGAAATCGTGTATAAATTATACGTTTATAGGAAAATAAATTATAGGAAAGGATTTAAATTTTATTTCGTAGGAGGAAACGAAACGATGGGAAATTTAGGTAGGAATTTAGGTTTCGTTGCGATTCTTGAAGAAATGAGAATGGAAAATATCCGTGGAAATCTGTTTATATCCGGAGAAAAGTAGAGAAATCATCGTTTTTATGCATGAAAGACTGTTGCTCGCATTGTAATATTTAATAAAATCGAGGAGAAGGTTAGAAATCTTAGATCGAACAATGGGTAGCAAGGTTTCATAGATACAATGTTCCAGTTTCTTTGATGGAAACCGATAGTCAGGTCATACGATCCCCGGTATGAGAGAGATTCGATTCCATCCTCTCGCAACACGCCTCGATTCTCACGGCTTCTTTTTTCACGATTCCTGGCATTCTCTTTGCCGCTCAGCCTTCCCTACATTCCTTCCATCGTCGAAGAATACGTAACGAGAGGGCGCGTGGCCGAAATTCGAATCGGCGAGTGATGAAAAGGTTTCATGGATCGTAATTCTAAAAAAACTCGATGACCCTTCTTTCTCTCGAATAGCCGATCTTTATTCTATGATCTGAATATTTTAAAAGAATATTGGACATTCTAGCTGCATGAAAGACAATACGTATTTTTTGAATTTACACGCTTTCCGCAATAAATATGCAATAATAATCTTTATGCGAATTTAAAAGATTAAAAAAATTAAAATTGGAATTTTCGAGTTAGGATATATATATCTAAGAGAATCGGTAAAACAAATATTCGTACAAATATAAATTACACTTACTTGTCCAGCGTTGCTTTCCCGTAGAAAATTTCTCCACTCTTTCGATTCTTCGTGAGGATAGGCGATGGGGGAAGCTCCTCTCGTGCAGTTGTCGCTGATTAAACTGGTTCACCAGCTCTTCCACTTGATCGCCTCTTCTTTCTCTTGCTGACTCAGACCCTTCGAGAAGAACACACTCGTCTTCCTTCCGTGGATTTTTATACTACGTCCTTCTTACTTCCTTTTCTCCCCTTATTTCTCTCGATAGTTTCCCTTTGGAGAATTCTTTGAAAGGAACGTTTGGTATCCCAGACATGTCCCGAATTTGCGCAAATTCTTCCCGTGAACTGTTTCCTTTTCCCGCGTAAAGAGATATAAAGAGGGATGAAAAGGAAGAAAGTTGGATGGATACATATCCGCGAGACGAGGGGTCTAGTCGAGCTAATCCTTCGACGGACTCGTGCAGTTTTGGAAAGATTGAATAGGAGCGCGAGGGTGGTACGGTCGTAAAGCATATTGAGAAACTTTTTTTTTTTTTATCGCTGCCTATGCCTCGTGAAACATCGGTTTTATATTAGATTTCGTACGAATTGTGGGTGGAATGACACGTCACAACGCGTAGCAAGTTGAGTTTTATTGAAAAATGCAAACGATTAACATATTATAACAGAATACAAAAGGATAAGATTTATAGCAGGTTTCATTTATAGCAAGTGTTATAAACAATACTTTCGGTATTTGTAAGTCAAAATCATTCTTTATTAATTCGTTTAAAATATTTTCTACAATATTATCGAAACAATATCTTAAAGTATCTTAAATATCAAAATATAATATTCCCTTTCTTTTATGATACTCTTTACATTTAGTTCTTTTCTTATTTTATGAGTAAAAATAACAAGTATTATCTTATTTCATTCTCAGACAATAATATTCTCCATCCTTCTTCTTCTTCTTATTCTATTTCAAAAATATAAAATAATAAGTATTATCTCCGTTCCACTCTCGACAACAATATTCTCCACGGTAATTCTTCACGATAATACAACTTTTTATTACTTGTTTAACTCAATCCACTTTGAACCCTCTCCGAACGAACTTTAATACGTGGCATCAGTTATAAAACACCAGCAATCAAACGGATACAGCCCCAGCAATCCACATCTTCTCCTCCGCATCGTATCGCTAAAAACACGTTTCTTCACTCGAGTTCATCGAACGCCCGTCCAAGTATTTTTTACATTCTCTAAAACTTTCCACGTATAAACTCCATTCCTACGATCACGTATCTCTCCTTGGAAACCCATCCATACCTATTTTCATAATCCTCCAACGAACGACTCTCGAGAAAAAATTTTTTTCACGATCCCGACAATCGTCGAAGAAAAACGAGCAAAAAATTTCCTCTCTCTTTCTCTCGTTCTCAACTTTCTTCATACCTTCCATATTCGCCATCGGCCAGGTTCTATCCACTTGGAGTTTCGTAGGTCATCGAGGATCGACAAAAGGGAACGGAAACAGGTTGGAATCGGATTCGAAGAAGAGGAGAATCGAATAATCCGTTCCCGATTTCAATTAATCGAGAAATAATTAGCGGCGCGGAGCGCGTTGGGAGACGCGCATCGAGTCGATGCATCGGGGTAGCGAAAGGGGTGGAACAATGGGGTGACACGGAACGTTTGTCCCGGACGTCACGTCCCGGCATTATCCTTTCAAATTGGTTATTTTCGGTAAATACCGTTTTGAAAAGCCAATAACGCTGTTTCCCCCATTGTGCGCGCTCTCACCCCGTCGGCCAGGGCCTCGATATATTTACGATTTCACCCTTTACGGGGACGAAGGGGTGTTCCCGGAGGTGAAACCCTGACAAAAGTAATCCCGAAAACGGCACAGGTGATGCTGCTTTCCAGTGGGAAAAAAAAAAAAAAAAAAAAAAAGAAAAATATCGAGGACTCCACGTGGAAGGTAGCAGAGAGAGAGAGAGAGAGAGAGAGAGAGAGCGCCACCAGGTAAACCACCCTTCGATCTTTTCGGCGATCGAATCTTTGGGTTTCACGAGATTCGATGTGTATCGAGATATATTCGAGGTGATGGATGATGGTTGAAAGAGGGAGACGGAGTTGGTTGGAGGAGCAGGTCGAGAGCGCGGAAGCCAATTTTTCGAGTGGAGGGTGCCGAGAGTATTGGGTAGACCAGATAAGGGATGCGTTGACGAGGAACGAAGTCAGGGCAAGTTCTGTCGCTGACGGCGAATCTCGAGCTGGGTGTTCACGAGTGGTTTACGAGTCGCTCTGGGGAACTGTTTTTACTGTTGCTTGTATTCGGGGGGAAATTGGAATCGGGATTGGAGAGGGCGGAAATTATCCGATCTGGAAGGGTTAATAATAATAAGCGAGTGGATACGTAATTTAATCTTAAGTAGTAAGTTTTAATTCTATACACGAGGCAAGTTTTTAGAACTTTTTTGTTATTCACTCCTCGATTCTTCACCTCTCGATTGAATCTCTTGATTCGAGACATGCAACGAGAGTCGAAGAGAGTCTTCTCGATTACTCTAAAAAACTTGCAAAGAATCGAAACGTTGAGCGCAATCTTAATCCCTGTCCTCCCCCTCCCGAAAAATCCGCTGGAGGGGAAGGTGCTCCACGCAGAGGAAGTCGACGTCCGTCGAAGGAAACGCAAGGAAGCGCAAGCGAGGAGGGGCGAGGTAGGGGCATAAAGAAGGAGGAAAGAGGGGGGAAGAGGTGAAATTGTGCACGCCGACGCGCGCCACGCCGAGATGATGGGCGGAGCGGGGCGGGGGCGGGAGAGGGCGCGAGAAAAGTGAGAACGGGAGAAAGAGGGCTCAAGGTAAATCTTCCCCGGGGCGTCGGCCTTGAACTACATTTTTAATTGCGACTTCCTCGCCCGCCTCGCCCCGCCTCGCTCCTCCAGACGATAAAAACAAAAGAGAAACAGTTTTCTGTCGACGCCGCCGCGAGCGGCCCTCCTTCTCGCCCTGTTAACCCGTCCTCCTCCCCTCCTCCCTCTCCAAACGCCGCCAACGGGGGCCAACTTCCAGCCAACCCATCTCCACCCCCTCCTACAGCTTCCTCCTCCTCCTCCTCCTCCTCCTGCTTCTCCTCCTCCTGCTTCTCCTCCGCGTGCAACACCTCCTCCTCCTACCCTTTCCTCCTCCTCGTGCAACAAGTAGCGCGTTCATTTAAGACGTGTCGGCGTTCTTTTGTTCGTTTTAAAAAAGAAAAAAAAAAAAGGCAAGCGACGAAGTTCCGTTTTAAAGGGGGACGGAACGTTCCAACCACCCCCGAGGAGGGGGATGGGATCGCGAGGATGAGAGAGAGTTGGCGTTGCTAAGATGGTTGGGGTGAAAGGGGAGGAGGAAGAAGGGAGAGACGAGGAGACGCGCGTGCCGTGATTATTCTTCGCGAAGTTAAGAATATATTGTATGTAGTTGTATTCGTGTTTTCGTTTGGGAATTCGTTGGGGAAGGATACGCGTGTTATTTCTTAACGTATTTGAGGAAGGAATAATCTCGCAGGAAATGAATAAGTAAGCGTAAAATTCCCTCGACTCGAAATTTAACAATTTCAACATTTTTCTAATCCAATTGTAATTAGGATTATTTCTCTGTCTTATTCCAGAACCTCGATATGTATATATATATATATATATATATATATATATATATATATATTTTTTTTTTTTTTTTTCGATATATCAAAGTATTATATCGAATCCTCCTCGCTCGAGAATAGAATCACCGACATCGAAGACAGAACCGACCTCTCTCTCTTTCCCTCAACCCTGGGCATATGGCTGCCGCGCATATCCGTCTAGTTAGCGCTTGCACACGATACAAAGTTCGCCGTGGAAACGGATGCGAGAAAGGTCCCAGCATCCCATTCAGCTTCCCCTCCTCGTTCAATGGACCATCTCGCTTCGTTAACCAGTCTGTCGCATTTTTTACTCATCACCTATAGATATACCATAGATATATACATATATACCAGAGCCAGGCCAACCCTTTTTCTCGCAATTTGAATACATTGTACCCCAGCCCGACATACATATGTATATCCGACCGATACTTTCGGTCTTCTCCTCCCCTCTCCCGATCTCAGTCCGTTTCACTCTTCCACGTCGATTCCCTGCGTATCGCAGTTTCTACCTGGATAACCCTACCTACAGGAGGGGGGGAGGGAGGGGAGGGGTTTGTGTCGTGGCTTGACCGAGTTTCCAGTCTCTCCTTTCTTCCCTCCTCTCGAATAGACAGAGTAGAAATACACCCCATACCGTCCCTCCACGGGCCCGATTTCCTCGACAATGCTTCTGATTTTGATTTATATGACGCGACCGACAGCTACACGGAATCACCGAAGGGTGCACCGCGACGGAAATTATAAATTCATGCAACCCTCCCCCCCTCCTCCGTCACGGGACGTTCGAAAAAAGTTTCGCCCCGGGCGATTTGCGATTCGCGTTCCATCTTCTTCGTCCCCCTCCTCTCGATCGGGGGCCCCACGTTCGTCTCGTGTTTTTGCCTTTTTTTCTTCAGGCCCATCTGTTGATCGATCGAACGGGGTACGATGGATTCGCAAAATGCGTGTAACGGGCCCTCGAGAACCGGGGGTTCGTTGGATTTGGTGAAGATGATGCGGAAGATTGTCAGAGGATTTGGTTTATCCTGCTTTACGTTGGGCGATTGATTCGCTCGTCGAGATCAGAGGTTCTTTCGATTGCGTGCTCACTTATTCGTCACATCGCTGTTATTATCTGTTTATGAATATGATCGGTTAATTTCAATTATGCTGTATTTTTAAAATAATACACCAAAGAATGTATTATATCTCATTGATCAAATTGTTCTAAGTAAACCTGGCCAAAAACTCAAAGGCACTCTCGATAGAGTTGGATAAATAAATCAACCCTCGAGGGTTGAACTTTGTTCGAAGCCAGCGACACGGGGTTAATGGCGCGACCGGATTCGCGGGATGATCCTCGTCTAAAAGGGATGGAGGATTCCGCGCTTCGAAATTAACCGCGTGCATAATTCTGCGCGTCGACTAACGTCAAGATCCGATTTGCCCTGATTCGTCCCCCGTGGACGACCTCCTGTAATCCAAATCCTCCTGTCCTGTCGTCTCGATGTTTCTCCATCAATAACTGATACTCGCCTGAGGAGCGCGCCTCCTAGCACCCTCCTGACACACATAAGCGGGAACAGCCCTGCTTAAACCGTTCCACGCGAGATCCTACACCCCGGATGCACTTTGTGCCGCTACTCCACTTCCACCGCGGGGCTAATTTTCGTGATAGTCGGATAGAGGTTTAGAGGGGAATTTGGACGAGGATGGAGGAGATGGAGCAGCTTCGGGGCGGATGCTGTTCGTGATGAAGTAATTACTTACTGTACCAGGTATTGTGTCATTTTGAAAGAGGTGATATTTTTGAAAGAGGATTTTTCTAGCTTGTGCTTGTGCTTTATCGTATTGTTTTCTTCTATACATTGAGGTTTGTATCGTCATCGGGTAAATTGTGTAACAATCGATCGATTAAATATTGACTCATTCCAGTTTTACAGGTAATTTATTATAATTATTGGTGATGTTTTCGCGTAAGTATTTTTCAACGTTTGAAACAAGAATAAAAGGTATACAATAAAATCTCTATTGTTTGAAATGTTAATTTATGAATAATAACGCGATAAAATATGTTCGTTTATATTTATATATTATTTTTATACTTTATGTTCGTATTTATATACGTACGAGGATAATTCAAATACCTCTTCCATTTATATTTATAAATATGTTACACACGATCTTGCCACGTGTCACCATGCGTCTCAATTTTCACGTGCATTTTTAGAAAATTCTTCTCGGGTATAATTCTGATATTCCGAGATAAACATTCCGTTTCTTCCATTCTGTTCTCGTAATATTTGCATACCACACACAAAGTCGTAAGATTACAACGATTCGAAAAATATTTACATTATATTATCGACGTATTCGAAACATACATACAGGCTTAATTACTCCGAATCCGCAAGTTCTCCTATATTCGTTTCAAAATATAATCAAAGAGAGTCATCCAACAATCAAAAATTTCAATTCCTTCGTCCCGATTTAATGATTCGCCTGTTATTCGATCGTTCCACAGAACACCTCGACCAGAATCGTAATAATTAAAATCTCATTTGAGAACTGCGTCCTCGGCCACGACGAGAATATTTCACGAGCCCTTTAAAAGGTTTCTTATTCCAGTCAGACTCCAACAGAGGATCCATCCCGATTTCCAGAGAGTTCACGAATTTCGAAATGGGAAAAGGGCCGGAGGATCTCGTCGTGGTCGAAGGGGTGTCGCGGCTCTCACGGCTTTCCACCACGCTTCGAGCAGCCCCCGACGGCTGTCGGGGCAAAAGGGTTACGTGAAAACTCCTCGTCTCGGCGACAAAGGGGGTCTTATCTCGAATTTCTAAAGTCCCACCTTCCTGTCCTTTGCAACGTTCCACGATTCTTCTCACCCTTGGCCCCTTTTCATCCCCGCGCAACCCTTTCACAGGAGGATTCCTCGCTCGAGATATCGTTATTAGGCGGTGTTTCATTCATCGGCGTGTATTCTGATATTTTTTTTTTTTTTCTTTCTTCCTCTCACAGAGGAATCTATCTCGTTTGTTGCAGGATCGACGCGTGCACGATCCACACACGACGAGTAACACGCCACTGGGTCGAAGAAGGGAATTTTCTGGGACGTTGGAGATGATGACCGTTGATGATGAAACGTGAGTTTTCGTTGAAATTAATATCAAATTATCTATATAACGATATATGTTTCATCAATTTTAAAAAGAATCCATATAATGCATTCAAACAAACCACGAAAACACCCTCCTTACCTTATTCACCGCAAAAATGAAAAATAGCCAATTTAAAGCCATTTAACGCAATAACACCACACACAATAAACCGTTTCCTTACAACACGCCTCGAACACATTCTCAAGACGGAAGAAGAAGAAGAAGAAGAAGAAGAAGAAAAAAAAGGGGTGGCGCGTGAAATTCAGCGCGCGTAATAAATTCACGGGGAAAGTTGTCGTAGTAAAAGTAAAAGAGCGGAATGGCTCGAGGATGAGGGGGAGGGGAGTGGAGGAGGGCGACCGCGTGCTAAGAGCCGCTCGATGAACGAACGAGTCCGTTTAAATAACGCGCCACTGGATCCTTGCTCTGCAACGGCGTTGGTAGTTAGGAAAATGTCTTACTTAAAGAGAGAAAGTTCGTCGACCGGGGGAATCGGCCGCGACCCTGGCCCAGAAACAAAAGCTTGGAAGAAGAAGCTTGTGAATAATTCAAGCGCGCGGATGAAATGAGGAAAGAGTTCCTCCGGCGAGGAAAAGTTTCCTCGAGGCAAATTTTACGCGGCCTGCTTTTCTTTCATCGCTCTCTCCCCCACCCCACCCGCCCCCCCTCCCCCGCGCGCCCTTGAAAACACTCTTAATTGAACCTGCCGCCATCTCCATCCCCCCTCTCTCTCTCTCTCTCTCCCTCTCCACGGCTTTTAAGAGAGAGAGAGAGAGAGAGAGAGTTCTCGCTCGTTATCCCGGAATCGATCCCATCGAACGATTTTACACACAGGCTCGTCGCGTCGAGATGAAACTGAGTTTTCGTCGTTTCGAGGGAATTTCGGGGGTGATTCTTTTTTTTTTTTTTTTTTTTTTTGGAGATTGCGAATTTTAAGGAGGAAGAGGATAAATCGTTGTTGGCTTTTCTAGTGTCCTCGATCGATTCGAGGTTCGCGAATGATCTCATTGTTTCAAGTTCGAGAGAATTATCGTGAAAATGTATCGTGAAGTGAAATGCTCGAATATTGGATTTTTCGCGAAGAGTTTTCAATATGAAATATTGATTAAAAAGATTCGTGGTGAAGGAGGAATCGTTATTACATACAAAAATAAATACAAAAAAGAAGAGAAATACGCGCGAATACGTTCTCTTCTTCGTCGAACGTTCTCCAGGACCTACCTCAAGAACCTCGCTCGAAGGGTGGAAAAGGGTTTAGCTGCGAGAGCCGTAACCGTAAAATTCCTGGGGGTTTAGAGGGGGTCTGCGACACTGCGAAAGGGAGGCAACGGCCGAGTAAAGATGGCGAGGAAGGGGGCAGTGACGGGCGCCCCCCCCCTCCCCCTCCTCCCTGTAAACAAAAGGCAATGCGCGGGGGCAAATTACGGATTCAAACGGCCGCCTTTTGTCTTTTCATGTTTACTTCTTTGTTTTACCGTCGTCGTCGGTATTGTTTCAGCGGAGCGACGGAAAAAGCCAAAGGGGGGTGGAAGGTCATGCTTTGCCTTTGTGGGAACTACGACCAGCTTTGTTTGTCCCTCCAGCTTTTTTCCCTCTCCGTCCACGAGACTTCTCTTCCCTCCTTTTTCTTTTTTTCACCGGCTGACCCGTCCCCTCTCCTTCCCTCTCTTCTCCTCCTTTTTTCTCTTTCATTATTATTATTTCTTCTTCCACCCCTTTGTGCAACGCGAGTCGTGGCAACTGACAGCAACGCGTGGTCGATCGGTCGTTCATGGACCTCGGGAGGTCCGTGACGGCTGGCTGTGTCGACTCCCTCGATTCCATTATTATTCGTTGGAGTTTGGAGCGATCGCTTCTCGTTAGCGGGATGAGATCGTTTTTTATTTTTGGGGGGAGGAGGGGAGGGGGGAGAGTGTTTTAGTCGGAACGTTTGTTGGGATATTTTTTTATTATTCGTAGCACGCAGTTGTGTAATCTGGTGAAATCTCGCATTTGTTCCTTTGTTGTGAATCACGAAAATTAACAATCGTATTGTGAATCGATGCCACGATTTTTAATCCGTATATCCGTATATACAACGATAACGTGAATAATTTGATACTTGACTTGTAAGTCTTTGCAAGATATATTTATTCTTTTAACGTCCTTAAACAAGGTGTCTGGATCTTGGATGTATGATATAATATTCTCGATGAACGAATATGGGAGAGTTTTAATTTTTAAAAGTATTAAAATTATTAAATTCTGCAGCGATGCGGTGAAGAATGATTTTTCCAAACCGACGAGTTTCCATTTCTCCTTACTCAGTTTACCATACACTTAAAAAAACTTTTTAAAACCCGGTACTCCTTTCGTTTCTACCATTCCCAATCTCCTCAAATCCCTTCTCGTGCCTTTCTCGTCATATATATATATATATGTGTGTCTCGAATCACCAGGAGAAATTCTTCGATATGTACGATATGCAATATGTGTACATCCCCTCGATCGAGTCGCAAGTAGGGCAACTAAAATTCTCTAGCGAATCGGCGATCGAAACGGAATAAATTTTCCATGCATTTCTTCGATGGAGCAAGCATCGTCCACGATGGCCACGATGGTTATTTCGAGTCGATTAATTGAACTCGATTATTGTCGTGCCCTCCGGCTGAGAATATGAATCTTTCACGAATCGTGGAACGAGTCGAAAAGGGATGGAGAGGGGTGGTGGTTGGGCTCGAAATTTGCACGCGAAAACGAACGATCTCCCCGGTAAACTGACAACGAACGTGACGTCGCTTAAAGATTCAGAAGGATAGACGTATCTTCGAACGGGAAGAATAAGGAAAATTTTCCACCCTGTCGAAAAGCCATTTTCGGCCAGAGACAGGACGAAGACCTTTTGTCGAGGAGAAGATTAATTTTCGACCGTGGGACGATTAACTTGGTACGATGGTATGATAAAATTTGTGAAGGGTGAGGAAGATAATAAAATTTTGATGGATGGAAAATTGTGAATCGATCGTTTGGGCATTTATTGATTTATTGAATTTTTTTTTTTTTTATATGATTTTTCAAATAATTTGTAATTCTTATTATTCGAAAATGCGATATTCAATCACCTTTCGACGAGAGATAACATTTAATGGGTTCAAATATTTTTTTTTTATACGTCTATTAATAAAAAGAGAGAAGATTTTTGTTTATAGAACGGAGAGAAAATTGAAAAATAATAAAAAAATTGTGGAATTTTTTTCACAAGAATATCTCCCCTCCGATTTTTCACACGCGAATTCTCCGTAACATGAAATTATCTCCATCCAAGATCTAAAATTTAATTTAAAGAAACTTTTCTAATTAATTTCTAAAATTTCAAAAAGATAGAGCGGAACAACTTGTCCCCTCTTGTCCAAGAATTTCGAACGAGCAACTTCCTCTAAGAATTACATCGATTAATCTCTCTCCAGAAAATCTCTCTCCTTATTTACCAAGACGAGCGGTATAATAGACAGCAGGAGCGAAGAATGTGGAACGAGCTGGTTACTTGACCCGAGAACCTTTGAATTAATCGTGGGGGATGCTAGAATACAGCAATAATTGAATCTTCGTGGCGCCATTTTAGCTGCCAACGATTCTTAATTACATCATCCAGTTTTCATTTATCTTCTCTCTTCATCTTTTAGAAATAAACACGTTCCGTATATTCGACTGAAAAAAATCACCATGTACGTAAGAAACGTACGTTCACCATCGATACCATTGCTTAAGTGTTAAGGCTACTATTGATTCTCTGAGAAAGCGTACTATATGCATCGATTAGAATTTACAACACGAATTAAACGACAAATTGATCAATTCTCATTCTCTGTATCGCGATATTCTTTCTAGCTTTCTTTCCATTGTTCTCGTCATTAATCTGCCGAAACGATATTCAAATTACCATCTAGAAAAAGAGCCACGTACGGATTAAACAGACTGTCGCGTACAAAATATACACTTATAGTCTTTGCCTCGTTGCATATTATCTCTCATCCCCTTAGCATAAAATAACACGCAAAAAACTTATTCGTCAAAGCGGCCAACCCAACAGCTATATATACGCAACATCGTCAAACTGTCCTCTCCACAGCCCTTCCATCCACCCCGAACAATCTCCATTCGCCGCGGCTCGTCGAGGTAACGCCGTCGGAAACGAGACGTCTCCTTGCACCCTATTCTCCACCCCACACCACCCCCGATGGCGAAACGAGGTCCGTGAAAAACCAGACGCCGCTTACTTTCGAAAATTTCGTTGCACGCTGCTGGTCAGGCACGACCTTCTCTCTCCCTCCCCCCCCCCTCCCCCTCTCTCTCTCTCTCTCGAGGGATCGTTGAACGTCGAGGGTGAGGGGACCACAGGGCGAGAAGGACCACGGTGTGTTGAACCGGGTGGAGAGAGACGGTGGAGGTGGAGGGAGGGTGGAAAGGAGGGGGTTGGCGCGGCGGTCGGCAAGGACTACGAGATCAATATGTATGTTGGGGGATGTGGACCACGTGGGTCGGGGGTGGCCGGCAACCGGCGGCTGCTGATTGGCCAACGGCCACCCCAAGGCCACGCCCACTCCCACACACGGTGTCTTAAAGCCCCGACGAAGCGGCAAGCACCCTATATACCTTGGTGAACAGCCACCGCAAAAGCAGAGGGACGTTGGGGATGGCTGCTGGATAGCGGCGGATGCCAACACCACAGCTCTACACTAACTATCCCCTAACACTGTTACCGAATTCGGTGGAATCATCGAAAATTGAAAACCGACTCGTCTTGCCTCCCCTCCCCCCCCCTTTTATTCTCCTTTTATTCTCCTTTTCGTGGCTTTTCTATGGGAGAGGGAGAAGGGGGGGGGGAAAGGGAGAGAACACTGTCTTCCCCTTCCTCCCCACCCTTCATCACGACGGTGTAATTCGATTAAGCGGCGATGCCGGGATAACACAGTTTTGGAGAAATTGATTTTCTATCTTTTATTTATTATCTTTCTGGTGGTAGAAAACTATACCTACGGTCGGCGGTGTAATTCGATCGAAGAACAGATGTTGAAGGAGCGTATGCATGCTTTAAAGTTTGTGGAGGATACGTATTTGTAGCGGAGCTCGTTCCATCGTTCCCTTCCTCTCTTCCTTTTATTATTATTCTTTCCTCCTGTTTTGTTTCTTCCTTGTGGAAAAATTTGAAAGCACGGTTGACGATAATTCGATTTAGACGCCGAGGTGAAATAGTTTTGAAGAATGTAGGGACTAGTTTTTATTACGGCGGATGAAACAGGTGAAGCGGTTCTGGTGTTAATGCGGAATGGAATACTGGTTTCGCGAGCCTGTTCAGTCGTGGCCGCTTTCTTGTCTAATTTACATTCGCGTTGATTCGAGCGTCACGATCAACGAGTCGAGGGTTAAATGGGGTGACAGGTTGCGAGAAAAGATTGATAACTTTATGAGTGGATATTATATAGTAATTAAATGTGGAATTTTTAATTTGATCTTGATTTTATTATATAGCAACTTTCAACAATTTTCTTTGAAGAAAAAATATCTAGTTTAAAATGTATCAAAAAATCAGTACTTATTCCATTATATTTCTCGAATAGTTAATGATATCCATTGTACATCATGTGTACAAATATTCTATGCAATGCAAGTAAAAATATAATTCGAGAAATGCGGATAAAATTTAATTTTCCTATTTCTGTCCTTCTGCTAAAGTAATCACGAAAATTTATAATGATAATAATAATCGATAAAATTATAACAAAGAAATTCTTTCATATCCTCGGAATTAATGTGATTTTTTTACATCGAATTTTACTAAATTTAGGACTTTTTTATTTTATTTTCATATATTGTAAGAGTATACCTAGTAGGTTTGTATACAAGAAAAAGTAATACACAATCATTGCTATTACATTTGCATCATCTTGTAAATCTGAAGATCTCAAATCTGAAAGTTACGACAAATGAAATATTAATTACGAAAACCTATTACGTCCATTTCATCGATATATTACGGAATAAGAGAAATTAAGATTGCCCCGGAAAATCCTTTAAAATACAAAGTGAATTGTTCTCGGTTCGAAGAAAATCGAATATCATTTCTCTTAAGTAACCACGGGATTAAAGAAGCGAATTCTCGTTACATCAATTAACAAATTGTTCGATTAATCGACTCGTCAAAGCGCGTACGACACGCCATTGGATTTAATTAGCCGTGTAGATCTGGAAAGCAAGTCGAGAACGGCTAACGATATTATCCAACCCTTCTGACGATCGTCGATAAACGAGAATCACTCCTCCCACTAATTCTTCCTTTCGACCCCTTCTTCGCGCAGATTCGAAAAGAAATCCGGAAATTGCGTGTTTGACGATTACGAAACGGTCCAAGGATCGATCGAACGATCGTCTGAAATTATCAATGAAACGATAAGCTAAGCGATCGAATACGATTTATTTCAAAGCGACGATTTACGAGTAATTTAACGAGTGGAAGTTAAATTAATAATCGATGAAATTATTATAATTGGAATTTAATTACGAATTGTAGGAAAAATTTTCTTTATTGATTCTGATTGATAAAATATCCATCAATGTGATCGGTGATTATGAGATTTCGAGGAATTTTAAAATTCGAAAAGGAATATACAGTCATAATCTCAATGAAAATTAAATCTTAAAATACTTAAATCTAAAAATATCTCCACACTTTTTAATCGATTCGAAACTAACGATCAAACAATTTTTAAAATTCCACAATTTTCTTCCCTCGCAACAATAATTTCGATTCGATTAAATTCGAAGGTATTCGTGTCAATCGTCCGCCAGCAAACGAGATGGTTGAAAACTTTCAGCGCTATTTCCGCACGATTCTGTCCCCGATTCGTTCCTTCCCTTCTTCTTCTCCTCGTAATAAATATTCAACCTTCGTGGACGTTGGAGCGCAAGATTTCATACACGATTCACACACGGCAATAACGGCGGCGGGGATCACGGTTGCCTTTGAACACTTGTCCGCGTTCCGTTCGAAAATGGCTTCGACAGCTTCGCTAATTAGTCGATCAGGCACCACTTAAACATGGCGGAGCAATTAGGAAGAGCGGATGTGGCGGATAAGTCGTTCAGATCAAACGGTGATCGCCTGTTTGATCGACGAGTTCGATTGGAATTTTCGAAAATGTATTAATATATTTCTCTCTTCTTCGCCATTTTATTGACCGTTAGTCGTTAAATACATATAAATAAATATGCACATTAATCGTTTTTAATATTCATTCACCGACAAGAGACTGTAAATTCGACGCATCCTTTCATCATATACCAGAAATATTTCATTGCAACGACAAGAACGCGAACGAGATAAGAAGTAATCTTACCTCTAAAATGATAACATCACTCTTTCATTACAAAATCCATCGTACTGATTTCGTCATTCACGTATGTTCACAGATGGAACGAGACAGCGTCCGGTCGAGGTGTAAATAGGCCAAGCGGATTCATTAGAGGGAGGGAGGGAGGGAGGGAGGAAGGTGTTCATCAAAGCCCCATAGGTATGCTTCCCCATAATAAGTTATACACGCTTCCACGTTTATAATAGAAAACGGCACCCCAGCGATCGTTTTGGATACTTGGCGAGAATGATAGCCGTTCCATAATTAAATGCACTGCTCGCATGTAACGCGTGCACCCTGTCCCATAAAGCATATTAATGGGTGGAAGTTGGAGGAGATGCGCCCGCTTTTAATAAGCCGCTTACGAGCTCGCGTTTTGATTCGCGTCTTGTAACTTGCCACGGTATTTCTGTTCCAGAGAAGAAATAATAATAATCTCTGGGAGGACAATCCTTTTTTCAGAGAAAAGGAAAAGATTTGGCGGCTTTTATTTTTCTTCCTTAGGCGTAGGTTATTCGTTTTTTCATCCTCCGTGTTTTTGCTAATTTTCGTTTCGTATTATTATTGAGTGAAATTTATTTTGAAAATCGAATTGCACTCGAAGGGATTAGATCGTTTCTCAACTTTTTTACTATCATTTAAATAATGGAACGAATAAGTGAATAGATTTGATGTTGGGTTGGGTATAATATTTTATTTGTTACTTTTTTCTCAGGTTAGTTATACATACATATAGAACGAATTTTAAAATTGATGCAATTTATCAAATTTCGTAAATACAATATTTCATTTTTCTAGCAAATTGAATTCCATTAATAAAAATATTGCTTCGTATAACTTGTTAAATAATTATACAATCAAGAGAGGAAGTAAATAACAAATTCATACGTTCTTACAGACTTCGATAATATTTTCAGTAATCAATAAATTGCGTAACAGTGTTATGCATTGAAGATTTAGCATCTAATAAGCTACCCTTTTTAGACATCATCATTCTGTTTCGAGGAAAGAAAAGAAGAGCAAAATTTCGTCCCTTTATAAATATAATCTATTTAAAAAAAAATACTGCAACCGTCCCTCAATATCAATAAACAACGAATGATAAACTCGTGGCAAAATTTCTTTGCCAAGAATCATCTTGTTGACGATGATATAAACTTGCTCGCGATATTTTCTCCCCCCCTCTCCTCTCTCTGTGTTAACATCACGATCATTTTATCTCGCGAAATAAAAGGAAGACGAACTGCCAATGGAAAAACGGGCCGTCAAACTTTACGATAATGCGGTTTTTTCCCGGTGAAAAGCGAATTTTCCCGGAAAAAAGGGGATGGAGGAAAGGTTAGGATGGAGGAAAACTAAAAAAATAGTAGCGGCAAGCCGAGTCGGCGCGACGAAAGAAATGTTCGCGTGTATCCCCCCTCCCTCTCTCTCCCTGCTTCTTTTCCACTCCCTTCTTCCGCCCCCGCCAACCCCTCCGACACTTGCCGAAGTTTTCATTCATAATTAGAGGGAAAAAAGGGGTGAAAGTGGGTCAGCTGGCGCGCGACGACGGAACCGCCACTTGTAGAGGCGATAAGGAGGCAAAGCCATCCGCGAAATCCTTTTAATTTAGCCCCGCGTTTTTTGTTACGATTAATCGTGTATTTTTTATTATTTCAGATAGTAGATATCTTTCTTCGTAATTTCGTTAATTCTCGATCAACCAGTTTGGATTTATTTATATCTCGTTTTTTCGATAGCGGATTTTTATCTATTCTTGGAAATAGGAATTAATATTATCTTTTTTTATATTATGTAAGAAGCGTTTGTTAATTTATTTATTTTAATATCATTTTAATACTGTTTGGTGAAAGTGAGTTAGAGTTTGAAATTGTTTTTTTAGGGGGCGACAGAGGGAATAATAATAGTAGGTTGAACGACGATTGAAGAATACATTATATGCCTTTTGATTCGAATTAATAACAAGAGTTTGCATTCATACAAGCAAATTTCTCTTATTAAATCCATTTATGCGAATATGTGTAAAATCTCGTTTCAATCCCATGATTGATTCTTGAAGAAAAGTAGAAAAACTGGAGCAAACTTTTTCATCGTTATGGGCTTTAAAAAAGTCTTAAAAAAATTCCAAGATACTTACCATTCCAATGTTCAGGAGTGGTCGTGATAAAAATAAAAATTCAGGAGAGAGAAATTTCGAAGAATGAAATTTCGCTCGATTCACAAACGAGCCAATGTTTTTTTACACGTGCGATTACGTATCGCAATAAATAACATTTTCCTCGTATCGATATTACATCTCAAATCTTCTTTATTTTTCAACAAATTATAATACATCGAAAGCGATTTATACATCGTATAAATAACACTCTCCGCGTATCTTATTTCAAAACGTATACGCGTAACTTTCTATTTACATTTTCTTTCTACGTTTATATATACGATATATTTCGAGAAATACAAGTTCCAAGAAAATAATAATCGCTTCGACGACGACGCGCGAACAAAATATAAACACGGCAGAAGCGGCAGTCGCGAGCAAGACGCGAGAAGAACAAATCCATCCACAGCACTCGTGGAAAAACGACGTTTTCAAGACGAGGCAGGAAAGAACAATGCAATTTACCGGGTCTGGTAACCGGGCCAGCGAAGGGTTGGCCGTCGTCGAGGAGGAGGCGTCCCAAGGAAGGAGGGCAAAAAAAAAACGACCGAATCTACCTCGACGAAGTCGAAGAAAAAACATGGAGGAGTGAAGAAAAGAACAAGCGCGAGGAGAGAGAGAGAAAGCGAGGATCGAGTTTTCGAAGGAGGGACAAGGGCGTCGGCGTTTTCATTCATAATTAGAGAAAAAACAGAGAGGTGCGAAAGGGAAGGCGTGCCTCGAAATAAGACGGTGGAAAGAGGAGAGAGAGAGAGAGAGAGAGGGTGAAGGGTGGACGAGGATGGAGGAAGAGTTGGGCCTCTGCCGTAGTACGCTCTCTACGTAGTAGAAAGAAAGAGTCAATGAAGAAAGTGGCGAGACCGGCGCCGGTGGGGGTGGCTGCTGCTCAATGAATAAGAGGATAAGAGAGGAAGAATGGTGGCGAAGACGACGGTGGGACGAGGAGGAGAAACGGCGGAGGTTGAAGTAAGTCGAGAAAGAGAGGGAGAGGGAGAGGGAGAAGAGTGGAAGAAAGAGTGGAAGGGGGTGAATGGTGGCGCGCGCCAGAACGAGAATGGGGGGTGAAACCGAGTTGCGGGGAATCTTAAAGACTTTCGCCATTCTGTTAATTTTCTTCTTAAAGTGGGTTAAATTATTTTATGACTTCCGCCGCGTTCCTCGCCCCCTCCCCCTCTCCCCCCCTCCTCCTCGCCTCGCCTCGCCTCGCCTCGCCTCGCCTCTCTTTCGCGAGAAGGTGGTGGCGCGAGCCACCCCTGAATCTAATCCACGGCCGCCACCGTCACGTTCGCGGCATCGTGAAAAGCGTAATTCCCTCTTTGTCTCCCCCCTCGCTCGCCCCCCTCAGGCTACCACCTGTGCCTTCTTCTGCTCAACCGGTTCCACGCCCCCAACCCCCTTTCTTTCCAGACCTTCTCTGTGCAATACTGAAAGTATCAGCCGCGTCTTTTCTCGCGCTTCCCCTCCCAACCCTCTCCCCCTCCCCCCCCCGGAGGGAACTCTTTCCGCGAACTGTGCGGAAAGTTTCCGCTTCTTCCGCTCCTCCGAACCTCCTCGACCTCGACACTCTTCCAACTCCCGCGTCAGCTGATCATTTCATTTTCTATGAATCCGGGGGATGTCGATATCGGTCGGTTAATTTCATCTGTTCGATTTATTTTTTTTTATTATTCACCGCTCGATGGCCAGACGCTTCCCCGATCGATTCTCTTGATTCTTCGAATGGAATTTCTCGAGAGGATTTTTTTCCGGATTTTTATGTACAAGGAGAGGGTGATCTGTTGGTTTGTCTTGGACGAGTTTTGTATTTATTTCTTATTCGTCTTGGGGGGGTTAGGATAAGGTGTATTGCAGTTTTATATAGTTGTATTGTCATGTGAGTCGTGTTTGAAATGCTTGTTTTATCGTATTAATATTGTTATTTTACGAATACAATTACAACGATATTTCAATTCTATTATATCAATTTAAATAATATAAGGGGATAATAATTGGAATATATCATTGTGTTATTTAAATGGATATAACATTGGAATATCGATTTAAATTTTTTAACACGAAATGCACGATTTCTTGTCTTTATTTTAATTCGAAACGCTTAACATCGCCTCTCTTCCTCTCTCTCTCTCTCTCTCTCTCTCTCTCTCTCTCTCTCTCTCTCTCTCTCTCTCTCTCCCTCCCTCCCTCTAAACGGGACGATCGGCGAGAAGAGCTTCTGGTATTTCCTCCGGAGGAGAAACTTAGCCGATGTTACAAAGTTTATAAAGTTTCGCCATTTACTCGGGCAAAAACGAGGAAACTGGCGCGAGCAAACAAAATCATGGTTCGAAAAGTACTCTCCGACCTTCGACATCTTTCCAGAGTTTAACGGGCGCGATTATTACTTTACACCGCAGCTCTTACTTTCCACTCCCGGCCGTTGTTCGTTCCCGAACAATTTTACACGGACACGCCACTTTCTTAAATTCAACGCTCTGGAACAACCGCTTTCCTCTCAATTTCCCTCGATACCGACAACCCATCTCTCATCGCACACTCATTTTTCATTCCTTCTATTATACGTTTCCACTCCGATGTTTCAACTCCTTTTCTAATTGTTTGTTTAATATAATGTATAGGATCGAATGAAAAATTAAACGAACCCGAGTACTATTCATATATATCCTTCCAATATAACAATTTACGTGAGGATTCATCCTGTTAATCCTGATTTCTCGATTTTCCCTTTTTAAAATTCCTTTTCTTGTATATCGTAAAATTTGAAATCATGGTTATCGATGTAATCGATAATAAGAAGAAGCGGCACCATTCACCTTGAAATCTCGTCGAAAATCGATTCTGTTGCGCTGAAATATACGAGCGATTCTCCGCATCTTCGATCGACGACAATCTCGACGAGAATAAAATTTACGGACGAAGAACAGAGCAACTCGGTGGAAACTTCAGGCGGAAGCCTGAAATCGCTGGCTTCTACTTCCGGCAAGTAATTATTCTTTCTCGACGCGTCGCCGGTGATAAACAAGCCACCTGTAAGTCGCGTCTCCGGATGCAGCGAACGAATCGAGAAGGAGAGGAGCGAAGCAAGACGTTGGCCAAGAGAGGATCGTCGAGGAAGAATTATCGACCTTCTCCTTCTCGCCACCCTTCATCCTCTATTCCTTCCCTCGTCTAGAAAAGGCTTAAAATAAATCCGCAAAACTCTGAAACGATCCATTCCTTCGATTCACTCCCCCACTCGAAATCATCTCGTCTTAATAACCGTTAAAAAAAAGAAAAAAATCTTGGAATCTTGGAAAGAAGACAACGAAGACCCTTTGCCATTGATTAAAAACAAGAACGATGGAAAACGGATGGACACAGGACCGAAAGGAAGCAACGTCTCTGTCCACCCTCTGTTTCTCGACCAGAGAAAGCGAGAGAGAGAGAGAGAGAGAGAGGTATCGCATACGTAGACGTATACCGATACAAAGACGGGGACAGGGGTGGGCCACGATCGGTCGAGACCCTGCGCCGGCCAATGGCGTTTCACCCCCGTGGTGAGGGTGGGTTGCCATGGTAACCCCTCGCCATACACGTACGTGGCACGTAAAGGCACGTATACATGTACGCGTGACGCTCACTCTCGGGTTTCGCCAGGCCGAGGGGGATGACTAGGGTGGTTGGTGAGGCGAACGGGGGCCGGGCCGAGGGGGGGTCGGCGGGAGGAAGGTGAGGTTGAGTGAACGGGAGGGGGGGGAGGGTGGCGGAGCAGGGGAGGGAGGAGGAGAGACGGGATACTACCTCTTCCACCCTTGGACAAGCCCAATCGATCGAGGTGTGCTTCGGCCGGACGAAACTCACCCTCTGTCAGCCCGCCCTCCTCGATCTAGCAGCCTCGCACCACCGTTACCATCGGCACCACCATCGCCACCACCAGATCTCCCTCTCTCTCTCTCTCTCTCTCTCTCTCTCTCTCTCTCTCTCTCTCTCCCTCTTTCCACCCTCCAAAGCAACGGTGCCTGTTATTTGAATGGGGAGGAAGGAGAGGATGGCGAGGTTGGACGGGGGTTGAATGTGACAGAGTGCCACCCCCGAGGGCCTCTCCCGTCGAAAGTGCGGCGAGCATAGAAAGAGAAAGAGAGAGAGAGAGAGAGAGAGAGAGAGAGGCTCTTTCCTTCCCTCTCCCTTCTGTCCCTTGCCCTCCATCCATTCCACCTCTTCTTCTTCTCTTCCATCTTTCCATCTCTCGCGCTCCCTCTCGCTTCGACTCCCTCCCCACACCTGCAGCCTGCCGCTGCCGCCTCCTGCTCCGTGGGGTGGCTCGCAGGGGGTTGCGGAGGGAACGGCGGGGGTGGTGGCGTGGACAGAAATCAATATAAGACGGGCCTCCACGTATTCCTGCCCTCTCGCTCGCGCCCAACCAACCTCCCTTATGTTTGTCTCCCTGCGTATACGCGTCCTTCTCGCACCCTCCCTCCAACTTGGGCCACGTCCGTCGAACCGAGGGGACCCCGTCGTCGTATCTCTGTTCCGCTCTGTTCTATCTCGGCCTCCCTCCTCTCCCTATCGTCCTCCACATCCCACACCACGCTCCCTCGAGGGTGGACTAACACACGTACACGGGCACCGCACACGTGCGAACGAACACGTAGCGGGGGAGAGACGCGAGCGCGCGCGTGCTGGCAAACCAACCATTTCTGTATAGGGTGTGTTTCGACGTGTAACGGGTGGCTCGATAATACGGGAAGCGTGTTGTTGGGAATGAAATGGAGGGTGAGGAAGGGAGGATGATGAAGAGAGAATCGTTGGATTTCCTTTTTTTTTCTTCTTCTTCTTCTTTTTCCTTCGATCAGAAACAATTTTCCGACCAATTATCTTAGCGACGTAGGAAACTCTCGTAGTACAACTATCTCTTCGACTCTTCGCTCGAGACACGGGAAAAGTTTCTGAAAAGTTGCCGCGCCGATGAAACTCTCTCCATAAATCCAGCAAGGAAAAAGGAGCGGAGGGACTGCGTTGGAGAACGAAGGAGTGGAAGAAGAGAGAGAGAGAGAGAGAGAGAGACGTGAAAGTACGGAGGAGAAAGCGATGTGAAAAATCTGAATTACAAATCCCTGTCGGTTGCTCGCTGCTCAATTAACTTTCGCTTTCCTCGAGAGTTAACCCCACGCGAAGAATCGTCCACAACGATCGGTGGACGTGGAGGTCGAGATACTTCGTGGACACCCGTTTCGTCGCGGTATATAGGATCGATAGAAGGACAGCAAACGTGTGGGGAGAGTGGAGTTCGTATCCTGCGGATAAGGGAACGGCATCCATAAATTACGACGCAACTCTGCAGGGTAAAAGTCCTGTACGAGAGACCTCCTATGTACGGCTGAGGTCTCTTCCAGCCACCCTTTTCCTTCCTCCCTCCCCTTAACCCTCCTCGAACCCCCTTTACGACCAAACCCCGCGAGGGCTGAGGGTAGGCGTGCTTTCGAACTATAAATTTTATCGTTAAGTTGTTTAGAATCGCGGTCTCGTGAAACCATTTCGCGCTGTACCAACCCACTGTCTCCCACTTGATTTCGGCTAACTTGCTTTTCATCGATTTTATCGATCTCTGGATGTCGATGGTGATCCGAAGTAGGTGATAGGATTTTTTTAGAGAAATTGTACGCGCTACTGGACGCCATTCTGATGGCGATTCAACAGAGTGTCTCGTAAAAGAAAGTTGATAATTCGTTAAGAATGTTGTCCAATAAGTAAAAAACAGATTTAGAATTAATGGAAACGATCGAATGAAATTTAAGATGGGGATAATATTATCCGGTATCAGATTCTTTATCGTTTGAGGAAAATAAAGTTAAAATTTCTCGAACGTAAATATATTTTAAGATACAATATTCGCGTTAATCGACGCGTCGTTGTGAATATATACCATCGATTATAAAATTATTTGAATCATTGGAAAACACAATCCAACGAAACGAATCTTGCCATAAATTCAAACACCGACACCTCGTCAATGGTCGACGCAACTTATCAATTCGGTGCGTCGAGGAAGGAAAGAGAAACTAAAAGAAAAAAAAAAAAGAAGAAGAACGTTGCACGTGGCACGCGGCCTACAAAGAAACAAAAAAAACTTCTGTCGTCATCGTCCTCGAGGGTGGTAAATCCAAGTGGTGGTGGGCGAGAGGGAGGACGGTCTGGCGGGAGAGGAGAATGGTGAGGGGAGGGATTGGTCGAAAACGTGGGCGATGGCGATGCCTGCGAGTTCCATGCTCGACCAAAGGAGAGAAATAGCAATGGGTATGAAGGATGGCCAGGGAGAGGGGAGGGAGGTTGGATTCGATTCCACGAAAAACTGTACGTTTTTCTCGCCGATAGAATGGCCGGGACGTCACCTGAATACATTATGTGTTTTCCACCCCTGGGGCTAGGATATTGAAATTTTTAATATCGAAGGGTGGCGGCCGAGGGGGTTGGTCGGGCGGCGGACGAGGGCGGGATGGATGGAGAGCAGTCGAACGTCTATGGCTTCACGAAGCATCCCTCATGTAACCATCCTCCCACGGCGATCCCTTATTTTGCCGTCGATATAACCGCTGCTGGATATATGCGTGTGCGTGCGTGCGTGCGTGCGTGCGTGTGTGTGTGTGTGTGTGTGTGTGTGTGTATGTGCTGTACAATGAGTGTGTACACGCGTGTTTGTGCTCGAGCGTATGTTTGTGTTTGGGTAAACGGCGACGGAACTATATAGACTCTGGAGGAACTCTGCAGGAAGTTGTTGCATTATCGTTAACTGTCACTTCTTCCGGAGATCGATAACTGGTCGATTCGAATTATCTTCGATTTTTCGTGGTTCGTTGATCGCGACCTCGTTTGGAATATTTTTGGATGATTAGAATTTAATTTTGGAATTGTAATTCTTAGGAGGAGAGAGTTTATAAAGAAGAAGAAGATATTTGAATTTTAGCAAGATGTAAGATTCTTTCGTAACTTGTGCACACTCGTATTTATGAATTAATAATTCTTTTTTTTTTTTTTTTTTTTTTTTAATTTCAAAATAAGTTTTCTTGTATTCTTGCATTAAAATCTTTCGCGCGATAAGATTAGTTTCGCCAACAAATAAAGTATTTATAGATGATCGCGATTAGAGAGGATTGTTTGACGGTGGTTAAGGGCAAACGAATATTCGCCGACGTGGTTAAGGAATATGGAGCAAGAGGAAACAAAGGATGTCTGTGTCTTTTCCTGTTCAATGGTTTTCGACTCATTCGATGGTTAAAGAGGGTCTAAAGAATCCTCCGCTTTGAGATCTTTGCTATTCAGTCTTTGATCAGCTTTCTTTGCAACTTGAAAAGCTCATTTCATACTTGTTGCTGCTTTTGAATTGCATTTCTTAATGGCGACATGGGAATAAGTTCAAAGGACGAAGTATCTATGTAATTTTTAAAGACAAGAAAGAAGAAAAAACCAAGACGGAGAAAAACAATGAGCTGCCTTTTGATCATACTTTATCGCTGTATCTTTCGTTTAAAAAAATTATTTCATGCGACGAAAAATTGATTTTATAATTCGAGATCGATTAAAGATCGATTCTTAATCATTTTTCAAATATCGTTACTTTCAATAATTTCTCTGTCAATTTTTCGACGATTAAATTAATCGTTTCAAGTGTAGTGTACACTTCGTAATATATTTATAAATCGATTAATATTTGAATCGATTAATATTGATACGTTAAATTATTTCATTTCCATTCTAAACGAAGGTGAAACAACGATGAATTTAAATTTCCGCTTCTGTACAGTTCGATACAGCGAGACGTTCGAAGTAATTGACATTCGATTGATTAATCGTAATTATGAAACTTCAAAACAGCGAGGTGGCGAAGAATAGAGACGATAAAACGTTGATCTCTGCTCAAACTTGGATAATGTGAATATAATCGGAATATTCGTGTAACGAAACGTAAAAAAATTATCATTTATTGCAACGTGCAATTAATATAATCAAGAATCGTGCGGATTTCGAATAACGAGATTCACGTTGAAAATTCAGGAAGGAAAGTTATACGCTGTAATTTTGCTTAATTTTTTCATTTATATACCGCGTGGAAAAATTTCATACATGCTTTTAAATAATGTTAAGAGGTATATACGAAAAATATTTTCTTACTTAAAGTAAGAATCTAATTTTCCAATTTCCTTATTTTTCTTATATCCTTAAAGTATAATTTTAATTACGTAATACTCGCAATTATATGATACTCGAATTCGACGTATAGCTCGACGTAAGAACGTGTTCTTCATAAATCATCATCGAACGAAGATTCGAAGAATAAAAAAATATAAACACTCGTGACAAATATTTTAAATGACATGAGGGATACGTGAAGGTTCGAATGGAGGCAGTAATAGCCATAATTGTGTGACAAACTTCTTTCTTAGCGCACAAAAGAAAGTGCATGCAATTAACGATAAAGTCATGGAGGCTAGCTTCTCTCTTTCTGCACGAGAGCAGTGGCTTTTTCACGATGATTTACCAGCATGAAAACAAGTATCAAAGGAAAGAAGAACGATGCCCTCCGCTTCAATAAGGGCATCCACTTTTATTCGTCCGGGAGTTCCATTACAAGACTGTAAAGTGGCGTGCGTACTTGCCGTGAGATTACATCGGCCCTTTGTTGAACTGGATCCGTCATTTAATTCAATTTTCCTGTTCTGCACATATATTAAAGCATCTGTTGCCGCCGGTGGATCTCGGGAAAGTAGCGATTGAGAGGGAAACGACATTTTGACGCTCGCCACTTCAGAATCGGTGCCAGTTGGATTAAACGACGCTTCCTGCGACGATCTAAAATTATTTCCGCGATGGAACGTTGAATTATCTATTGATGGTTACGGTGATTAATGAATTTCATCATTAATCGAATTCCTCTTGGTGATATTTATTTAAATATATATATATATATATACATCGATATTAATTGGAATGGAATGGATGAAAGTAAACATTTTGATAAAAATAAAATTTCAATAATTTGTCATTTTACCAAATTGGATTAATAAATCGATATATATATATATATATTTTGTTAAATTACATTTTTGTTAATAATTTTTGAATATTTATAATTGGAAATAATTTAGTTTTTATAATTTTTCTATACAAAAGAGGATGGAAATTCGGTTTAATTTCTTTCTTACTTGATATTTCTTAATATTTTTGACTGAATCATTCAAATAGTCTTTACATTTAACCACTAACCTAACCTATCAAATTTAGCTTCAACCCCGATATTTTCATTGTAAAATTATTAGAAGAAAACAATCCTACAACCACAATTTCGAAAATCCACCTAATTTCCTCTTTCTCGAAACGTGTCCGAGAGGAAAATCAACGGAATACAAATATATAAGGCGAAAAAAAAAAACGAGGTCAAGCAAGAGGAACGCGTGTCGGCCAACCGACACCTAAAAAGCAGTTGCCCGATCCGTCGAAATCCGGGGATCCAGTTTCGAGGATGCGCAGGTGATGGCACACGACAATGCGGCACACGGTTACGAAACAGAAAACCTACAAGATCGTTGAAACGTACCTTCGACCGCGACCCATATATATATATATACATTTTCTACCTCTCGATCCAGTTTCTCTTTCCACCCATCCCAGTGGACACTCCGTTAATTTGGACTTTTCGTTGACCGGTGCGCACCCTCGAACGACCCTTTCGGCCGAAGGACGTATGGGCGCGTGCTTAGGGGCGCCCCTCTCGAGGCCTTGGGGCGCGACCAGGATGGCCTGGACGGGTCATCCGTTGACCCTGGGCGTGCTGCCCGGCCCCAACCCCCCTCGGTGGTCAAAACAGGCGGAAACATGGCCTGACCCTCGTACATCACCGGCCTGGGGCCATCGAGGATGACCACGAGGTTTGCACGGACGGGGCACCGTCACGCGTCCGCCAATTAAAAGTAAATTCGTTTCGTCTCGTGGACTGGAGGCTGGCGCGTATCGTTGAGGGGGGAGAGGTGAGAATTATCGGTAGGGTGGCTGGGTTCGACGTTCATCGAGGCGGGGATGAAATATCGCGGGCCACGATTAAGGCGTGAATTATTTATTGCGGGATGAGTCGCGTTTCTTCTGTGCTTGCATTAGCGTTCTTCTTCTTCTTCTTCTTCTTCTTCTTGGTCCTTTTTTCGTTGGAGGGGGGTGGTGTGAGTGGAAATATTGATACACGTCGGGACACGTTGTGGGGATCGGAATTGGATTTGGGAATTGGTTTTTGGTAAAGTGAAAAATGGAGAATTCTTTCTGAAGAATGAGATATTTAATGGGTAAAGAATTATTGCTGTCGCGTTATAATTATCATATTTATTTCGTTCAATTTTACAAAAAAAAAAATTACATCGTTATTAAATTAACTAATAAATATATTGTTCTTTTTTCCGTTCGACTTTTGCACAAATTATATGATGTCGTTGTTGTATGTTCGCCGAATGGAAAGTGCGTTTCGTATTCGGCCGCATCGACACGAAAACGCAGTAGAAAATTCCGGCCGTGTTCGTACAATGACGTCGACACACATTCACACGCGTGCTTCGACGTTTGTTTTTTCATCCCTTCTCATCGTCGTTCAACCCAAATCGTAGGAATTTTTATTCGCGAATCCAACACGACGTTGACCTAACTTCGGTCGAGCTACTTATCGCGCCAACTCCACTTTGTCTCGAGTGAAATCCAAGGTAATTCGAGATCGAGCTGCATAATTCATGACCTCTACGAACGTTCTTTTTTTAGCGGTAAGGAGCAGAAAAAATTTGATTTCGGTAAAGAGCCCCCCGTTTGTGATTATTTTTCGAACGTTCAAGTTGAATATTTTTATTACGATTTCATTACCAATGGTTGCCTCGATGAAGTTGAAGTAGCTTGGATAGTTTTTTCGAGGCACAAAGAAATTGTAAGAATTTAAATTTTTTATTACAGTTGTGGGGAAAAAGAACAGAATGGAGTATTGGTTTAATTATTTTAAACGTAGGAGAACAATGAACGCGGATATAAGAAAAATACGTAACAATCGTATAGTTATAACATTCTGATTGATTTTTAAATACACTTCAAAATAATTAATAATATATTTAATTTCCGTATTACGCTTACAAATCAGCTGTACGTACTAAAATAACTCTCTCCATGCTAAATCTGTTTTAACCACAGTCACGGTTATACTTGGTATTCACCCTCAAACAGGGGGAAATATTAAATTAGCTTGATGGAAACGACTCGAGGCATTCTCCTAATATACAATGTTCTCGATTCACCTGAAATAAAAAATTTTTTTCTTCTCTTTTAAATCAAATTTTTCGAACAAATGTACAAAAATTATTCCCCCTCTTTATTCCAATATCGAATACTTGGTAATTAACTTTACACAAAGAAATATTGATTTTTCAAACTTCTACCAAATCCTCTGAAATCCTCTTCAATAAATAATCAAAACTTCAACTTTGGTATATCGAACATCCTCATCGTACATCTCATTATATATCAATCAAAACTGCAACTTCCCCCGATATATCATCCCCCAATTTTAATATTCATTCCCCTTTCCATCCACAACACTTACGTTCGATCGACTAAAAAACTACAAAAAAAAAAAAAAAAAAAGAAGAGAATATCGATTCCTCGAACACAAAACTCGAACAAAACTTCCATCCAACAAGTTCATCACCCAACAACTTTCCCCGAATAAATAAATAAATCATCCCCGACCCACTTCCCGAAACCCTTCCACGAAAAACTAAAATTTCCAACAAGCAAAATGCTCGAGGATGCAGAAGCAAGCCTCGCGTGTTTCACCTGGTGGTGGCTTGGCGGATTATTTGGTTCTCGAGAACGCGGGCACCCCGTTCCCGGGGGTGGTTGGCTCGTCGTCTTGGAGGATACGACGTTCGCTGGGTCGGCTCGGTGTGCTCGTTACAGCGCCTCCACTCTGCAAGATTCAATATTCTAACCAAAATCCCCGGGGCTAAGGGTGGGCGGGTGGCGCGGGGGCGGTTTGAGGGCAAAACTTTCCAGGCGTGCAGCCGCGTGTTGCCACCGCGCCCCATCGCGTGTCGAGCATCCGGTTGGTCTAAAGTTTCCCGCTCTCGTCGACGTGTACCCCCGTCGACGACGACGTCGACGGTAAACTCGCACAGTCCACACACGAGGTACGCGCGCGAGGAACGAGGGGGATGGGATCACGAGCGAGTTACTTGACGGACTCGACGTTTCTCTGACGTCGTACAGTTACCGCCAAGAATCCAGCTCCGCTGAATTTCGAGGAAGGAATTCGATGGGCTGAGAGACGACGACGACGACGACGACGACGAGGACGAGGACCATGCGAATCCGCGATATCGGGAATTTTATTTGCCGAGGTAAAGGGATTCCGAACGAAAGCGTGTGGGTCGTTCCAATCGTGCAATTAGATTTGCTTTAAGAGCAATTACACTCTTTTGTGATATATATTTTGGAATTGTTACTTTTGATAGATAGGGGTAGTTGTGTTACGGTTTGATTTTTTCTTTTTTTTTTTTGTTAAATTGGACAAGTATTTTTCAATCAAAAATATGATACAAAAGTATGAGATTAAGTTTCATTCAGTAATAAATTCCAGCCTTTAAACAGAGTTAAATAAAAGCCGAGCTTAAGCAAAAGTAATATATTTCCCTAAGAAAATTCCTGAGATGTGCTAGGAATCGCGATAAAAAGTCTCCCTCCTCGACTCCCCCAAGGCACACATGCCTGTATTTATCCCCCATCTCCCCACCCCCTCGACCAATCGAAGTCTCCCGCTTTATCGGCGAGACCGAGGGTGTTCCTCGGGCAGACGGAACTGCCCCTTCGTTCCGGCCGCTTTATCGTCGAAAATAGGGGTGGTTTTCAAATAAAGGGGGTGATGGACGTCGATTTTGCGCGGACTGTACCCTCCGGAAAGCGTATAAGAGCGGCCTCCGCACAGAGGGAAAGACCTCCGGCTATGGCCTTCCATCTTATCCCTCTTCCACCCACCTCCCTTCTTCCATCCTCTTTCGTCCCATCCTCTCCTATTTTCGCTCACCGTGTGCTCGGTTCGTCTATCTCCGCGTGTTTGCGCGTGCACGACACGCGATACGGATAATGGAATGTATCGATGATGCAAGTTGTGCAGTCTAGGCCGCATCTAGGGGTGAAGTTTCGACGCCATGATGCCGAGTACCGGCCTCCTCGGTTGCCACGTAACATTCTTACACGCGTGTAAAATTGGTTTTTTCTTCTTCTTCTTTATTTTATTTCGTTTTGTTTTTTTTTTTTGTTGTTTTGAAGAAAAATTTTTTAAAAATTGTACGAATGTTGAATGTTTTAAATAAGAAGGATAAAATATTAGTTTAGTAATTAGATCGAGTTCGTCGTTTCGATAGGATTGATTAATTCCTTTTTAACGAAGAACTAATCCAAGGAATTGGATTAGATGTGTATATATATATACAATGCGTGATTTAGAAATAAAAATATTCATTATAAAATTTGTAAGAATATAGATTGAGAATCTGGTTGATTTTACAACAATGAAGAAAGTTTCGATATAAAAATTATAATAAACTTTGAAATCTGTTAAGCAAGACATCGAATAAAGAGAATTTTCAGAAAATTGTAGAAATTTAAATCTGTTAATTAATAAGCAAACTTATCGCAGAATATTACACTACTATGGTTCAAGAATTCTTAGTACACGATAGCGAGAGAAATTTCATCTTCCGCGTCGATGATCAAAGGCATATTTCTAACGATATACTACAGAATATACTGCAGAATTTCATTTTGGTGCACGATGCGCTCGCCACAAAGATCCACGAACTTTAATCAAACGAAATTACACGTTCTCAACACCTATTTACACGATTCCAATCTTAATACGTTTCGAAATAAAAAAATCTCTGTCATCTTCGATATGATATCGTCAGAATTATCGTGTATAAATAAATTACTACTAAATAACTAATTTTTTTAACCAACCACCATTCTCATTCATTCCTATTATTTTCATCAATATCAATATTCATACTCAACGAAACGAAATAATCGCGAAATAACATCAATCAGTTTCCAACACATTGTTGTAATCCGAATAATAATATTTACAGTAATATAAAATTTCTGATAGATCGAAATCATTGTACACGAATGAAAATAAAATCACGCAAATTTAGGCCCGATCCGTATAATAATTCAATTGAAAAAAATATATCCTCGGATAAGAATCTCCAAATCGAACCCTTCGAACAAAATTCCATCGTCCAATCGGCGCGCGTAGCCCGATCCGTAATTCAGCGGACACCATCGCATTATTCATCGACACCTTTTCGAATCCCCGATAGAGTTCGTAACGGCGACAGGGACGAAGAACTTACCCCCGGCGCGTTGGATTTAACGCGTTGAACGCGGCTCTAATGAGGTGCGCCACGTTTTCACGATCCTTTTTCTCCCTCTCTCTCTCTCTCTCTCTTCGTTCTCCTTGTTCGCCAGGTAGGCGCAGCAGTATTTTTAATGGGGCACCGCGCTCTCCTTTTTTTTTTCCCCCTCTCTTTTCCTCCACCCTTGGCCGTGTTCCACCGTGTTCGGCTACCAACCGAACTTGGGCCGATACCTGAGTATCCGTGACGCAAGAGGCAGATACATAGGTAACAGCGGCCCCCGGGGGTAAAAGCAACGAGAGGAAAACTGTCCGCGCGGCGTAGATTGAAATTCAAATGAGACCGCGAGGATATTCTAATTCCGTGCGGCAACCCCTTTTTTGCATATCGGGACCCACGCAGCTGCCATCCCCGGGACCCAAATTATATACATTTTTTTCCCTCTCTCTCTCCTTCCTTCCCTTCAACCGTTTTCCCTTTTCTATTTTTCCTCCTCTTTTCTTCCTCTTCTCTTTTTCTTCCTTCCTTCCTTTCTTTATTTCTTTCTTTCTTTCTTTCTTCATTCGATCCGTTCAGAGTGGAGCGTTTTCGGGCTGCGCGTGATCCGCAACAATTGAGAATCGACAGTATTCAAATCCGTGGGCGACGGTAGTAGGTAGGTACCTAAGCCCCAGGCTTACCGGCTGCCTTCCTGCAGATCGATTTTATGTTGCGGAAAGACGGAACATCGCCGATACTCCGACGATTATCGCCACCCACACCGATAACTCGCGTCCGATTCGGTCTGGTCGGGGAGGGTGAGCCTCGATCCGTGTCCTGCGATTAGGTGGAATTGGAAGGTAGGATGGTGGTTACCTTATTTGCATTTTGTTGATATTGGTTTCGTCGTGGGTGGTGGAAGGAGGGTGGGATTGGGGAAGTAACGCTTTGAGATTGGAATATGATAATTGAGAAGGTGAAAGGAAAGAGAAGAAATTGTAATAATATGTGCTTGGTTTAGGTTTATTTTATTATGAGGAATCGAGATTGTTTTTGCTCGATCAGGAATTTTTGGAGACGCAATTTTAATATCCTCTTCGATTAATTAATAATAATTCTTTCTATTCCTTTATTTTTTTTCAATTTTTTACCTTCTTTGTCCTTTTCCTTTTTTCCATCGATTCCCTGTTTCTCCTTTGATCTATCAATATTATGCTCCGTTTCTTTATCAATTTCTCCTCTTCTTCATTATCCTTTTATTCTCTTCTTCTCACCTTCTCTATTTTTCCTCTTCACTGTTTTTTCATCCATATAATTTCATCCATCATTCGATACCAAAGAATTTTAGGATATCAAAATATTTATCGAATTAAAATATCGCGTACAAGTAAGAAAATAAATAAAAACGTGATATCTGCTTTTTGGTGAATCGTACATTCTTCATCAAAATACGTATCAACATTTAGACGAAAAGGTTTTCGATTAGCGATTCATGATTCATGTGTAATGAAATTTTGAGGACGAATTCATAAAATTTTTGTAGAATTCCTGAATTAATTTAAATTTTTTTTTTTTTTTTTTTAGGATCGAATCATATTTACAACGCCTTCCACAATTTTCTTTTAACCTACTTCGGGTGCCAAGAAAAAGAGAAGAACGTAGATCTTAGCAGAGGGTTCGCGTTTCGTTGGCTCGAGAAGTTGCTCGTTACAGCTAAATGAAACGATGGCTTGGCATTGTTCAGTGGCTCGTTTCAGGGAGCGCAAGCTCGACGAGAAGATTTATGTCGGCGAAGAAAACTTGCGCCGATAAAGTGTTCCCGTGCTCACGGCGAACGCTTATCGTCTCGTTATTCCGGATTTCGCGGCGAAAGTTTCTAGGCAAGTGAAAGGGAACCGTTTTCATTCATAAAACGTAACGTTTCTTTCTTTCCCTCCCCACCGATTGAGCGCATCTGTTTTCATCGATTTTTATCCAACGCTTAATTTTTCCCCGATCTATCAATAATACTTAATGGTATTTAATATTGACAATTGTTTGCGAGTAAAGTAAACTCAACTATAAGCGAATCACCAGCTCCCATCTCGTTTATCCTTCTCAATTAAAAAAATAAAACGACAACAAGAGACACAAAAAGAACACGAAAAACATCTCGACGCTAATCGGCGACCACTTTCAATTTTCGTGAACGAGCGGGAATAATCCGCAGATGAGGCTTTCGACGAAAAGTGAGCCGCCTACGTATCCAGGAAGAGAAATCACCACTTTTAACCACCAGTTTCCACCATCCTCGTGAGAAATTAAAAAAATAGAAAGACAAGAAGAGGCGCAATACGAAAAACATCTCGACGCTAAACGGCGACCACATTCAATTTTCGTAAACGAGCGGGAATAATCCCGATAAAAATCCGCAGGTGAGGCTTTCGACGAAAAGTCAGCGGGCTCGATGGGCCGCCTACGTGTCCAGGAAGAGAAAGAGGCTCGATCGAAGACGAGGTAGAGAGAGAGAGAGAGAGAGAGAGAGAGAGAAGAAGAGGAGAGTGCAAACGGCCTGAGGGGGCTGCCGCTTTGCATAATCAAATCCCGCGATGATGTAGCAGAATGCGAAGTACCCTGTCGGCGTTGCGTCGAGGAAGGGGGATCCCGCGGGCACGCGAGCACTCCGAAAAATGCACTCCCCTCGCCTCGCCCGGTCACAAGGCCACCCCTCGCCAAAGTCCTTGGGGCGAACCCCTCGCGGAATTCCGGGAATAAACCGGAAACACCTACTCGTTTCGCGACTGCTAGTCCCGCGAAAATTCAACGCGAAGGGGTGGACGATCGAAGGGTGATGGAGAATTGACTGGGCGAAATTTTTCATTCGAGGGGGCCTGGGATTTTATTTTGTTGCAGGGGGGAGGTAACGAAGAATGATGTCTTGTGCGAGGGACGGTGTGAAATCTTGGTGTATCTCGATCGAAATTCTTTGGATTGTGTTTTATTAAATTGGGTGGGTGATGATGTAACGTGTGTGAAAATTGGAAAATTTTTGGCATTTATTTATTTCGATACATTCGTACGTGTTGTGGGTAAGAGATAAATTATAATCTCGTTATTAGAGATTGTTTGAACGTGTTTCTCGGTAATTCTCTATCAAGTACGTCAAGTTTTATGTTCCTTTGAAATTTGTAACTATATATTGATATGCAGAGTTTACTTGTGGCACGTATAATTAAAAGAAATATAAGAATGAAGGGAAATAGAGGAGCAAAGTTCTTTGATGTAAAAAGCTGCGTACGTTAAAAGTTATTTAAATTCTCTGTACAAAGCAAACGCAAATAATCAAGTTCCCTCTACATCTTTATTAAAGATCACATTGCTCAATCCCTCGACGCATAAATTTTATCGATGAAAAATAATTAGATTTCTTTCACGATGAAAAAATCGATGAGAAAGTATACGATTCATATACTTCAAGAATACCAAAATAAATCATTGTCCAATATCATATTCATCATTTATTTATCCAATCCAATTTAATATCCATTTTCTCAAAAACCTATCACACAAAAATTCTACCAAAATTCTTCTACATTCGTTCTCACGAAGTCGAACGAAATCCACATCCTGCTCGACTCGATAATTACAACAACGAATCAAAATGTTGAGACAAACCGATCTCCAGACCAAACTCCACCCTATCGAAAGAACCAAATAAAAAAAAAAAAAAAAAAAAGAAAAAGCCTCGACGATAAGAAGAAGGAAGAAGGGTCACCAGGCACGTCCTCCAGGCATTTGGAGAAGCGTCGCGGGTGTGTTGAGACGGAAAAAAACCCCCGTGGAATTCCGCAAGGGAAGAGGGTGGCTGGCTCGTAGCAGGGTTGGCACGTACCCCCTCGTCAAAATGGACGGGCTAAGCCCGTATAAGTCTAACGGGATTTTCGATCGTGGGCGGGTGAGTGCAGGCCGCGGTTCGATGGTGGGTCTGCAGGGATGTAGGGTGCGGGGGTTGAAGGGAGTCCTTCAAGATGGCGGCTAGAAGGGATGGTTTAGGGCGCGTGAGGGTTGCGGGTGAGGCAATATATCAGAGACGAAGGAAGGATAGAGAGGCAGAGAGAAAGAGATATCCCTTGCAGAGGGTTGCTTCGTCCCCGATGGTCGCCGTTACCACCCCCTTTCCTCCTTCCATTCCCTCTCTCTCTCTCTCTTTCGATCTCCTCCGCGTCTTATCCCTGAGCTTCCCTCTTTCTCCTCGTTGCACGTCCTCCTCGTATCGCCTTTGCTCGCCCCTCGATCGAGACCATCTCGCCCTCCCCCCCCCCTCCTCCCTCCCCCTTAACTCGTCCCCGCGGAGCCCTCAGGTCCGTTCACGAAAGTATAAACGTCGGAGGAGACTGATGGAAATGGACGAGACGAGGGAGAGAGAAGGAACGGACGATCGGGAAATAGTGGAAAATCGAATGGCGAGGGAGGGTGGAGAGTGGGAGCAGGGGAGACGACGACAATTCGTTGCTTCCAGGGATTGAAGGCTTTTCGTTCGAGCGGAGGCCCCTCTCTCTCTCTCTCTCTCTCTCTCTCTTTTACCTTTGCCGCGCTGATATCGGCAGGGATGGGGGACGATGGAAATATGCCAGCGGAAGTCGTCGAAACCGGTAGCCGCCGATGCTTGTTGATGGATTCGTGTAAACGCGCCGAAAGCCATCTCTCTTTCTGTGTTGTTCTCGTGATTCTGGACGAAAGGGAAGGGCGACAGGCGATGCGTTCTGTTTCGTGTGTAGGAAGCGGAAGAGGAGTCGCGGTTTGAAACGAAGATTCAACTGATTGCTTTTGTATGTGAGAAATTAGACTTGGAGGATTGAACCTCTCTTATGCGTCGTACGATTCAACAATTTTGTACACTGTTTCGCGAGGATAACGAGAATCCTTTATCTAATAATATATGTGATGGTAAGATTCGATTTTTAATACGGTAAATATCAATTTTATATTTTTCTTTACCTACACGAGCGAAGAATTGAATTGGATTTTCCACGATATCTCTGTTATATTTTTACAATTTTAACGAATCTTCGATTCTTCAAGAATCCCACGATTTAAGAATCGCTGTCCTTTTATCCTCTCCAACGTAACATTTGAAACGTGGAAACAAAATAGCACAAAAGTTCCTCCTCTTTAAATATCCGTTCAACAAATTCATTACGAGACATAAGATAAGAAAGGAATTTGATATTTTTTCGCTCGATCAAAAGAAGAAGAAAAGGAAAAAGACGCGAGGAAAATGTTTAGCAAGCAAACGTTGGACGAACACGACACACGATCCAAGAGGGAGCAGAACAATCGTCACGTTCAAGTACGTCGTAAATCCGCGCGTACCGGAAGCGGGCTAAGTGTCGCGGCCGGTTAAAAGGCATTATAATAAATTCACCAGGAATTTATCGCGCGAACTACCCTCGAAAACGAAAAGAGACGAGAGAGAGAGAGAGAGAGAGAGATGGTTCAACAACAAAGAAAAAAAAATCCGGAAGAAAAATAGAAGAAGGAAGAAAGGAACGAGCGAACACGCGCATAAAGATTTCAACTCGCATCGCGTATCCGCGGCAAAGAGGAGCGGTAATGAGCTTCGAATTCGTTCCCCTTACCGTCTACTTTAACCGCGTCTCGCTGCGTTTTTCCGCGGCGAGATGGTCGCGAAACAGGGGAAAATCTCCCTGGAAGAAATCAAACGTGACAGGAAGAGAGAAAGAGAAAAAAAAAGAAAGGAAAGGAAAAGGAAAAGGAGGAGAGGAAAAAGGAACAAGACACGAGAGAGGAAAGAGAAGCAAGAAGAGCGGCAGAACGGCACAATGGCCGACTCGTTAATCGACGTCGGCCTGGGAAACGGGGGCGGCGAGGAAATCGCGTGTCTCAAAGTGGCGGAGAGAGCGTGGCAAGAAAATTTCCCCGATAAAGGGGAAGAAAAACGAGCGAGCGGGCGGCGAAATCTCGTGGAACGAAATCGCTGACTTTTTCACCTGCCGATCGTTCGCCAAGGTCCTCGAGAAGCTCGTTTCCACCACCCCTCCCCCCCCCTCCTCCTTCCCCTCCCCGACTATTTTCGTCCACGCCGAATCTCCACCGAAATTCAACCCGGTAGAAGTGTTCGAAGGAAGGGAGAGAATGCACGAATATACGAGACGCGAAGAGGAAGAAGAAAGGAGGAGGAGGAGGAGGAGGAGGAGAATCGTGATCGTGGCGAGATCGTCGGAATCGTCATTTCATTCGATCGTCTTAGTCGAAAGAAACTTCGTTTTTTTTTTTTTTTTTTTTTTTTTTTTATTATTATTTCTTCGTTCGTGGTGTATTTCAGGGGGGAGGGGATAGAGGTGTACACGAGTGATCGAGGAAGATGAAAGAGGGCCGTGTAGTCGGAGCGTGGTAAGAGGCGGAGGACGGAGGTTGTGAGAGGAGGACGGATGAAATGAAAAGCTTGGAGCTTGCGGTAAACATCGAGCGTGTAATTCGCTCTTTAGAGAACACTTGGACGATAATTAAGCTGGCGTGGAGGGGCAGGTTGCAGGCCGGTTGCGGAACAAGGATGGCGAGCGGGGATTGGGGCGAGGGAGGAGCGAAGAGGGCGAGACGACGGGTTCCGGGCACCCGTTGAAAAGATCTTTTTCCGTTTATTTTTCGTGACCATGGCTCGGAAAGACACGTGGTTCTGATTTTAATTAGCACCGGGGGCGCACTCGTAGGCGCGCGCAGCCCACAGAATCTCGGGCTTAGAATTCACTCCCCCCCCCTCCTCCCTCCTCCTCCTCGTTCCGCTTCCTTTCCTCGTGGTCACCCCTTCACCACCCCCTCCCCTCTCCTCCCCCTCCCGACTCGCCGCCACGAGTTTCTTTGGCCGTGTTCTCTCGCGCTCGGTCAAGAGGGTTAATCCGACAGCGAAATGTTCTCGTTTCCCCTCCCTCCCCCTCCCCATCCCCCTGGTCGAGAGCGAGCGGTTTTGATAAACGCTCGTTCCACCCCCGTTACGAGGAGGAGGAATTTCCAGAGATTTTTCTTTTTTTTTTTTTTTTTTTTTCCCCTCCCTCTTTCTCCGTCTTCAAAGTCGGATTATATTCGTTCGTGGGGTCGAGCTTTTAATATTATTATTTTCGGTATTTTCCTTCCCCCCTCCCCCCCGTTGTAAAGCCTTGTAACAGATTTAAGAAGCGTTTACACAACGTTTTCCGACCATTCGAATTCGGTGCTCTTTAATTTTTTTGTTTTTACGTTTGTTAATTCTTTCTCTTTGACGCAATATTTTCTCAAGAGAAAGAAAAAATATTTCTTCGATCAATTCTTTTCGTTCATTATCTCATTATTATCTCGTTGATCTCGATGTGTAATCATCACTGATATTCTTTGTAAAATTGGCTTGGAATTTCTCTTCCGTTTACGTTTATAATATATTCTAATAAGATATAGCATTGTCACGTTTATCTCGTTAATGTACGATATTACAAGCTTATATAATATTACAAGCTCGTTCACGTGACACGTGAAAAACGATTTGTCTTCGAAACCGAGAACTTGGCACCGCTCTCTGGAAAGTAGAGGAAAGTAATAGGAAGAGAAAAAGAAAAGGTTCAAATATTGAGTTTCCTGCATCACCATCTCCTCGGTCGTTCGTGTTTCCCTAAAGAATTTGCCTCATTAATTAATGCCACAGGGAAATATCATAATTTCTCGTAGCTTGCTCGAATTTCCTCCATCACTCTTTTCTTATTCTTTTTTTTTTTTTTTTTTTTTTTTTTCTTTCAATTTCGAAAACAAAAATGTCAACTTTACCAGTTTACGGGTATAAAAGGGTACATTGATAATAAATGATAACAAAACATTTTTTCTTCACACATACGTATTTATTTCACATTATGCACACATTTTATTTACATTACATATACAATTTTCTACATTTATTATCACATTGAAGATTGATCTCGTTACTTTTCGTACGAAATCAATCCCCCCAACGCACGGAAACAACCCTTCCAACTAAAAACCTAAATTTCCCTCCCCAGTTAACTATCCAACGCGTGAACCAAAGACCCGCGAAAAGAGATCGACACGTTTATTCAGAATCGAATAACGAGTATCAACGTGAGCAAATTATCCGTATCCCTATTCCTCTCTTCACTCTCTCTCTTTCTCTCTCTCTCTCTCTCTGTCTCTTTTTTTCAGATTAAAAGAAAAAAGAAAAGAAAACAAAAGAGTGACGACTCCCGGTAGCTTTTCTTCCCCTGTTCTGCGCGGGGGTGGCCGGAGGCGAGATGGCAGGGGTTGAATCGTCGCGCTCACCGACGTTTTATACATCGCCGGGTTTCATGCGGCGGTGGTAATTTTTTTATTAGCTTGAAAACCACTCGACTCGTCGTCGTCGTCGTCGTCGCCGTCGTCGTCGTCGCCATCGTCGCCGCTAGTCGGTGAGGCTCGATCCACCCCAAACAGGGGTGGAAAAAAGAAAAAAAAAAAATCGTCCATTCCCCTCGATCCATCAAACGCTTCTCTCTCTCTCTCTCTCTTTATCTCTCCTCGTTCCACTCTTCCGGTTACCCTTTGCCCTTCGCAACCAGCCCTCCGCCAACCCTGTGGAATCGTCGAACGGTGGTGAAAAGAAGCACGCGTTCATTTGCCTTATTAAGTAGTTTTGCGGGAATTAAGAGCGTGTCGCTTTGTCGTCGTGGCTCGCCCTCGTTCATTGTTCAGTTTCTCGCTTCAGCTTGTTCCGCTCGTTTCTGGCAAGAAGTGGCGGGCGAGGAGAAGCAAGCAGGAAAGTCTGTGCCGGGCCGGCCTCTTTCCTTTTTCGGGACGCGAAAGAATAAGCGCGCTTTTTTCGAACGATGCCCGCGAATTTTCTTGTTTCAACGCTTGTTCCTCTTTCTTCTGGAACATTGTGCGATTTCCGGGATTGTGAAGGGGAAGGTACGTTTGTTCTTGATAGCTTTTAAGGGCGCTTAAGAATAGTAAAAATAAAAATGAGAAGAGGAAAGGGGGGATGGAACATTTCGATAAGATATTTATTACTTTGAGAATTGTTATTTTCGTTAATTATCGTATTAGATTTTTACATAGGTAAGCGGTAAATTACGTCCATATACACGGTTTGTTTCGTAACAATGTAATGCCGCATTCGCTCAAAGTCACAAGTGAATCTTTTCGCGCAAGAAACGCGAGGAAGAATTAAAAATTTTGCTGTCAAAACTCGTTCAAGGAATAGAGGAAACCGTGCCATTGACGTTCCTTTTTCTTTTATCCCGATATCTCGATCCATTGCCGAGATATAAGGATTCAAAGTCAGTCGGTATTTAAGACGGCGCGAAGATTATGAATGGGCTCGCGACTCGGTGACCTACATTTTTTCCTGGAAATGCGTACTACGTTCTTCCAAGAATCGGAGCCTTTCGCTTGTCTGAAGTTTGAGATAGGTCAGCGAGGCGAACGAGAGGTCCGAATAAACAACAAGGATGGAAATAAAAAAATTACTCTTTTCTTTACACGACGATATCTCGGGAACCGGAAGTCGTATCGATATAAACGAAAAAGCGTTTTAAAGGGTAAGGTTTCGCGGTTCTAACGATCGTTCACTCATTGACCGGAAGTCGTTATCCTCGGAATTACAACTCTTCGAATTTTTCCTAATTTTAATAAGGTTTTAATAGGATTTAATGTACAATTGATCGAAAACTGTGTTTTCTTTACACGATGATATCTCGGCAACCGGAAGTCGTATCGAGATAAACGAAAAAGCGTTTCAAAGAGCAAGATTCCGTGCTTCTAAGAATCTTTCATCCATTGGCAGGAAATTATTATCTTGAAAATTATAACGGTTTAAATTTTTGTTTAATTTTAATTTTAGATTTCGAGATAATTTGCGCGATAAATATATTTATTTCCGAATGAATACTGTTTGCAAAGATCTTGTTCAATGATAATATTGAAAACTTTCAATTGGCTTAAAAATCTTTTCTTTCTTTGAAAATCGTATTTGAACTTGACCTATATATATAATTTTTCACACGCGTGTCATTTCTGTGAATCATGAAATATTAAAATACTTTTGGTTACCGGCGACGATATTCAGAACTTAAGATTTCGAACGACTCTTTTCCGGTTTTACTGCGGTGTTTCGAAACTCTTAGAGGGTGATAAACTTGTTTCACGCGCACGTGCCGCTTATTATGATGAATCATGGAAACGAGCAATATTTTTTTCATCATTCTCTGCTGCATTTGTGTGAAAAACTTATAACTTGATCAACTTTCGAACAAAAAGAAGGTATAAAAAGTTTTCAGCAAACTTTCGATTAAAAGTTACTAACCACTTTATTTATATAACAACATTACAGCGAGAAGAACGTTAAAATTCTATTTAAACCCGTAATTATAACGAAATTTCGCGTAACTTTTTTAATATTATACTTGTTGCGCAAAGAATTTAATTTAGAATCGTAGCATAAAGAGAGAGAGTGAAAACTTGTTGCACAACGAGGAATTTAAATTTTAATTCATTAGAAGCCAACAAGGCCTCTAATCCTTGTACTTTTTAATGCAATTTTCGTGTAGTTTAAAATTTCCAGTATTTATATACTTATAGGACCAGTCATCCTATATACAATGCTTCTCTTTTTATTTTATTTATTTGCAAAACTTTCATAGAGATTTAAATATTACGGATATACCAGGAAATTTCATATTTTTCGACTGGCAAAGAAACTTAAAATATAATAATGTTGTGGACAATATTTTTAAGATCCGCATTTTCCATTTTATCTAACAATACAGAATATTAAGAAAATAAAGAAATTTCCTATATATATATATATATCAATTAATATCATTTGAGAGACTTCTCTGAAAAGAATCATATATTGAGCATACATTCCGCACAATTAAACAACAAACAACTATAGAAGAAGAACAATTAAGACGTTTGAAAAACAAGATATCAAAGATATCCAGATACCTCGATATCGAATAATTACCGCAAATGCGCGGAAAAGCATATAATTCTCGTCGAAGGAAGATTTTCTCCGCATCGACTTAAGGTAAAGGCTGGCTGGAGAATTTGTTCAAAGACCGATTTTTAACGTCGATGGCGACATATCGTCGTATCAGGACGACAGGCGCAGAAGCCACCCCTCCGGTTGGATCCGGTATTAATGCAAAGGAAACCCTTACCTTCCCTGGCTCGCAATCACCGACATAAATAAATCGACCTATCCCCCTCCCCCGCCTATTTCTCTCCCCGACGGCCCAGAATCCCCGTACTCGATCAGGCATCGAAATACGTCCGCATAAAAAGGAGAGGGAGGGACGCGATCGAGAAGGACCGATTGTTCCACTCGTGCAGATCGGATCTGTTGTTAAGCCACGCTTACTCTTCTGCCAATCCCGAGGACGATCTATAATCAGAAAGACGTTCGCCATTTATTCGAGGAGATTTTATCGCTGATACAACGATACTCAATATGCCGAATCGTTATTAACGGTCGAAAATCGAATCGCGTGGAATTTTGACGATTTTTCTTTTCTTTTAAATATACGTTTAATCGTCGTGTATTGGGAATGAATGTATTTTATGGTTTACGTCCCAGTGTTTTATATATCGTTCAAGAAATATGGAGTCTATGGTGGATGGGAAGGGAAATATTTAGATCTTTGAGAGGGACGAATGTTTTTCCTATAAATTGGGAAACGAAATTTTTCGCTGGTAAATTTTTATTAAAATTGGATTTTATACATTCTATAGAAGTTGGTAATATAATCGATGAAAGTATATTAGGTATCGTGAGAAAGTGGAGGAAGGAAAAGATGAGAGATAAGATTGATATCTTGTTCTTTTTTTTCATAAGGATTTAAATTATCTCATTCCCTCCTTCTTCTTTTCATTTAATTACTCCAAAAATTTAATCAATCGTCATATTAACTCTTCATATCTCTCGATCTAAAATACAAAAGTTTGGACAGATTCTGGGAATTGGATTTGAACGAAGGAAAAGAAAAAAAAAAAATATGAGTCAGATAAAGAATCGATCAAATCAAATTTCAAAGTAAAATTCGAAACGGAAAGAAAATACTGGTGTCTTTTAAGTGAAAACGAAAGCTCTTGCAAAATCGTTCGAATCGACTTTGCGCAAGCAGCAATAATTCATCGGAGGGAGCAGGGCCAAAGTAACTAACATAAATTTTTGTCCAATGGCGCTCCAACCTGAGAGTGGAATAGCTGGCAAGTTGCACAGGCATCGTTCACGATGAACAGCGTCTTCGTCGTTAGTCTACGAGCCATTAAGTAAATTATGCAAGCTTTGGACTACGTTCGACCGTTCGAAGCGTAAACTTTAACCATCCCTGGGTGAATCGGAGCCGATCAAATTGTTTCTCGCCTCTTTCTTCTAACGTATCTTGCACCCTTTCCATCCTTTTATTACTGTGCTTCGAGTTTTCGACCATTATATAGATATACATTGATGCGAGGCGAGGGAAATAAAAACAACTTCTTTTCATTTTTAATTCCTTTTTATTTCCAACTTTTACTTTACAATTACTTCACATGACAATCATTGTACATAAGTAATCTTACAAATAACTTTTTAATTTCTCGACACCGTAGATATCCTCTCGTCCAAAGAATTTTTCCCTCCCCTCCCTTGATCCTGATTTCCATTTCCGTGGTCAGTCCACGTTGCACTCCCTCCCCCCCCCCATCTCCCGGATTATCTCGATCGTCGCAAGCAGGGTCGTTAAGTTGCTCTTGCAACTTAACTCCCGCCAATTAATCTCCCCGCGCTAATTATTTAGCCGGAGTTCTCCATGCGGCCGAACGTAGTTCCGTTATCAGATGTAGCTGAGGAGGGCGGGGGGGGGGGTGAGGCGAGGCTTCGTTCGAGAGGGATCGCGAATAAGTCGGCGTGGAGGAGGATGAGGAGGAAGTTAGAGGAGAGGGCTCGTCGCGGCGAGGGGAGGGAGAGGGAGCGCGCGGTTGAGGTGCTCAGGAGGATACACGAGGGGTTGAGGCTCGCGCAAGAGTAAATTGATTAGAATTAAAGGGTTGGCTGGCAGGTGCTGCTGTGTGCCGGGTTACTACGGACCATGAGAGAGAGAGGTCGGCCGCGAGAGGGTGAGAGGGACCGTGGAGAGAACATAGAGCAGAGATACGAGGGAGGAAAGGGAGCGAGGGTACAACGGTGACCACAGCCTCGACGCTGATTGGTCGAGTCAAGTTTGTGGCAAGATGGCTGGCTGGTACTGGTGCTGCCTGCTGCTGCTTCCCTCTGCCTCTCTCTCTCTCTCTCTCCTCTAACCCTCTCCCACACCCACCCTCCGAACGTACTAGCGGCAGCCCGTACTCCAGTTTCTTCTCCAGTTCACCTCAACCTCCTGCATGCTCTCTCTCTCTCTCTCTCTGTCTCTTTCCCTCCTCCCATCCTAGCCTTTCCCTTCTACGGCGGTCTCTAAGATGCTTTATCTATGTGCCAAATAGATGTATGTACGTGTACACGCCTGTTCGAAACAATGCCGAGCGTGCAACCACCCACCCTAGCGCTACCACCCTTCCTGCCAGCGCACACACACCGTCTCTGCCTCTTACCTTCCACGCCATCCCCACACCCCCGCCCCCTGGCCCCTGTCCTTCTCCTTGCCCTATCATCCCTTGCGTGCTCTCTCGCCTCAACCCTTACCACCACCCACATCCACCTCCAACCACCCCTGTCGACATCGTCACCATTTCTGCCAACGTTCTCCGGCCACTCCCGACCCTACCCCTCTTCTATCCACCGCTTTCGTGTCCCTCGTCATCGTCATCTTCGTTCCTTCCTGCCGTGTGTACCCTTTCTCGTCCTCTCTCCATCCCTCTCTTCCTCTCTCTCTCTCTCTCTCTCTCTCTCCTTCGATTCTCTCAATTCTCCGTTAGCGTCGCGTCCTATTTCCATCCGCCCCGATGTTCCTCGGCCCCTCCAACCACCCCGCGAACGCGAGAATACCGAGCCGGCCTCAAAGAGAATGCGATAATACGAAGAACTTCGACTAATGAGTTAATAGTTGGTGTCTCGCGTTATACCGTCACACCACGGGGAGGGGGAGGGGGAGGGTACTTTATTTCCACGTCGCCCCGAGCAACGAGCCATAACGGTTGCGCGTAGGTGGATTTGGCTCTTATTGCGCGTGAATTAAATTTAAATTTAAATATAACGTGCGTGTAAACATTTTTGAAAACGAATTTTGTGTAAACGAGACGAGCGTTCATTATTTTCTCAGATCCTTATAAATTATTTTAATTTCGAAATTATAGGTGTATCGAGCATCAAAAATAAATATACTTTTCTGTGTGGTGTGTATATATATATATATATATATAGTAGTCAGTATATAGAAAAATAAGTTGAACGATCGAAGAAAATGGTGTCAAAGAATTTTCACTTTCGCTTTCGCTTTCGAGGGTGTCGGTCACCTTTTTGCCACGACGTTAATTGCCCCCCTCCCCCCCACGCTCCACTAGGTCGTTGAATTTTATCTCCGTTGTCGGGAAATTCGTTTCAGGAGGAGTGGTAAGGGTAGTTGATATTAAAATCGAGGTAAGGAAGTTGGCGGGGATTACCCGTTATCGAATCGACGATGAGCGTGTTTTATTGGGAAATGGGGATGATTTAACAAAGACTGTGTGGCGTGTCGCGATTAAACTTGTAAGATTCGATCGATTTTGTGCGTGTTCGTTTCGTGAATACGAATATTTCTTTAAATTTGTATCAATTTCTTTCCTTTGTTGAAAAAATTTGTGAAACGAATCATATACGAATGATTCGTGAAATTGATACGCGATACATTTGAATCGAAAACGAATAAATTGTCGATGAAATTAAAAATCCGTTTAATTATCAATTTCTTTAAAATTAATTTGCTCGTTGAAATAATACGATATTTATCCCAATTTTTTTTTTCTTTTTTTTTTACAGTAGAACAAAATCAATCAACGATCAAATTTGTGGTTAATCATAATTATTAATCGTTTAATTGAAAATATTCATTGTCAATCATCATTTAATGTTAATTAAAATCTAATCGTTAAAATTCTATTAACGATTTAACTTGATCGATACTAAATCTCGAACTAGAAATATCAAGACTCAAATTAATTATTATTAATTTCTACGATTAAATTATGCTCTAAGCTAATTAAATCAGCAATTAAACAATTATTTCAATCTTAAACGGTGATTAGATCACGTATCGTTTCATAGAAACTTCATAAAAATTGAATTATTCGTAAACATTTTTATGAACAAACATACACATTCACATTGGGCATAAATTAATTAAAACACAATAACTATCGAAAATGATTATACGTTTTATCTTTTTCATCTCTTAGACCACTCGTCTAAGAGCGCCACAATTTTATTAAAACGAAATTTCAATCTATAATATCCATTTTTGAAAAGAAATCCAAATATTTACCTCTATCTATCCATTCCTAAAATCTATTGTTCCAAGATATTCAAGATTATTCCGTAAACGAGTTAATCCACGGCAGATCGTCATCGAGCCCTCGTAAACCAATCCCCTCCCTCCCAAGGTGGGGAGGGAGAGAAGGGAGGGAGGTCGTTCTTGAATTTACATTTCTAACCGCGGCTAAGAAACGGCGCGTTATGGAGATTGCGAAGGTAAACGGCGCGATATCAGCATATCAAACGGCCTCTTTGAGCTCTCTCTCCGGCTCTCTCTCGGCGGGCGAGCGTGTCGGCGACAGCCGCGGGGCGCTTTTTAAAACGCGCGGCCCGCAGAAAAATCCCGGGGTTTTTCGAGTGTGTGCGCACACCCGTGCCAGTGTCGATTCGTCGTCGAGCCCAGCCGTAGCCGGGGATGAAAAGAAGCCGAGCCGCCAGCGCGAGAAAAGTGCAACCAATAATTTTATTTTCCGCGATAAAGCACGGCCTCTCTCCGGGGTGGCACACCGGCGAAAAGGGGTGGAGGGCCGCGTATCTTTAGTAAGTAAACAGAGCGCCTTATGAATTTTAAGCAGCGCGACGAGGAAAGTACGACCTGCTTCTTCTTCTTCTTCTTCTTCTTCTTCTTCGATCTTCTTTCTTTATTTTACATTTTCCTTGTCGTTCCGCTCGCGTTCTCGTTCACCTTCGTCATCCACCTCATCGCTTCCTCCCTTCCCTTTGACGCGGCGAAATTCGATGAAAAAGGGGCGAAAGTAGACACGTAAAAGTTGTTGCGGAAGTTTGCAATTTGATTGAGAAACGAGAGGTATTGTATATGTTTCACTCACTCGTCGATCGAGTGGCATTAATTAATTTGCATTAATTAATTGTGTTTTTGAAGGTTTGAAATCAAATGTGATTGATGATAGAATAAGATGATAGAGAAAGATGAAAGAATTTTACAAGATTTGATAATTGAATTATTTAAAAAACGATTCGTTCTGTTGAAGTTAAATTAAATTGTGGTGTTAATTTAAATATTAATTATACATTTTGGTACCAAGATCAAGAATTTTGATTATCTTGGCTTTCGAATAATTTACAAATTAATATATTACGTTTAACTAATACGTTGAAAATTTTTGTTTTTTTTCAGACGTGCCGTCTAAGATCGAGCCTCCTATTTTCAAGGAGCAACGCAATATCTGGTCTATCACGAAGTGTGTGTACGTAGACCGTGTACAAACGATTAACAAGGTTGGAGAATCAGAGAGTTCTGTCCCCCCTTTGAACGCAATGTTTGTTTTAGAGGGGTGAAACCAAGCGCGCGCGAAAAAATTCTGCGAAGAGGTCAGTCGTTACCTTCAGCAACAAGAAGTTCACCTGGGCTAAAGATGGTGGATGTCGTTTTTCATTTATAACGACGTTTCGATATCTTTGAACGAGACACTTGAGAGATTCCCATTTTAGCGATGCTCGATATAGTTTCGATCGATGTTAAGAGATTTTACGAATCGTAAGAATTTTAAAAGTATTAAATATTGTAAAATTTCTAAGTTCTCTAAGAACCTTATTTCTTATTTACGTTTGCAACAAAATGCTCAATCGAGCATTCGCTATTTATAAATTTACTCATCGAATTTTATCATTAAAATGTATAAACAATAATAACTTTTCCCTGCACCGATAATTCAAAGATCACGAAATTTAAATCACGTCGCAGCGAATATTCTGTTCGAATATTCTGTGCATCAATCAACAAACGAATAACTCTTAACAATCATAACATTCCAATCTGAAAATAAAAAACCACCCTGCGAAGAAAGAAAAGCCGTTTTGTAATAAAACAAAATATCGCTCGACAAGTTTCCCGGGAAAACGCGTCGAGTCTGCTCGCCTCGGATTTTCCGTCAGAGTGGGCGGTCATGCGGCGTTGTTTTGATATTGATCTCCGGATACAACACCGTCTAAGCATTCTAATGGCAAGGGACGAGGATTCTGCGCGCTGCATGGCGCACGTGTTTCTAATGATTTTAGTGGTACCGAGGTCTAACCTACCGGCGATATATAGTTATAGTCGGCTACGAACACGTATTACATCCACTCCGCCGGGGCACCGTGTAATATGTCGGAATTGCGGAAAGGGGTAACGCGGCCTGGAAGCCGGAGAGAGCCCGCGAGGATGGTCTTGCGGGATTCTTAATGGCGAAAGGCCTCCGAGGTAACACTACGGCTATTAAACGCAGACCTCGCTACTCTGTCTACCTTCTCTCTCTCTCTCTCTCTCTCTCTCATTTCCTAGCTATATCTAGCTCTTTCGCCTGCGACAAACGTATAGGGCGGTTTTCCGCTACGTCCACTGGAATGCAATGGTGTCGCGTCATTCGACGGATAATTTTTATGGAAATATCGGGAGAATTTAAGGTACGAGGTATAATAAATAAAAACACGACATTATTTTTGTAACGTTGTAACATTTATTGTAGTATTATATGTACGATATCACATATTTATTTGGTATAAGTGTGCGTAATATTTTTATGTGATTATTAAAATGCTTACTTAAATAAAAGACAAGAGGATACTTACTGGCAATACTTACTTTGTAAAGAAGGATGATTTAAGAATGATGTTGAGTGATGATAAGAGTGATGACCATCACTTTTGTGAATCTGTATTTAAATTTGTTATTCGTGTGAAAAGAATTTGATTACGTTTCCTGCGTTTTTTATTCCTCGTACGAAATATTTTTAACACTTTGTACTGCGATTTACTTACTTATCTTTCCTTGAATACGTTTAAAAATCTTTGAAAGATGAACAAGAATAGAAAGCATTAATTCCTCAATTTTAGAATAAAAACTATCTAACGAGCTTTCTTTCTTCGCGCAATCATAACAATTAATTCCAACCGCCTGATCCCACCGCGCGCCCCCTAAATCGCAATTAAACGAGCACGCGAAAAGCCAGAGAAACGGAATAAAAATAAGGAAGGATACAGTAGACGAACCGAAGGATAAGTAAGGAAAATGCAAAGCCCGGATCAACCGCGCTCATCCCCTTTGGCGTCGGCGTTTGACGCGACCGCTGAAATTTTTACTTCGTTCGATTTGGTCTTTCGGGGATTCCCCGCCCTCTGATTGGTGGACTCTGGCCACGCCCTGCACATAAGGGTGGCTTGCTCGCCGGAGCACTATCAACCCTTATATATGCCCGATGTGAGTACACTTATGTGCACGGGCACGTGTATGTAACCGGTGCAGATTTCGCGCGTACATATATGTGCACACAGGCCGGGTTACATAGGCGTAGATAACCGTGTGTACACCGGGTGGGGCTCTCGCAACCGACGGTGAACACTCGATACGGCACGGTCGATCGAACCAGTCGTGATTTTCGTTATAAACTGTTTATAATCTAAACACGAACGACAACTTCAACGACGAATTCGTTATTATTTTTTTCTTTTTCGGCCAACACTCACGAGACTTGAGAGTCTAGAGGAATGGGATACACTTGGCTGGATGAAGTTGAATTTTGGGTAGGTTTTTTTTTTTTTTTTTTTTAATGTAAATTAAAGTGAGAAGATAGATTCGTGTATATATTAGAATAATATGATTACTTTGCTTTTCGATGTTTGAAATCTAGACGAAAGCTCGTTTTAGTTACGTTTAAAATATGAGTTAAATAAATGTAAGTATATAAGAATATATATATAGGTATTTTACAAAGTTAATAAAAAATTATATCGCATATCAGAAATTAATCAATTTTGTTTTCACGAAAGAAAAATGGGGTAAGTTGAATATCCGGCGTTGGAATATTATTTGAAAAAAAGAAAAAGGGAAAGGAGTGGAATAGGGATTTTAGAGTTCAACGATACTGCGATAATTTAATAACGAATGAAGGTCTATTTGAAATCTGATTAGTCTCACAAACGTCGACATTATTGCTCGTAATTAGTCGGTATTGAATAACGTAATCGGAATAAAGGGGGTGGATTCGTAAGTAACGGCGGAAATTGCACGATGTTTCAAGTATGACTTCGCGTTAGCGGCCTGGTACACGGAAAGGGAATTTACGTAATCTCGCAGAGTTGGATTGTTTTGCGCTACGAATTGAATAGAATAAGATGTCACTTCACCGGGAAGAGAATATTTTCATGCTGGGAATATTTTATACGAAATTTATGCCTCAGAGGGATAGACAGAGACGAGAGAAGGAACTTACGGTGTCTACGGTATAGATATTACTCTTTTACAACGGGACGAAGTAGAATAAGATGTCACCTCAAATTGTCTCGAGTGACTAAAATAGCTTTGCGTTACAAACCTTAAAAGCAACGACAAAGAAGGAAGACGAAGGCGGGGAGAAGGTGCGAAATACACGCGGGAAACGGCGTTATGCTAAATTCACCTCTTTCGAAATGATATGTATTTCAGAATTAATTGCGTGCAAGTGCGAGCATCTTTCATGATGTATCGCTAGTAACCCTGCTACTCACCTTCCTTTGAATTATTCTTACTTAATTATCTCGTGTATCTCGACAACCCATCGTATTCTTAAAGGGGAATTTTATTTGATGTCATATACGAGTACGAATCTCTATTTACACTTTTTATTTTCTTTAATCGTCTTAACAAATCATATTCAATTTTTGATTTTTATACTAAATTTTGTATCTCCAAGTTAAAAAGATTTAAGAAGATTTTGTTTTTATTTAAGATAATTTAACGTTTTATATAAATAATATCTATATAAAAATGTATAACAAGTGTTTGAAATATAATAAAAGAAAATTAGATAATATTCTCTTTAGTATTGTAAAATAATGGAAGATAGTATAAGAACGGTGGATGTTTTAGCGCTCCGTTTTTTAAAGTTGAATTTCCCGGTAATCGAAATTTCGATATTCAATGTAAACTTTTCGATTCAATATTTCGATAGTGCGGGAATATGTTCGAATAGTTCTTTTTATATGCGAAGCGAGCGGTGCGGCGCTCGCGTCAGTGCCGTGAACGCTTCAAAACAAAATCGTGTTCGGTAGAAAGTTTCTTCATTTGTGATTGAAATGATCGAAGAACACGACGAGCACGAAACAATATGCGACTCAGTGGTAAGTATTACGATGTATTGATCATGATCATATTAATAATTTTTTGTTGGGAAGTCGGTGATTGCGAATATGTATGTCTTATAAAATTCTAACCTTACTTTCAGAATTCGCTGGTGGAAGGCTGCCGTTTACCAGTCAGAATGCATGGAACGGATGATTGGCGTAAGTAAAAAATTCATTTCTAATCAATTAATCCATATTTAAGGAATTTGTGATTTTTTTCTCGAAATCACGTATATGTTTTTGTATGACAAAACCATTTAATAAGTGTGTTATTGAATCGCATATTTCATAGACACACTAATATTTTTATTCATTAATATCGTTACAATCATATTCTATAAGTCAGAAATGTATTTATATGAAGTATTGATATTCATTATCCATACATTTTGTTTAGTTCAACTTTTAGGTTATGTTTAGGTATCTTGGATGATAATAGTTTGTATGACATGCTGTCTTCTATTGTTTCTTGGGAGTCTATTATGATTCCACTTATTTAGGTGTAATAATAAAGGTTTATCAAAAATTTCCTTTTGTCATCCACAGCTCTTGCTGAAATCATCAGTGTTAAAGAAGTACATGGTGTCAAGTGTTATTATGTTCACTATGTAGATTGTAAGTATAACGCGAATTAAGAAGAGAGGTGTTACATATATGTACATAAACAACCGTTTAACTAAATGTACAATATTTTAGTCAATAAACGATTAGATGAATGGGTTACGGAAGATTGTTTGGACACTCGAAAAGTCCAGTACCCTCGTCGAGATGGAACCACACCAGGAACTGGTGCAGCAACGCCAAAAAAACAAGTACCCAGTAGACCGCCTAGCCCTAGTAGCCTTTGTAACGAACCAGTCAATGGTTCCGCAGTTTTGCAAGCTGCATTACAAAAGAAAATGTCTAGAAAGAGAAAGGCCACATTTATAGAAAATGATGATTCTCAGGATGGTCCACCGCAAACGCCTGGTCCAAGGCCAACTGGTTCATTGGTGGCGCATCATCATGATGATATAGTTACTAGAATGAAAAATGTTGAACTGATAGAATTGGGTCGTCATAGAATAAGACCTTGGTATTTCAGTCCATATCCGCAAGAGATGGTACATTTACCATGTATATACATTTGTGAATTCTGTTTGAAATATAGAAAAAGTCGAAAATGTTTAGAACGACATTTAGCAAAGTGTAATTTAAGACATCCACCTGGCAATGAAATATATAGAAAAGGGTCAATATCTTTTTTCGAAATTGACGGTCGAAAAAACAAAAATTACGCACAAAATCTATGTCTACTAGCAAAATTATTTTTGGATCATAAAACGCTATATTATGACACGGATCCATTCTTATTTTATATAATGACAAATTTTGATAGTAGAGGGTACCATATAGTTGGTTACTTCTCGAAGGAGAAAGAATCGTCCGAAGATCACAATGTAGCCTGTATTCTTACACTGCCACCGTATCAAAGAAGGGGTTACGGAAAATTATTAATAGAATTTTCATACGAATTGTCCAAATTCGAAGGTAAAACAGGTTCACCTGAAAAACCATTGTCGGATTTGGGATTATTATCTTATAGAAGTTATTGGGCTCATACTATATTGGATATTCTGTTGAACGTAAAGCCATTAGTTGAAAATGAAAAACCTCAAATCACGATAAGTGAGATATGCGAGCTGACGTCGATTAAGAAAGAAGACGTGATATCGACGCTTCAAAATTTGAATCTTATTAATTACTACAAAGGACAATATATTGTGACATTGAATAGGTAATTGGCTAGTCTATGCGTCATTAAGGGAAACGAGTCGTGCAGACATTTAGCTTCTTTCCATACCGAGGATTTCTTCCACTACTTCACTGACAAAACATGTTTATTCACAGGGAGATTATCGAGCAACACACAGCCGCAATGGAAAAGAGGCAAATCAGAATAGATCCTAAGTGTCTTCATTGGACACCAAAAGACTGGAGTGTTAGGGCAAAATGGTGAAGTGGCATTCAAAATTGACAATAAGACTATGCTAATTTGTCTTAAAGTTGTTTTCAGGATTCCTGGAAGAGTGACTAATTGTACGTAAACTGTACATAATATATCGACCATTCGGTCTGCGTTTTTTTAAATAAGACTGTATAAGGCTTTGCACGCGATGCCAATGGTCGAAAATGACAAAATGAAAAAAAAAAAAAAAAAAAAAGTGATAAACATTTTCACGAAAGCACTATGTACCTCGGTTACACAGCGCATCGATGAATCACAGTTAGCGATATTTGACGTGATAAGAAAGAAGTATTTCTGTTAAATATATAATACTGGCTTGCGTCTAGAGTCAGGAGCAATGTTTTAATATGGTGACTAGACTTTTTTAAAAGTTCGCATACGTTCTTGCGATTAAACGATTTGTACAGGAAATATATAAATCGGTCTTGTAGAATTGTAAATAAATCTGATTTTATAACGTGCGCCTCATTCTCTGCAAAATAAAAAAATGCGATCTAGTTTTAAAATACGTAATATAATAGTATATCGAAGCTTCAAGCGGTGAAGCTTGCGTATAAAAATTCGTATATGTCCTTTTTGAAATTTTGAGATAAGCAAAACTGATTAGTACAACGCAGAAGTTGTATGCACGCAAGTATTCGCACAATTGTGCACACACCTTAAAACACGTATTAGATATTCCAATTTGCGTGTGCACGTATCATAGACGGATGATAATCGAGAAATAATCGTTTAGAAAATAAAAATAAAAAATAAAAAAATAAAAAAATGAAAGGAAAAATAAATTGAAGAAAAGGAAAAAAAAAAAAAAAAGACAAAGTATAGAAGGAAAAAGGAGATACGTTTAGAGTAATCGGATTCACTCGTAATCTCGTCGTATTCGACAAAGTATGAGCTTTCATTCGGCATTGTATTATCAATGGCTGTGTTTGAACAACTTCAAAAAAACATTCGAACATAAATCATCCGTCTGAATCCGATTCAAGATTGTTCTACCAAAACCTATGAAGAGTTACCTATGAACTGCGAAATAAAAAGTATTTTTCTCTGAAAATGTGTATTTTTGATAGCGTTGAACTGATATCATTAGCCAACAGAACGAGCTGGAGGAGAAAGAAAAGATAAACGAAAAAGAATGAATAGAAACGGAAAGAATCTTCCAATTTGTTCTTTTTTATAAATATTTTCATTTCAATTTTTCTCATATTTCCACTTCCACAATACAATTAATACACAATCGTTGTTCAGCAAGAAGGTGTAAATAAGAAAACACTCCTCGTACAATTTTTAAATACAGCATCTTTCATGTATATATATATGTATATATATATAATTTTTTTTATATTCAACAGTAACATCACAGTAGCTTCATTACAATAAATTTTCTTTTTTTTTTCTTTTTTTTTCCTTTTTTTTTTTTTTTTTTTTTTTTTGTCATAATTTCATCTGTCTTTGTATTCGTTCCACCACGTCAACGTGACACACGGCGAGTCCCGAATGTTCGCTAATTTTTACAAAAAAAGTTTCCTAGTAGATTCTTCGCGCGTCAGCAATGGGGAAAGACGATGTGACAGATGTGTATCTGTCGTGTGTACGATATACACGTATTTACCACGCATACGACCAGAGGAATATTACAAACTTAGGATCGCAAATATTATTCGGATCCTCATCGTTCGTATGTATTTTCCGAGAGAGAGAAAAAAAAAAAAAAAGAAAATCACCGCACATCTGATTTTTCTGCACGAGTGTATATGAAATAACCGTAAATAAATCATGAGTTCAGCGATATACGACGTGTTTCAAGAAAAATGCAGGAAGACAGGAATCCGAATGATATTGCTGACATAACACGAAGCACTGTGTCATAGTTGGAGATAGCGAACAAACGAAAAACGTTCACGGCGATTGTGATAGACGAATATAATATCGAATTGTCGAAGCGATCAGAGAATCTCTTACGATGATCGTATTGAAATACCAACCTCTCGGTTTCCTATAGGTATATTTAATATCTTATCTGAACGATAAAACGCATAATACCGATCATAAAACGCATTATATGAAACTTGTTCTTTTTTTCTTTTTTAACCTCTTGTTTCTTTTCTTTCACACTCATAAAACACACACATATACATGTATATAATTTATATATGTAATATATTACACGCATACATAAAACACATGCATACCGAATCATTATCAGTGTCTGTTGATTGTATTCGTGTTCCGCAGACACAACGAGAGTATCCGGGTACTTGAGAAACACTTGATGAACATTAGGCGAGGACTCGGATACCCCGAGAACGCTATTTTTACTGGACCTGTAAAATTGTGAGTATTACAAAAAAAAAAAAAAAAAAAAAGAAAAAGAAAAAGAAAAAGAAAGAAAAGAAAAAAATTTGAACGATACGCGAAACTTATGTAATGTATTTGGAATAATTAAATAAAGAATTGAGAAATTTGAATGGGTGAGTTTATTTTTCTAAATGTTCCTTGGTTAAATTAAATTAATTTTTTTATTTAATAACTTTTATTTTATATTTGATATTTCGAAGTAGAAATTTTGAAATTATTAGATTAATTATATATTTATGACAATAATAATAATAATGAGATAATAAATGATTGTATTAAATTTAAAAATAAATATTTTCTAGCTTTTTTAGAAATTTCTGCGTGTACTCGAGCACTCGGTTAATCTTCATTCGATTCAGCGTGCATACTCCGGACCAGTGATATCATATATAGATGTAGAAATTGGCGGATAGATTTATAACAACAATAACAACAACAACAATGACAATGAAGATCCGAAGTCGACGAAAGTTGTCGGCAAAAGTGAACAGCGAGTTTCTTTTTAACAGTGAATAGCGTTACAGTGAAAACGATGACAATGAGAATATTGTTAAATGACGGGGTGTATTTAATCCTTTTGTACTTTTTAAAATTTATAATAATTATCGAAAATCTTTGCTTATACATTGAAGAAATGTATGTATTAAAAAAAAAAAAAAAAAAGAAACATATATAAAATATTGATTAACTAGTCGAATAATAAAATGATAACTCTACTCTGTAATCCAAAATTTAATTATCTAATGATATTTTAAATATGTTTTTTTCGTTTACTTAATATTTTATTTAAATTATCATAAATAATAGATATATATTTATTTTTAATCAAATTTCAATCAAATTATATCTTTAAAAAAATCTCTAAAATTTTTCACTTCTCTGAAAAATAGTGAAATATTGATAAAATCCAGTCTTTAAAATCTTTTTCCATTTTTAGAAAATAGTAAAGTTGTTAAAATGTATCGTTCTCAATTAAATGTAAAAATTCGCTGGTGAGTCTTTAAAAAATGTCGTCATTTCTTTTAAAAAAATAGCAAAGATGATAAAATTGACCAACTAATTTATCTTCAAAAATCTTTAAATATCTTTAATGATCTCTTTTCGTTCCGCAAAATATCATAAAATTGATATGTATAATATTTAAGAACAGTCTTGCATCATCGAAATCTAGGATTTCGATACTTCGATAATTCCCGAGCGAGATGCTTTCTCCAAGTACAAAAGGGTTAAAAATACCACCGTGCTGCGGTATGCAGCCTCCAATTACGATATTTCTCGCATAAGGATACTCGATAAGCGTTGTATCGTTATAAACACAACCCTTTTGCACGTCCTTCACGCGTTTCGTGATCGAATTCCAAACTTAAGAATTGGAATTCAAAACGCGACGTATTCGATACTCGCCGCAATCAGGATCGTGGTATCTTCGTCACAATAATTCTCGTCTTCCTGTGTTGCATTAGTTGTGCATGTGTGTGTACGTGTTGAAGTGTGCGCGTGTGTGTACCTCATATATATATATATATTATATATTTATATACGAATATATATATATATATATATAGTTTCATTCATACACTCTGTCTATTCTCTTTTGTTTAATTGTCTAATTCTCTCTCTTCTTCCCCATATATCTGTTTCATTCATCTTTCATCTTTTATCTTCTTTTATGATTTATGAATACATCTACAGTTGAACAGTAGTCGGCAATGGCTGGACAGAATCGCTTTCGATGAAAATATCTTTTTTTCTCTTTTCTTCTTCTCATCGAAATTCGAACCATTTTTCTACGAGGTATCGTTTCCCATCTTTCTTTTATCTTTCAGATTTTTCTAATCTTTTGGATAGATTTTGATCCTCTTTCAAGACATTTGTTTCTATCCCGCGGTGTGCATCGAACAACTAGGACTGTTGTATCGAACATGGAAAAAAAATTCGCTTTTTGTACATCAGTGCACGCATATCGCAGAGAATATATTAAACGTATGGAGGCATAAGTTTTTACTTTTTACCACTGGCTGATAGTTTTTAAAAGATCTTTGCTTAGAAAATTAAAATATTCATCTTGAATAATAAATTATATGGACACATTTCGTTTTGATTGAAAGATTTAATATCGATACAAAATAAACTTATAAATTTTGTGAATTTTGAATTAAATTAAAATTAAATAGTTTTTATTTAATTAAATAAGGGGAAAAATTAAGTCACGTCATTTATGAGTCTTGTATTTAAATTATGCCTCCATGTTTTTCGTCACATTGTGACAAATGAACTCCCCGGTGTTTCTCGAAGAACCAGGAGCAATTGATATAATATACGATACTGCGATCAATCGACGATTACACTTCGATCACACACTAAAACATCTACACTTACACACTGAGTTAACAGAATTACACGAGTTACACTTTGTCCACGATTCTTTTTTTTTTTTTTTTAATAAATTTACTCTTCTATACTCACAATACAAAAATTCCTTTAGGGAAATTTTTTATATTCGTTTCATCGTGGACATGGTGTATCGTGGAAATTCTGTTATTTTTCGCACTTACGAAGATGAACGACAACGTGAGAGCATAGCGACGTTTAAAAATTTAGACGTTGATCTTGTCACTTTTGAGCCAGTTTCTTTACTTTTTTTCGAGTCGTAACCCTTTATTTATTTATAATAATAGAAAATGATTCGCAATTCTTTTTCTCAAATTAAAAAAAAGAAACAATTATCGTTACAGTTTATTGGATCAGATTTATAATTCGCTTTTCTGAAAAATTTAGCATCTTTTTAAGGAATAATATTATTTTCATAAAGATCAAAATGATTAAACGTTCTAATTTTTTAAAAAATTTTCTTCTCTATACATTAGACAAGACATATACTTTTATATCTTTTTAAAAAATACATTATTTTTTCATCGAACAAATTTGAATTGAAAAATTCTTGCCTTCTCTTCTCAGGGTCACGATTCACAGATTGAAAATCTGGACTGCAGACGATCGCGAAGAAACGCGTCATATATTTGTAATTAACACGCTATCTGTGGAACATATTCTTCTTTCCATCAACAATGATCTGTGAATCACGTAATTCCACGCACAACGAGCTGTGAATCACAGAGTGTTGAATTTGTTTATCTTTAACATTATATAATGTTGGCGGGACATGCAGCGATTTCGATTGTATCGACCAGCGATTCACTGCAAGTCTCGTATATGTATATGTATAATAATCTCGTAATATATAATAATTCACGTGTATCGACCAGCGATTAATTGCGCATCATGTAGTTATATATAGTATGCTTATGACTATCAGTGATAAACCACGGATTTAAGCAGTATCGCACAGCTTCCCGAGGATTTATGCTAAATATATACGGTATACATTATTCATTTATAGCGACACGTAATATTACATTTATTTGGCAAACGAGGAACCACGTGGCGCTACGTTATTCCAGATCACTGTTCAATGTGACAATTACATGGACGATCATGTGTTGTTGGATAATGAGCAATAAATTTCGACTCGTCGATCTCGTTACCCTCCTTTTCTCTAGAAAATTGTAAAATTTGGATCTTTAAAAATTTTTAAATCTTGACAATTAAAAATATTATAACAGCACATTGTTTTCACATTCGATTCAGTAGAATTATCTAATCGTAGATGATCAATGAATTTTTAATAAATTTATACATGGAAGTCCTGGATTATTAAAAATTTATAAATCTTATAAATTATATTGAGAATTGCATATATATATAATTCATTTTTTCTTGATATGATGAATCAGATCTTGAAATATTCTACTTTTTTCTTGGCCAATTCGTAAATTATTTCGATAATGAAAAAACTTCAAGTGATAATGACAATTGATGATCTACTCTAGTGAAAGTGATAAATTTTACAAACATTGTAACGAGGATGTATCGAATGATATTGAATAATCTTGAAATTAAACATTTTGTAATTGTCAGAAAGAATTCAAAAACGTCGTTCAACAGATAGCATATCGAATTCAATACACATCGAGTTTCACGATCAGGATCGAGACATAAATGAAATAATCGCCGCGATCAAATGTATTTACACGCTTGAACACGTGACAGATCATCGTCCAGATCCGTATTCGACACGATTTCGAACGTTCACGTTTACAACGACACGTGTTTTTTTTTTTTTTTTAAATATATATTTATACTTTTTTTTTTTTTTGCATTTTTTTCTTTTCCTAGCTTGTTTTACAGCTACACATACGGTTGCATATTTACTTAGCCTATTTTAATTATCAACCCTCTCTCCTTCTCTCTTGCGTCTGCACCACTCTGCTCGTACGTCATTTACATATTATAATATGTATGTATTTGGTACCTCTCGAATTTTTTCTACGATTCTGTTAAAAAATATTACAAAATGCCCTCTCTTCTCTGTCAACCGTGTTCCTCGATCAATAGTTGGATCGACTTTCGATAAATCTGTGGTATAGTTCACAGAATTTGAACATGTGCTTCACGTGGTCACAGGGGCATATCGATTTTTACAATCGATTTCTCAGTGGTTTTTTTTTTTTTTTTTTTTTTTTCCGTTTTCTATGCGAAAAACAAAATGATCTACTCTCGTCCAGCCGCTTGCCTGAACAATAAGACACTTAACAGTTGGACGATCCCCGCGAATCGACGAGTATTTCATTTTTTATCAACTTTCTTTCTCTTTTTTCCCCTTTTTTCTTTTTTTTCTTCCCTTTTCTTTTTCATCTCTTGAACAATATTTCTCGACGATACACGTCTGCGTATAACAAAAAGAATACACGTGAGAGATGGATTGGAAAAAAATTGTCGAGTCGTGATCGTGTAAAAAATATCTCTCTCTTCTTTTTCTTGAAATTTACGAGGGAGGAGTTGAATCGAGGACAATTCGAGAAGCGAGAGCGAAAGCGAAACGGGGACAGAGTTAGGAGGACGAAAATCAGCCTCTTCAGCGTGTATTGTAAAATCGCGCGTATTTTTTTCTTTTTTTTTTTTTTTTTTCTTTCTTTTTTCTTTCATGTACGTATTTTTATGTGTGTATGCATGTGCGTGTATGTCTTTTTATTATTTTCATTTCACTCGTGAAAATGCAGTCAATAAGACTCGGGAATCAGGCCAGAATTAATTATCGAACTGCGATCGTTCTGCGAAACAATTTATTCTTAATTTTTTTTTTTCTTTTTTTTTGAAAAGTGAATAAGTATAGCGTGATATGAAAATCGAATGGAGAAATTTTGCTTCTTTTCTTTTTATTTATTTATTTAAAAAACGAGAAATATATCTGTTAAGAGGAAAATTTCTCCTTTTTCTTTCTCTCTTTTTATATTATTTTCCTGTGTATATTATCTCTCCGCCTAGCCTGTTCCCGTGAATTTTAGAATATCTGCCTTAGAGTATTTTGAAGATACAAAAACTACGATAGAAAACAGAACAGACTTCGAATATTTTTGTTCCAGTTTTTTTTTTCTTTTTCTCCTCTTCTTTTTTTTTTTTAATTTCACACTCAACATCAACTTCGTATATTATTATTTTTATCCCAATTTTTTTTTAAATTATTACTCTATTATTATTCCTCTTATCATTATTTATTAGTATTATTGTTTTATCATTAGTGTCATTCTTACATCTATGTATATATATATGTATATATATATATACACACACAACATGTGTTCATGTGTGTATACACATAATTTAATTTCACTCGAGCTCTGTTATCAAGAATTTAATCATCGTTACTTTTATATCGTATTACATTAATAGCATTTCTCTTTCTTCGATTTTTCTCTTTTTTTTTCTTTTTTTCTTTCTTTTTAATATGGATTTTTCTTCGCTTTTATTATACAGATTGTCATGGTCGGCATCGCATTGCCGTCAATTTTTTTTCAGCCTGTTATTCTTACTTTTATAAATCTTATCGTCTTTCATTTTTTTTTTTTTTCCCCTATTTCCTTTCCATTCGACATTAAATTTCGACACTAAATAAATAACCATGGCTGAGAGATTTTACTTTCAATATCATTCGCTTTATTTATTCTTCTCGTTTTTAGTCTACAATATGAAATTTGTGCAGTTTCTCTTACGTTAAATTAAATTTCTCAATCGATCAAATATCTTTTCTTCGTTTCCTTTTTTATATTTGTTCACGATCAATATGAATATCCATTCGATTCTTTTATTTTTTAAATTACTTTTCCCTTTGATCAATATCTATCGATTCTATAATTATGTTAACAACCGGTTGTTCGAAACATAGATTTTCATAGGAAGAACAATATTGAAGATCTTTAAAAAATGATCGTCTATGAGATCCATCATCGATGGATCTTGGCACGATCATTCGATCCTCCTTCACACGATGTTTCAATGGAATAATAACTCTTGGATTGGAGATATTTCTTTTTACTTTTGATCGATCACCCTTATTCATCGGAGAACTAGTAATTAGAGTTCTACTTTTCTCAGGTACGTATTGTTCCTTCCATTTTAATAAGGATGAAGAGAGGTAAAAAGGATTGTTGAATTAACACACTATGCACGATATTTTTTTTAGAGGCCACAGTCGAAACTCTCCTGGTTTTGCACTTTTTCCTTGTAATCTTCCAAGTAACTATCGACGTTCCTGAAGATGCCAGAGTTTGCTTGATACATCAACGTTTCGAGAATTCTCTCGTTTTTGATTGCTTTTGATGGCAGAACGATCTGAAAGATATACGTAAGGAAATCAGTTCTGTTATATTATTTTATTTCCCTTAAATTCTAATTTTAATTCCTTTTCGAGCTCTAAGATTTTTCAAAAAGAAATCAAATTCTTTCCTTTCATTGTCACAATAACAGAATTCAATATTATTACTAATTTACTTGTATTAAAAATTATAAAAAAATATATTTGAAGCTCACCCTAATAAGTTCCTGTGGTGTTATCCTATGCAGTTTCAAATCTCTACTGAGTCTGTCCATGATACGTTTGAATTCCACTTTCGGATCGACTTTGGTCGACTTTCTATCTTTAATCCTGTTCTTCGCCCACTCGAGCATCGCCTCGAATTTTCTAATCTCGCCGACCTCGAGACCTCGGCACATGATCATTTGAACCATCGACTCGCTCAGTGTCAAGAAATCAGGTGACTGGAACAGTTGATACGCTCTGGTTTCGATGAAAGCGAGGATCATGTTTACCAATTCTGAGGCGGACGTGTAACGCCAGCAATAATTCTCCAACGCGCTCAGCATCACGCATACGATCTCGATTCGTAAGAATTGTTTTGCATGGTGGAAACACGCTTGTAGAAGCTCGGGTAGATCGTAGTGTTCCGCTGCACAGATGAGACCCGGTATGTTGCTGCAAGTCAGTGGACAGGAGCCAGTTTGCAGATAATTGAGCAGGATTTTGAACGTCTTTGGATCGAACTCGATGATGTCGAACTGTATGAATGAGAAAAATTTATAACATATAAAATGTTATTCTATATATATAAAAAGTGTTGGAAATAGTTTGAAATAATTGAAATAAAATTATTTGGTAATTTATATATTCGTATAGAGTTGTAAAATTACAAAATTAAAATAATGAATTTGTAAGATGTGTTGAAAAATTATTGAATAACATTTATATAAATCGAAATTTCATTTATGATTTGTTATAATATAAAATGTATACGAGCATAATTTTGCATAATGTTTTACAGATATTTTATCTATTTTATTATATGTTTGTGTATAGTTATCAATGGCGAAAGCTGAATCATTATTTTTTTTGTACATTATTATTTATAAAATTCTTGGAAAAGAAGTATCAGAATAGTTAGGACGTTTCCAAGAATTTCTCTATTCATTATTATATCATTTTATTTGCATATTTTTATATGATCTTTGTTTTTTTATTTTTTATGCATATTTTATATATATTTTTATATTTTTCTTATAGTTGATGAATTTATAACAATTTATAAAAAGGTAAATATGTACAAGGTAAGTACAAAATAGATAAATATATCAAAAAAGTATTAAATAAAAAGTAAGTATTAAATTCACTTTTTTCTTATCAAAAGATTATCGAACTAATTATGTTCAACACATTTTAAATTTGAAATTTCATAAAAGCAAGGAAATAGGCGATTTTTAAGGGATTTACTCTTAAATTTTTTTATGTTTCCATCATTTGCACAATTTTCAAGATAAAAAATTTGCTTGCTCGATAAAACGATCGAGATTTAAGTAATTATAATTTGCATCAAGAGATTCGATCATTATGCATTATAATTTCGAGAATTTTATACCATATAATATTTTATCAATTTTAATAATATTTTTATAATATCTCATCTAATATTATTAAATTGAATATTTCATATAATAATCTTAAAATATAGACATATGTAATTGTTTTTTATATAATCTAAATTCATATTTCAGATATATTTTTATACTTTTTTCTTTTTTTAGTTACTGGATTCATGACAATGACAAAAAAGTAAATATACAGAAGGTAAGTACAAAAAAAGTAAGTGAAATTTATAAACTTATTAATATAAGTAAATATAAGTAAACTATTGAAAAAAAGATTTGTTTCAGAAAATACAGCAAACTAAAAAAGTAAGTATAAGGTAAGTACATCAAATTTTATAACTAGATATAAGTAAACTGTTGCAAAAAAGATATATTACTGAAAAAATGGCAGATTAAAAAGGTAAGTAAAAGGTAAGTATAAGGTAAGTATATTAGATTTTTAAAATCTAAACTTTCGAAAACTTTTGAAAATTTAAAGTCCCGACGTTAAAATTTCGGTATGTTTATAAACATTGGTATGTTTATTTACATTCTCGGTTTGTTTATTTACATTTCCAATGTTTATATTCAAAAATTTTTCGAAATTTTCGAAAATTTAAAGCGCTAGCGTTAAAATTTCGGTTTGTTTATAAACATTGGTCTGTTTATTTACATTTTCAATGTTTATTTACATTCTCGGTTTGTTTATTTACATTTCCAATGTTTATATTCAAAAATTTTTCGAAATTTTCGAAAATTTAAAGCGCTAGCGTTAAAATTTCGGTTTGTTTATAAACATTGGTTTGTTTATTTACATTTTCAATGTTTATTTACATTCTCGGTTTGTTTATTTACATTTCCAATGTTTATATTCAAAAATTTTTCGAAATTTTCGAAAATTTAAAGCGCTAGCGTTAAAATTTCGGTTTGTTTATAAACATTGGTTTGTTTATTTACATTTTCAATGTTTATTTACATTCTCGGTTTGTTTATTTACATTTCCAATGTTTATATTCAAAAATTTTTCGAAATTTTCGAAAATTTAAAGCGCTAGCGTTAAAATTTCGGTTTGTTTATAAACATTGGTTTGTTTATTTACATTTTCAATGTTTATTTACATTCTCGGTTTGTTTATTTACATTTCCAATGTTTATATTCAAAAATTTTTCGAAATTTTCGAAAATTTAAAGCGCTAGCGTTAAAATTTCGGTTTGTTTATAAACATTGGTTTGTTTATTTACATTTTCAATGTTTATTTACATTCTTGGTTTGTTTATTTACATTTCCAATGTTTATATTCAAAAATTTTTCGAAATTTTCGAAAATTTAAAGCGCTAGCGTTAAAATTTCGATTTGTTTATAAACATTGGTCTGTTTATTTACATTTTCAATGTTTATTTACATTCTCGATTTGTTTATTTACATTTCCAATGTTTATATTCAAAAATTTTTCGAAAAATTTTAAAAATTATTTATAAAATACTTACCGTTACTTACCTTTCATTTACTTACCTTTTTACAGTTACTGTTTTTTATTAAATATTTTTCAACAGTTTCCTTAATTCTAAATACTTACCTTTACTTACCTTTACTTACCTTTTTACAGCTACTGTTTTTTAAGTATTTTTCAACAGTTTTCTTAATTCTAGATATACTTACCTATACTTACCTATTTACAGCTACTTAATGCCGGTTTTTTGCTAGATATTAAAAAACGTTTTAGATAAAAGTTAAGTTGGTTTCGAAAAGGAAACATTCTTATAATTTTAATTTTTCCATATGTTGATCCATAGAAGATTTATGAATATTAATGTTGATTTTTTAAATAGAATCATAGATTCTTTAATGCTTCAATAAATGCGTATCATTATTCTCTATAAAAAAAGTATTAAATCCCATATAGCAAATGACTCAGTAGTTTAAAAAATAATTTAATTTGATTAAATATTTTTTAAACTTTTAATGGTCTTATGCTATGAATGCCTTAGTACTTTTTTATAAAGAAAATCGTGTTGCATTTATTAATTCATTGAAAGATATATAATTCTATTTAAAGAAACACCATTAATTTCCATAAGGCTTCAATGCGTCCATTTGTGAAAGAATTAAAAAAAAGAACATTCCTCTTTTCGAACCAAATAACTTTTATCTTATTTTTTAATATCTCATTATGAAACATTAATGAGATATTAAAATAACACCCTATTTCCCTCCTATATTTCCCTCAATCCCTTAGATTTAAGTAAATTTTTAAAAAATGACTAATTCTTGAAGATACGACTGATAGAAAAGATAAAAGAAGGTAAGTACGAAAGGTAAGTATAAAAAAAGGTAAGAATAAATTCTACACTAATATTTGAATAACAACATTTTTTATGAGTTAACTTACAAAAAAACTGAGGGTACCAGAATATAGCCCTTTCCAAACCATTCAACTTCTATTCCAAGCATTTTTTGATATTAAGCATAATAAAGAAGATATTTAAGAAAAAAGATTGACATCGAAATTCCTGAAGGAAGAAAAATTTTAGTCGAAAAATTCGACTTTGTATTAGGAGAACATGATACGATAGGAGGTCGATCGAAAAATATTTCCAAGAAATGACGTCAAATTCTCGGAATTTCTAAAATTCCTGGAAATGACGTCGAATTCCGAGAATCTTTAAAATTCTAGGAAATGACGTAAAATTCCTGGAATTTTTCAAATGGTTGAAACCAGAGAAACTTTGGCCAAAAATGCGACTTTGTATTAGGAGAACATGATAGGATAGGAGGTCGATCGAAAAATTTTTCTAAGAAATGACGTCAAATTCTCGGAATCCCAGAAATTCTTGGAAATGACGTCGAATTCTTGGAATCTAAAATTCTTGGAACTCGGGTCTATTTCTGTGTATCTCTAAAATTCTTGGAACTGACGTCAGATTCTTGGAAATTTCCAAGTGTTCGAACAATCGATCCACATTTTTCGATGTATCTCGCTTATTATTCGAGATATTAAAAAATGTTTCGAATAAAAGTTACTTGGTTTCGAGGGGGGCACGTCATGCTGCTGTCCATTTTTTTATAAATAGAAGCGTTAAGGAGTTATAAACGCGAAGATGGTTTTTTTAAATGGGACTATACATTTTTTAATACACCAATTGTTGTCATTTAAAATTCCCTATAAAAAAGTATTAAGCCATATATGGCAAAAAACCTATAGTTTAAGAGATAATTAATATCTTCTAAACTAATGGTTTTTTACTAAAAATACCCCTAATCATTTTTATAGAGAATGCCAAGTTGCATAGATTGGTGTATAAAAAAGTGTATAGTGCTATTTAAAAAAATAAAGGTGACCTTGATAACTTTTTTATAAGTTGATGCACAAAAAAATTGAGGGCACTGGAATACAGCCCTTTCGAAACCATGCAACTTTTACTCGAAGCATTTTTTAATATCGTGAAGAATAAGCGAGATATTTAATAAAAAAGATTGCAATGGAAATTCCTTGATCGATGTAAAATTTTTGTCCAAAAATGCGACTTTGTATTAGGAGAACATGATACGATAAGAGGTCGACCGAAAAATTATTCCAAGAAATGACGTCAAATTCTTGGAAATTTCCAAGTGTTCGATCCACATTTTTCGATGTATCTCGCTTATTATTCGAGATATTAAAAAATGTTTCGAATAAAAGTTACTTGGTTTCGAGGGGGGCACGTCATGCTGCTGTCCATTTTTTTATAAATAGAAGCGTTAAGGAGTTATAAACGCGAAGATGGTTTTTTTAAATGGGACTATACATTTTTTAATACACCAATTGTTGTCATTTAAAATTCCCTATAAAAAAGTATTAAGCCATATATGGCAAAAAACCTATAGTTTAAGAGATAATTAATATCTTCTAAACTAATGGTTTTTTACTAAAAATACCCCTAATCATTTTTATAGAGAATGCCAAGTTGCATAGATTGGTGTATAAAAAAGTGTATAGTGCTATTTAAAAAAATAAAGGTGACCTTGATAACTTTTTTATAAGTTGATGCACAAAAAAATTGAGGGCACTGGAATACAGCCCTTTCGAAACCATGCAACTTTTATTCGAAACATTTTTTAATATCGTGAAGAATAAGCGAGATATTTAATAAAAAAGATTGTCATGGAAATTCCTTGATCGATGTAAAATTTTTGTCCAAAAATGCGACTTTGTATTAGGAGAACATGATAGGATAGGAGGTCGATCGAAAAATTTTTCCAAGAAATGACGTCAAATTCTCGGAATCCCAGAAATTCTTGGAAATGACGTCGAGTTCTTGGAATCTCTAAAATTCTTGGAACTCGGGTCTATTTCTGTGTATCTCTAAAATTCTTGGAACTGACGTCAAATTCTTGGAAATTTCCAAGTGTTCGATCCACATTTTTCGATGTATCTCGCTTATTATTCGAGATATTAAAAAATGTTTCGAATAAAAGTTACTTGGTTTCGAGGGGGGCACGTCATGCTGCTGTCCATTTTTTTATAAATAGAAGCGTTAAGGAGTTATAAACGCGAAGATGGTTTTTTTAAATGGGACTATACATTTTTTAATACACCAATTGTTGTCATTTAAAATTCCCTATAAAAAAGTATTAAGCCATATATGGCAAAAAACCTATAGTTTAAGAGATAATTAATATCTTCTAAACTAATGGTTCTTTACTAAAAATACCCCTAATCATTTTTATAGAGAATGCCAAGTTGCATAGATTGGTGTATAAAAAAGTGTATAGTGCTATTTAAAAAAATAAAGGTGACCTTGATAACTTTTTTATAAGTTGATGCACAAAAAAATTGAGGGCACTGGAATACAGCCCTTTCGAAACCATGCAACTTTTATTCGAAGCATTTTTTAATACCGTGAAGAATAAGCGAGATATTTAATAAAAAAGATTGCAATGGAAATTCCTTGATCGATGTAAAATTTTTGTCCAAAAATGCGACTTTGTATTAGGAGAACATGATACGATAAGAGGTCGACCGAAAAATTATTCCAAGAAATGACGTCAAATTCTTGGAAATTTCCAAGTGTTCGATCCACATTTTTCGATGTATCTCGCTTATTATTCGAGATATTAAAAAATGTTTCGAATAAAAGTTACTTGGTTTCGAGGGGGGCACGTCATGCTGCTGTCCATTTTTTTATAAATAGAAGCGTTAAGGAGTTATAAACGCGAAGATGGTTTTTTTAAATGGGACTATACATTTTTTAATACACCAATTGTTGTCATTTAAAATTCCCTATAAAAAAGTATTAAGCCATATATGGCAAAAAACCTATAGTTTAAGAGATAATTAATATCTTCTAAACTAATGGTTTTTTACTAAAAATACCCCTAATCATTTTTATAGAGAATGCCAAGTTGCATAGATTGGTGTATAAAAAAGTGTATAGTGCTATTTAAAAAAATAAAGGTGACCTTGATAACTTTTTTATAAGTTGATGCACAAAAAAATTGAGGGCACTGGAATACAGCCCTTTCGAAACCATGCAACTTTTATTCGAAGCATTTTTTAATATCGTGAAGAATAAGCGAGATATTTAATAAAAAAGATTGCAATGGAAATTCCTTGATCGATGTAAAATTTTTGTCCAAAAATGCGACTTTGTATTAGGAGAACATGATACGATAAGAGGTCGACCGAAAAATTATTCCAAGAAATGACGTCAAATTCTTGGAAATTTCCAAGTGTTCGATCCACATTTTTCGATGTATCTCGCTTATTATTCGAGATATTAAAAAATGTTTCGAATAAAAGTTACTTGGTTTCGAGGGGGGCACGTCATGCTGCTGTCCATTTTTTTATAAATAGAAGCGTTAAGGAGTTATAAACGCGAAGATGGTTTTTTTAAATGGGACTATACATTTTTTAATACACCAATTGTTGTCATTTAAAATTCCCTATAAAAAAGTATTAAGCCATATATGGCAAAAAACCTATAGTTTAAGAGATAATTAATATCTTCTAAACTAATGGTTTTTTACTAAAAATACCCCTAATCATTTTTATAGAGAATGCCAAGTTGCATAGATTGGTGTATAAAAAAGTGTATAGTGCTATTTAAAAAAATAAAGGTGACCTTGATAACTTTTTTATAAGTTGATGCACAAAAAAATTGAGGGCACTGGAATACAGCCCTTTCGAAACCATGCAACTTTTATTCGAAGCATTTTTTAATATCGTGAAGAATAAGCGAGATATTTAATAAAAAAGATTGCCATGGAAATTCCTTGATCGATGTAAAATTTTTGTCCAAAAATGCGACTTTGTATTAGGAGAACATGATACGATAAGAGGTCGACCGAAAAATTATTCCAAGAAATGACGTCAAATTCTTGGAAATTTCCAAGTGTTCGATCCACATTTTTCGATGTATCTCGCTTATTATTCGAGATATTAAAAAATGTTTCGAATAAAAGTTACTTGGTTTCGAGGGGGGCACGTCATGCTGCTGTCCATTTTTTTATAAATAGAAGCGTTAAGGAGTTATAAACGCGAAGATGGTTTTTTTAAATGGGACTATACATTTTTTAATACACCAATTGTTGTCATTTAAAATTCCCTATAAAAAAGTATTAAGCCATATATGGCAAAAAACCTATAGTTTAAGAGATAATTAATATCTTCTAAACTAATGGTTTTTTACTAAAAATACCCCTAATCATTTTTATAGAGAATGCCAAGTTGCATAGATTGGTGTATAAAAAAGTGTATAGTGCTATTTAAAAAAATAAAGGTGACCTTGATAACTTTTTTATAAGTTGATGCACAAAAAAATTGAGGGCACTGGAATACAGCCCTTTCGAAACCATGCAACTTTTATTCGAAGCATTTTTTAATATCGTGAAGAATAAGCGAGATATTTAATAAAAAAGATTGCAATGGAAATTCCTTGATCGATGTAAAATTTTTGTCCAAAAATGCGACTTTGTATTAGGAGAACATGATACGATAAGAGGTCGACCGAAAAATTATTCCAAGAAATGACGTCAAATTCTTGGAAATTTCCAAGTGTTCGATCCACATTTTTCGATGTATCTCGCTTATTATTCGAGATATTAAAAAATGTTTCGAATAAAAGTTACTTGGTTTCGAGGGGGGCACGTCATGATGCTGTCCATTTTTTTATAAATAGAAGCGTTAAGGAGTTATAAACGCGAAGATGGTTTTTTTAAATGGGACTATACATTTTTTAATACACCAATTGTTGTCATTTAAAATTCCCTATAAAAAAGTATTAAGCCATATATGGCAAAAAACCTATAGTTTAAGAGATAATTAATATCTTCTAAACTAATGGTTTTTTACTAAAAATACCCCTAATCATTTTTATAGAGAATGCCAAGTTGCATAGATTGGTGTATAAAAAAGTGTATAGTGCTATTTAAAAAAATAAAGGTGACCTTGATAACTTTTTTATAAGTTGATGCACAAAAAAATTGAGGACACTGGAATACAGCCCTTTCGAAACCATGCAACTTTTATTCGAAGCATTTTTTAATACCGTGAAGAATAAGCGAGATATTTAATAAAAAAGATTGCAATGGAAATTCCTTGATCGATGTAAAATTTTTGTCCAAAAATGCGACTTTGTATTAGGAGAACATGATACGATAAGAGGTCGACCGAAAAATTATTCCAAGAAATGACGTCAAATTCTTGGAAATTTCCAAGTGTTCGATCCACATTTTTCGATGTATCTCGCTTATTATTCGAGATATTAAAAAATGTTTCGAATAAAAGTTACTTGGTTTCGAGGGGGGCACGTCATGCTGCTGTCCATTTTTTTATAAATAGAAGCGTTAAGGAGTTATAAACGCGAAGATGGTTTTTTTAAATGGGACTATACATTTTTTAATACACCAATTGTTGTCATTTAAAATTCCCTATAAAAAAGTATTAAGCCATATATGGCAAAAAACCTATAGTTTAAGAGATAATTAATATCTTCTAAACTAATGGTTTTTTACTAAAAATACCCCTAATCATTTTTATAGAGAATGCCAAGTTGCATAGATTGGTGTATAAAAAAGTGTATAGTGCTATTTAAAAAAATAAAGGTGACCTTGATAACTTTTTTATAAGTTGATGCACAAAAAAATTGAGGGCACTGGAATACAGCCCTTTCGAAACCATGCAACTTTTATTCGAAGCATTTTTTAATATCGTGAAGAATAAGCGAGATATTTAATAAAAAAGATTGCAATGGAAATTCCTTGATCGATGTAAAATTTTTGTCCAAAAATGCGACTTTGTATTAGGAGAACATGATACGATAAGAGGTCGACCGAAAAATTATTCCAAGAAATGACGTCAAATTCTTGGAAATTTCCAAGTGTTCGATCCACATTTTTCGATGTATCTCGCTTATTATTCGAGATATTAAAAAATGTTTCGAATAAAAGTTACTTGGTTTCGAGGGGGGCACGTCATGCTGCTGTCCATTTTTTTATAAATAGAAGCGTTAAGGAGTTATAAACGCGAAGATGGTTTTTTTAAATGGGACTATACATTTTTTAATACACCAATTGTTGTCATTTAAAATTCCCTATAAAAAAGTATTAAGCCATATATGGCAAAAAACCTATAGTTTAAGAGATAATTAATATCTTCTAAACTAATGGTTTTTTACTAAAAATACCCCTAATCATTTTTATAGAGAATGCCAAGTTGCATAGATTGGTGTATAAAAAAGTGTATAGTGCTATTTAAAAAAATAAAGGTGACCTTGATAACTTTTTTATAAGTTGATGCACAAAAAAATTGAGGGCACTGGAATACAGCCCTTTCGAAACCATGCAACTTTTATTCGAAGCATTTTTTAATATCGTGAAGAATAAGCGAGATATTTAATAAAAAAGATTGCAATGGAAATTCCTTGATCGATGTAAAATTTTTGTCCAAAAATGCGACTTTGTATTAGGAGAACATGATAGGATAGGAGGTCGATCGAAAAATTTTTCCAAGAAATGACGTCAAATTCTCGGAATCCCAGAAATTCTTGGAAATGACGTCGAGTTCTTGGAATCTCTAAAATTCTTGGAACTCGGGTCTATTTCTGTGTATCTCTAAAATTCTTGGAACTGACGTCAAATTCTTGGAAATTTCCAAGTGTTCGAACAATCGATCCACATTTTTCGATGTATCTCGCTTATTATTCGAGATATTAAAAAATGTTTCGAATAAAAGTTACTTGGTTTCGAGGGGGGCACGTCATGCTGCTGTCCATTTTTTTATAAATAGAAGCGTTAAGGAGTTATAAACGCGAAGATGGTTTTTTTAAATGGGACTATACATTTTTTAATACACCAATTGTTGTCATTTAAAATTCCCTATAAAAAAGTATTAAGCCATATATGGCAAGAAACCTATAGTTTAAGAGATAATTAATATCTTCTAAACTAATGGTTTTTTACTAAAAATACCCCTAACCATTTTTATAGAGAAAGCCAAGTTGCATAGATTGGTGTATAAAAAAGTGTATAGTGCTATTTAAAAAAATAAAGGTGACCTTGATAACTTTTTTATAAGTTGATGCACAAAAAAATTGAGGGCACTGGAATACAGCCCTTTCGAAACCATGCAACTTTTATTCGAAGCATTTTTTAATATCGTGAAGAATAAGCGAGATATTTAATAAAAAAGATTGCAATGGAAATTCCTTGATCGATGTAAAATTTTTGTCCAAAAATGCGACTTTGTATTAGGAGAACATGATACGATAAGAGGTCGACCGAAAAATTATTCCAAGAAATGACGTCAAATTCTTGGAAATTTCCAAGTGTTCGATCCACATTTTTCGATGTATCTCGCTTATTATTCGAGATATTAAAAAATGTTTCGAATAAAAGTTACTTGGTTTCGAGGGGGGCACGTCATGCTGCTGTCCATTTTTTTATAAATAGAAGCGTTAAGGAGTTATAAACGCGAAGATGGTTTTTTTAAATGGGACTATACATTTTTTAATACACCAATTGTTGTCATTTAAAATTCCCTATAAAAAAGTATTAAGCCATATATGGCAAAAAACCTATAGTTTAAGAGATAATTAATATCTTCTAAACTAATGGTTTTTTACTAAAAATACCCCTAATCATTTTTATAGAGAATGCCAAGTTGCATAGATTGGTGTATAAAAAAGTGTATAGTGCTATTTAAAAAAATAAAGGTGACCTTGATAACTTTTTTATAAGTTGATGCACAAAAAAATTGAGGGCACTGGAATACAGCCCTTTCGAAACCATGCAACTTTTATTCGAAGCATTTTTTAATATCGTGAAGAATAAGCGAGATATTTAATAAAAAAGATTGCAATGGAAATTCCTTGATCGATGTAAAATTTTTGTCCAAAAATGCGACTTTGTATTAGGAGAACATGATACGATAAGAGGTCGACCGAAAAATTATTCCAAGAAATGACGTCAAATTCTTGGAAATTTCCAAGTGTTCGATCCACATTTTTCGATGTATCTCGCTTATTATTCGAGATATTAAAAAATGTTTCGAATAAAAGTTACTTGGTTTCGAGGGGGGCACGTCATGCTGCTGTCCATTTTTTTATAAATAGAAGCGTTAAGGAGTTATAAACGCGAAGATGGTTTTTTTAAACGGGACTATACATTTTTTAATACACCAATTGTTGTCATTTAAAATTCCCTATAAAAAAGTATTAAGCCATATATGGCAAAAAACCTATAGTTTAAGAGATAATTAATATCTTCTAAACTAATGGTTTTTTACTAAAAATACCCCTAATCATTTTTATAGAGAATGCCAAGTTGCATAGATTGGTGTATAAAAAAGTGTATAGTGCTATTTAAAAAAATAAAGGTGACCTTGATAACTTTTTTATAAGTTGATGCACAAAAAAATTGAGGGCACTGGAATACAGCCCTTTCGAAACCATGCAACTTTTATTCGAAGCATTTTTTAATATCGTGAAGAATAAGCGAGATATTTAATAAAAAAGATTGCCATGGAAATTCCTTGATCGATGTAAAATTTTTGTCCAAAAATGCGACTTTGTATTAGGAGAACATGATACGATAAGAGGTCGACCGAAAAATTATTCCAAGAAATGACGTCAAATTCTTGGAAATTTCCAAGTGTTCGATCCACATTTTTCGATGTATCTCGCTTATTATTCGAGATATTAAAAAATGTTTCGAATAAAAGTTACTTGGTTTCGAGGGGGGCACGTCATGCTGCTGTCCATTTTTTTATAAATAGAAGCGTTAAGGAGTTATAAACGCGAAGATGGTTTTTTTAAATGGGACTATACATTTTTTAATACACCAATTGTTGTCATTTAAAATTCCCTATAAAAAAGTATTAAGCCATATATGGCAAAAAACCTATAGTTTAAGAGATAATTAATATCTTCTAAACTAATGGTTTTTTACTAAAAATACCCCTAATCATTTTTATAGAGAATGCCAAGTTGCATAGATTGGTGTATAAAAAAGTGTATAGTGCTATTTAAAAAAATAAAGGTGACCTTGATAACTTTTTTATAAGTTGATGCACAAAAAAATTGAGGGCACTGGAATACAGCCCTTTCGAAACCATGCAACTTTTATTCGAAGCATTTTTTAATATCGTGAAGAATAAGCGAGATATTTAATAAAAAAGATTGCAATGGAAATTCCTTGATCGATGTAAAATTTTTGTCCAAAAATGCGACTTTGTATTAGGAGAACATGATACGATAAGAGGTCGACCGAAAAATTATTCCAAGAAATGACGTCAAATTCTTGGAAATTTCCAAGTGTTCGATCCACATTTTTCGATGTATCTCGCTTATTATTCGAGATATTAAAAAATGTTTCGAATAAAAGTTACTTGGTTTCGAGGGGGGCACGTCATGCTGCTGTCCATTTTTTTATAAATAGAAGCGTTAAGGAGTTATAAACGCGAAGATGGTTTTTTTAAATGGGACTATACATTTTTTAATACACCAATTGTTGTCATTTAAAATTCCCTATAAAAAAGTATTAAGCCATATATGGCAAAAAACCTATAGTTTAAGAGATAATTAATATCTTCTAAACTAATGGTTTTTTACTAAAAATACCCCTAATCATTTTTATAGAGAATGCCAAGTTGCATAGATTGGTGTATAAAAAAGTGTATAGTGCTATTTAAAAAAATAAAGGTGACCTTGATAACTTTTTTATAAGTTGATGCACAAAAAAATTGAGGGCACTGGAATACAGCCCTTTCGAAACCATGCAACTTTTATTCGAAGCATTTTTTAATATCGTGAAGAATAAGCGAGATATTTAATAAAAAAGATTGCCATGGAAATTCCTTGATCGATGTAAAATTTTTGTCCAAAAATGCGACTTTGTATTAGGAGAACATGATACGATAAGAGGTCGACCGAAAAATTATTCCAAGAAATGACGTCAAATTCTTGGAAATTTCCAAGTGTTCGATCCACATTTTTCGATGTATCTCGCTTATTATTCGAGATATTAAAAAATGTTTCGAATAAAAGTTACTTGGTTTCGAGGGGGGCACGTCATGCTGCTGTCCATTTTTTTATAAATAGAAGCGTTAAGGAGTTATAAACGCGAAGATGGTTTTTTTAAATGGGACTATACATTTTTTAATACACCAATTGTTGTCATTTAAAATTCCCTATAAAAAAGTATTAAGCCATATATGGCAAAAAACCTATAGTTTAAGAGATAATTAATATCTTCTAAACTAATGGTTTTTTACTAAAAATACCCCTAATCATTTTTATAGAGAATGCCAAGTTGCATAGATTGGTGTATAAAAAAGTGTATAGTGCTATTTAAAAAAATAAAGGTGACCTTGATAACTTTTTTATAAGTTGATGCACAAAAAAATTGAGGGCACTGGAATACAGCCCTTTCGAAACCATGCAACTTTTATTCGAAGCATTTTTTAATATCGTGAAGAATAAGCGAGATATTTAATAAAAAAGATTGCAATGGAAATTCCTTGATCGATGTAAAATTTTTGTCCAAAAATGCGACTTTGTATTAGGAGAACATGATAGGATAGGAGGTCGATCGAAAAATTTTTCCAAGAAATGACGTCAAATTCTCGGAATCCCAGAAATTCTTGGAAATGACGTCGAGTTCTTGGAATCTCTAAAATTCTTGGAACTCGGGTCTATTTCTGTGTATCTCTAAAATTCTTGGAACTGACGTCAGATTCTTGGAAATTTCCAAGTGTTCGAACAATCGATCCACATTTTTCGATGTATCTCGCTTATTATTCGAGATATTAAAAAATGTTTCGAATAAAAGTTACTTGGTTTCGAGGGGGGCACGTCATGCTGCTGTCCATTTTTTTATAAATAGAAGCGTTAAGGAGTTATAAACGCGAAGATGGTTTTTTTAAATGGGACTATACATTTTTTAATACACCAATTGTTGTCATTTAAAATTCCCTATAAAAAAGTATTAAGCCATATATGGCAAAAAACCTATAGTTTAAGAGATAATTAATATCTTCTAAACTAATGGTTTTTTACTAAAAATACCCCTAATCATTTTTATAGAGAATGCCAAGTTGCATAGATTGGTGTATAAAAAAGTGTATAGTGCTATTTAAAAAAATAAAGGTGACCTTGATAACTTTTTTATAAGTTGATGCACAAAAAAATTGAGGGCACTGGAATACAGCCCTTTCGAAACCATGCAACTTTTATTCGAAGCATTTTTTAATATCGTGAAGAATAAGCGAGATATTTAATAAAAAAGATTGCAATGGAAATTCCTTGATCGATGTAAAATTTTTGTCCAAAAATGCGACTTTGTATTAGGAGAACATGATACGATAAGAGGTCGACCGAAAAATTATTCCAAGAAATGACGTCAAATTCTTGGAAATTTCCAAGTGTTCGATCCACATTTTTCGATGTATCTCGCTTATTATTCGAGATATTAAAAAATGTTTCGAATAAAAGTTACTTGGTTTCGAGGGGGGCACGTCATGCTGCTGTCCATTTTTTTATAAATAAAAGCGTTAAGGAGTTATAAACGCGAAGATGGTTTTTTTAAATGGGACTATACATTTTTTAATACACCAATTGTTGTCATTTAAAATTCCCTATAAAAAAGTATTAAGCCATATATGGCAAAAAACCTATAGTTTAAGAGATAATTAATATCTTCTAAACTAATGGTTTTTTACTAAAAATACCCCTAATCATTTTTATAGAGAATGCCAAGTTGCATAGATTGGTGTATAAAAAAGTGTATAGTGCTATTTAAAAAAATAAAGGTGACCTTGATAACTTTTTTATAAGTTGATGCACAAAAAAATTGAGGGCACTGGAATACAGCCCTTTCGAAACCATGCAACTTTTATTCGAAACATTTTTTAATATCGTGAAGAATAAGCGAGATATTTAATAAAAAAGATTGCCATGGAAATTCCTTGATCGATGTAAAATTTTTGTCCAAAAATGCGACTTTGTATTAGGAGAACATGATAGGATAGGAGGTCGATCGAAAAATTTTTCCAAGAAATGACGTCAAATTCTCGGAATCCCAGAAATTCTTGGAAATGACGTCGAGTTCTTGGAATCTCTAAAATTCTTGGAACTCGGGTCTATTTCTGTGTATCTCTAAAATTCTTGGAACTGACGTCAGATTCTTGGAAATTTCCAAGTGTTCGAACAATCGATCCACATTTTTCGATGTATCTCGCTTATTATTCGAGATATTAAAAAATGTTTCGAATAAAAGTTACTTGGTTTCGAGGGGGGCACGTCATGCTGCTGTCCATTTTTTTATAAATAGAAGCGTTAAGGAGTTATAAACGCGAAGATGGTTTTTTTAAATGGGACTATACATTTTTTAATACACCAATTGTTGTCATTTAAAATTCCCTATAAAAAAGTATTAAGCCATATATGGCAAAAAACCTATAGTTTAAGAGATAATTAATATCTTCTAAACTAATGGTTTTTTACTAAAAATACCCCTAATCATTTTTATAGAGAATGCCAAGTTGCATAGATTGGTGTATAAAAAAGTGTATAGTGCTATTTAAAAAAATAAAGGTGACCTTGATAACTTTTTTATAAGTTGATGCACAAAAAAATTGAGGGCACTGGAATACAGCCCTTTCGAAACCATGCAACTTTTATTCGAAGCATTTTTTAATATCGTGAAGAATAAGCGAGATATTTAATAAAAAAGATTGCAATGGAAATTCCTTGATCGATGTAAAATTTTTGTCCAAAAATGCGACTTTGTATTAGGAGAACATGATACGATAAGAGGTCGACCGAAAAATTATTCCAAGAAATGACGTCAAATTCTTGGAAATTTCCAAGTGTTCGAACAATCGATCCACACTTTTCGATGTATCTCGCTTATTATTCGAGATATTAAAAAATGTTTCGAATAAAAGTTACTTGGTTTCGAGGGGGGCACGTCATGCTGCTGTCCATTTTTTTATAAATAAAAGCGTTAAGGAGTTATAAACGCGAAGATGGTTTTTTTAAATGGGACTATACATTTTTTAATACACCAATTGTTGTCATTTAAAATTCCCTATAAAAAAGTATTAAACCATATATGGCAAAAAACCTATAGTTTAAGAGATAATTAATATCTTCTAAACTAATGATTTTTTACTAAAAATACCCCTAATCATTTTTATAGAGAATGCCAAGTTGCATAGATTGGTGTATAAAAAAGTGTATAGTGCTATTTAAAAAAATAAAGGTGACCTTGATAACTTTTTTATAAGTTGATGCACAAAAAAATTGAGGGCACTGGAATACAGCCCTTTCGAAACCATGCAACTTTTATTCGAAGCATTTTTTAATATCGTGAAGAATAAGCGAGATATTTAATAAAAAAGATTACAATGGAAATTCCTTGATCGATGTAAAATTTTTGTCCAAAAATGCGACTTTGTATTAGGAGAACATGATACGATAAGAGGTCGACCGAAAAATTATTCCAAGAAATGACGTCAAATTCTTGGAAATTTCCAAGTGTTCGAACAATCGATCCACACTTTTCGATGTATCTCGCTTATTATTCGAGATATTAAAAAATGTTTCGAATAAAAGTTACTTGGTTTCGAGGGGGGCACGTCATGCTGCTGTCCATTTTTTTATAAATAAAAGCGTTAAGGAGTTATAAACGCGAAGATGGTTTTTTTAAATGGGACTATACATTTTTTAATACACCAATTGTTGTCATTTAAAATTCCCTATAAAAAAGTATTAAACCATATATGGCAAAAAACCTATAGTTTAAGAGATAATTAATATCTTCTAAACTAATGATTTTTTACTAAAAATACCCCTAATCATTTTTATAGAGAATGCCAAGTTGCATAGATTGGTGTATAAAAAAGTGTATAGTGCTATTTAAAAAAATAAAGGTGACCTTGATAACTTTTTTATAAGTTGATGCACAAAAAAATTGAGGGCACTGGAATACAGCCCTTTCGAAACCATGCAACTTTTATTCGAAGCATTTTTTAATATCGTGAAGAATAAGCGAGATATTTAATAAAAAAGATTGCCATGGAAATTCCTTGATCGATGTAAAATTTTTGTCCAAAAATGCGACTTTGTATTAGGAGAACATGATAAGATAGGAGGTCGATCGAAAAATTATTCCAAGAAATGACGTCAAATTCTCGGAATCCCAGAAATTCTTGGAAATGACGTCGAGTTCTTGGAATCTCTAAATTTCTTGGAAATGACATCGAATTCCGAGAATTTCTTATATTCTTCGAACTGACGTCAAATTCTTGGTAATTTCCAAATGAATTTCGATCGAACGAAACTTTCGGCCCCAAATATGACTTTTTATTAGGAGAACATAATGGAGTTTATACACAATTTAATGGAGTTTCTACACATTTGTCACATATTTACCATCCTCCTACTCAATTTTTTAGCACTCCTTTTGGCGTTGCTGCTTTTTTTAGAGCCGTAAAGCTTTCTTTTTCATAATTTACGTAAATCTAGATTCTTACTTTTTGCGCACTTATCTCCTATCATGAAAGTTGCCATTTCTTTTGCGTTTTTTATGATTTTTGTAATTTTTAAAGAATCGAAGCACTGTATTTTTATTATTTGGAATATCATGGTTCTTTTTAATAACCGATTGCATAATAAAAATTTATTTCTTCATTTTGTGTATCCAAAGAATCTTTAGTATGTTCAAAATAAATAAACATCAAATATGTTTATTATCTCACCTGGTATACGTAGTTATTGCTGTTACAGTGATGAATTATTGGTATGTTACCGATTTCATGCACAGTTGTGTATATACACTTACAAAGGACTTTATGATATAATTTTTTCAACATATACAATTGAGGCCAGTAATATTGATTGAGATAGCGTCTAAGTAACAGATTCACCAACATTTAATTTATTAATGTTTATCAAATTTACCTCTGTCTGTGCCAATTTCGCCCTGTCAACCTTTTGCGCATCTGCGCAAACACTTAGCCTTGGCACCGCTAATTGTTGTGCAGCTTTCTCCTTTTCCTTCGCCTCTTTATCTATAAATATAATCGAGATTTGTCTGCAACGAGATTTTTATCTCAACCTCCGTTTAAAATTTATCAAAAGAAAATAGAAGTCCATTAACACGTTCGTTCGTATCAATTCTAAAATTATTATCTCATAGAGTTATCTGCAATCATAAAGACTGAGCTTCGACAAAATCTGCAATAACAATAATATGATTCTTATACTCACTGCTACAATCCTGTGAACTGGCCCAACGTTTACGATCCTCCGTTTGCAAAGTGTTTCCGCTCCCGTGTTTCTTGATGCTCCTTCCCCAGCCTGCAGTGATCGTGCCGAGCCTCGAGAACGCCCGCTTCATCATCGGTGACGAGGGCACGCTTTTAGGTCTAAACAAGTCAGAGCCAGTATCTCACAGAAACCGCAGAGCGGCACCTCAGGATACGGAGAGGAAATTCTTCTTAGAGAAAGAAAGATCATCGAGATCGGAACAAATTGGATCCATGATGGAACGTTCGAGGGATGGAACTATTCATTTTTTTTTTTTTTTTCAAAGGTTTGATCGGAGTTTTAAGTGGACGTTCCTGAACGCATCGAATAACAGCAGTAAAAAATGGAGAACAACGTACGAGACAACGACGAAAGCTCGTCTCCTTCGTTCGCAAAAATTGGAGAATGCCAATAAAGAGAATATAGAGAAACCGAGCAGAGACAAGATTAAGAGATGATAAATTGAATTAATTCGTTACTCGAACGAGTTTACCGCATGCCTATATAGCCAGATCGTATGCCATAATCGTTTCTAAGTAAAATTTTAAGATATCGAACATATTTTTTAACCCTTTGCGGACGAAACAATTGAAAGGAATAACAAATTGACATCACTTTTATATAATTATGCGATTCGTACTAAAAATACAAAACATATTACCAATTAATCATAAGTGTATTCATGTAAGCAGAAACGATTGTTCAATAATAGAGATTAATTTTATAATGTTCAAGCATTATAAAATTTTCTCTGTAAAAACGAAGTTCTGTTATATCTCAAAATTCATCAAACAAGTTGTGAAAACAATTTTGATTTCCTTTTCTTTCCTTTAAATATCTTCTATCTCTATTTCGACTAATAAAACGATCGATATCTAATATAGATGCGCTAATAGATAGAACGAATTTGAAAGATAAATTCTATTTGCGAGTACACTCGTCAGCAATGGGTCAAAATTGAGAGAAAAACCGAGAAGATGGAAGGCAAACAGAGCACGCACGGTAGAGGAAAATGAAAAAGAAAAAGAAAGAAAGAAAGAAAAAAGGAAAATCGACACGTTTATCACGACCGAAGCTAACAAGATAGATATAACGTTAATAATAATTAACATGGCTGGTGTGATAATTCGATAGTTATTCTTGCAGTGCTTTTTCTTAACGTTTTCAACTCGTTTTCAAATTATAATTTCGAATAATTAAACATGCTACACAATATAATCATTCAAAAGACAAGGAAAATATAAGACACCGGATTTCAACTATATCTTGCATCGCAGAAAATTCCATTTGCGTACGTAATATAATACGGAAATTTTGTCAAAAGTGAAAATACTTATATAATCGCATGCGGTGCTGCGTATAATTGTTTGTGTATACGAGTGTGTAAATGTGTATGTAGTGTGTGTGTGTGTGTGTGTGTGTGTGTGAGGATAGGAGACATGGAAGTGCCGTAAAAAATACACATAATTACGATTAAATGTACGATATATAATATATAATATAAAGATATGTATATATAATTACATTCGATAACGACATCAAAGGCAAATTCAAATTCTCACCGTTACTTCCGGCTCTAAATAAATCCAGTTATATCCTTATCTTAGTCCATTTATATTTATTTATTAACCCATTTCTTTCGTGCAAAGAATCGAAAATAAAATAAAATAGAAATGTTAAGATCGGTAGGATTATGATAAGGATTCGTATATATTTGTTTCCATGCGAGTGATAAGTCCTTTTTGATTAAGAGGAGAATATTTTACCGGTTAATATTCTATAAAAAGAATTTTAACAAGGAGAGAATAGGAATGAAATAAATATTTTAACGCAGGAAAAGAAAGTTGAAAATAAAAGAGAAGAAAAAATACAATTGATTGATTCTTTAATTTACAAAAAATAATATAAACAGTATAAATTATAATAATATAATATAATAAAATGATACAATAATATAACAAAAATAATACAATATAACAATATAATAAAACTATATTATTAATTACATTAATATTAACGTAAGTATAAAATATTATAAAATCTAATATGTATAATTTAATTAATATATTGTTAAATTTACGTATAATATAATATTGTATTTATAGAAAAGATAAAAATTGTATAAAAAAAAAAAAAAACTTAAAAAAATATAACTTTCTTTATAATTAGAAAAAAATGGATTAATGAATACATTGCATTGGATCAAACTGTGAATTATATGATTGTCATCAATAAATATTTTTATTCGTTGCATATGTATTTATTAACCTTGATCGATATATAAACTGGATTTGAAAACAAAAATGCACAATTCTAATTAACAAAAGTAATTCGCAAGATACAAACCTTGGACTTTCCACGTCAGGAACTTGAAGAAAGTTTGAACTTCTTGGTTTCTGTGGACTGAATAATGTGGGCACTGGCCTGGCAAGTAATTCGGCAACCGGTACTTGTGGACTTCCGAAACCGGCTTGAATTCCGTACAACATTTCTTGGAAGACTCTAGAAAAAATTAAAAAAAAAAAAAAAAAAACAGTAATCTTATACGTACCTATTCAAAAGTCAATTTCTTATTTATATTCTTAATATATTTAATTTTTAAGTAAGAGTTTCAAAAATTTAAGGCAATATTATAAAAATAGTAATAAAATTAATAATGTAATAATAGTGAAAAGAATACAAAAATATGAAATAGAATTTTGTGGAAAGTGAAATTTATTCTGATATCAATTTTACATATATTTGAAAAAATATTAATACATTAATAACGTGGAATATAATTTAATTTCTTGATTTGACAGATCTAATACCTGCTTCTGACTGCCAAAATCGCTCTAACACCAAAGAATCGAACTTTCTGCTTCTGTGGACCATGCACCAAGAACGAAATATCGAACAGATTCGTATTTAACGTGGCATTCTCTTGATCGTTCAAGAACACCTTAGTGAAATCCTTGGCAAGTTGGTCTGGATCCTCGAATTGATCCCTGACGGAATCCAAAAGAGGCGAAGACGGTCTCATGTGTCCTATTGGTCTCCACGAACCGCGCCTGTAAAAAAAAAATAACAACAATATCAGTTGTAATAATTGTATATAATTTAAATAAAATATTACGTAAAGTAAAAATCAGTGTTTAATTTATTTTTTTATTCACCTGTACGGCTTTGGAATTTGACCAGTTTCTGCGTGATTGGCCAAGTTAGCTACAATGTCTTCCAACATTTGAGTCCTCGTTCTCTCTTGCATCTTTGCGAATTTTGGCGCGGAATAACTCGCTCTCTCCCCGTTGACAATTTTTGTCAATAACCACTCACGAAACATGGGACCTGTTGAATCGAAAATAAAAATGTATGATATATATATTAATAACTCTTGGAAATCACACTCATACATTTTTACAAATTAAGATAGAATGTAGCGTAATAATTAAATATTATTTACCCTTTTTAAACACATTTTGTTCCCAAAGATAAGGTTTGTACGCCCCAACTTCGTCCCTCGTAGCGACGGATACTTCGTATCTGGTAACCTTCCTTTTTATCCGTGGACTGACTCGAACCAGAATAAACGTGTAGAGGAAATGCGACTTCATACAAGCTGGATTGAACGACGTTTTGTCAGCCTCCAAGAACACGACGCACACTATATCGTTTCCTATGTGTCGCTTCTTTTGCACCTAAAAAGAAAAAAAAAAATAATAATATTATTACGATTATCTTGAAAAATTAATAAATATCAAAGAGAATAGATCGATCAAATTGAGAGGCATAATGAAATTAATGACATTAGTCAGAAACGAATATAACAGAGAAAAGAATTTTTCTTTACCCTCTGCACGTCGTGTTTCTCATTCGGGAGAAACGTGGACACGTGGTACATGATCTCGATCCCTCGCCAATTGGTGTAGACCGAGTACAATCCGGTCAGATCGTGAATCGTATCCAATCCACCCTTGTACTTGTCGAAACCCTTCAGACGAATTTTATCGCCGAGGATCTGCAGGAACTCGTCGAACAGTGGCGAATTCTCGTGGTTATCCAATATCTCCTCCTCCGTGCACTGGTTCTCCTGTACGTAAAGAACCCCGACTTTCAGCTCCGATTTTATGAACACCTGATCCAGCTTCAGAAGCTCGTCCTGGGTGTCAGGTAATTGGCCCAACGTTAACGGTGGATTCACATTCACCTCTTTGCCTAAACTACGCACCACTTCCTCTCGATTGTACCTGCGAGAATGAAAAATAATTTTTAATTATACGAAAATAATATCGATTTATTTTAAATTTTCAAAAAGAAGAGATTTCGAAAAGTGATTACAGGGGATTATCCGATTTAAAATTTTGTGGAGTTTTCATAATTTGTATTATTTCTTTTTTTTTTAATCGTTGATAAGTCTAAAAAAAGAAAACGTTACGTCTGCGAACTGTTAATGCATCAACAGATTTAGATTTTATTTGATTTCACTCCGACAGCGTAACATTTCTAAATGAAAATAAAAGCAATTCTGTGTTGCAGAGAAATCTGTGTTGTCTTTCACTAAATGATTTCTAAAAGCGTATATATGTTTCACATAAGTACGTGCTCCTCGTAGCAATAAAGTTAAATATTTGTTATTTGTGCAGCGAATAGCATTCTATGATTCTTTCAATTGTGTGTATGGGATGTAAATAAATTTGTAATATTCTCAAAAGTAATTTAAAACGTATCTTCCTATCCGAGACACAAAATTTCCATTACACCCTTTTCATTTCGAAATGTAAAACAACTTCTCTCTTAATTCCATTTACTTAAACGATATTAATGTCTCTAGAGAGAGTTAGGATATAATCATTCTTTACTCTCACTTTGAACTGTGACGCTACTCGATATGCGCATATTACACTTGCAAGCGAAATGGCTGACTTATACCACTTGTTCGACTCGTTCCATTCGTGTTATTGATTTTTCGAAAAATTACTTTTGCAATCAACAAATTTCTATCCACTTAGGATAATACAAATGAATATTTTTCCAAGAGATATTCGATTGAAAAAAAAAACGTATTAAAAAATATCGAACTTTTCCTACAAAATTATAATTAAAAAATAGAAAACTGAATAAAATAAATACCTGTCAGCGAACACACAACTCGCTGGAATCAGCCCGTGTACGGTGTAACTGATTGCCCTGACGAGAATTCTGAACTGATCCCGACTGTTCAACGTTTCCTGCTTGATACTAAGTATCACGGGACCAAGGTCGTCGTCGTTGGTGAAATAATTCCAATGCTCAGTCCCATAGAAATATTTCTCGTACGTCTCTTGTTCGACCGAGGTCAACTCGAATCCTTGGTTCTTCTCCCATTGTTCCTCGATAGTGGTCTTCTTTCTGGGCACTTCGTCGGTGTCAGACTCTTGCTGGACCTCGGCCAATTCTGTGTCGGTCGCTTCTCCACTCTCGCTCTCATCCCAGATCGTGTCAGAGGTGATCTGCTGTCTGGAGCACTCGATCCAGTAGCCAGGTGTCGGTATCAGGTTGTGAGGGAACTCGTTGCAGAATTCATCTATTGGAAAATGTAACATTTTGGTTAGTCATATTGCAGATTATTATGGATAAAAGTAAGAAAGGAATGGATGGTCTCTCTTCGTGAGGATTTAAGGAATAAATTAATTTGAACAAATTAGAATTGGATTGTTTGAATTTCTTTTTCTTTTTTTAAATAATAATTTTGACGTAATTTTTATATATCCGTTTAATTTTTATCGTATCCATTTAACCAAAGAATGATTTTTTATTAAATTAAGATTAAATTGAGATTGAAATTGTGAATAATCTCGAAAATAATAATTTTAGAATACAATTATTTTATGATATTAAGAATACGTATATATAATTTTTTTTAAAAGTATTCATTGTACCCATTAATCGAGTTGAATAATTAATTATTTATTATTTTTAAACTGTATTTATTATATCCTTTAATAATTTATAACCTGAATTTTATTCACTAACGAGAGAAGAGGATTGTAATTTATTACAATTTTGAAGTTTAATGGGAAATTCAGAAACTAATAATTTTATTAAAAAGACATTGCGCAACTTCATTATAATGATGTACGACTAAAATGTAATTCCGTGAGCGAGAAGCAAATAAAATAAAATTAAAAAATACAGTACATGAAGTATTTGTCGAACGTTGTTCGAATACCGAAAGAGATTTTATTTGTTTCATTCGTTTGTTACTTAATTACGATTATACATTTCGTTAATCGTTGTTCATTATTTAATACTCGGTATTAATTTCTCCGATTTTCTTTCTTTTATTTGTTATATAACAGAAAAATTTACTTGTTTGTTTTTACTTTTATTTTTATGCGAAATAATTGTTACTTTCATTTAAACTTATTTATTTCTTATTTCTCCATTTAACAGAATAATCATTCTTTCTTTTCGACGAGAATCATTATCGTTTGATATTTATTCATAAAAAAAATACAAACTAACAAATCTACAATCACGTAATTATAATTTTAATAAAAACTTGCAACTTCTTGCACAATTCTGAATTCACTATAACACTAATTGAACACAGTAGATATCAAATAATTTTTACATATACCACGTATCTAATTTTAACAATCATATACCAAATTCAACAATTATTTATCTATCAATGTAACAACGCTGCACAAACGTTTTTATAAACATATATCATTATTACTTACTTTATCTTTTAAAAGTAACGACATCTAAAAATAATTATCTTCACGAATCTTCTCAAAATAAACAGAATAAAAATTCTTTTTCAAAAACATCATGCAGCTACTTCACACCCCTCGAAATCTATCCCCAACTTCATTTCCCATTATTGTCCTCAATTCACCCTTCCATCCTCCTTGAAACAACACACTTCTCGCATCCTCGACCGAGGACAGGACGAAATTTCAACGAATCCACCCTCTTACTATTCACCCTCCACCACCCTCCACCCCGAAGCAACAGTCGATCCAAACCACCTCGAAGACGTTTCCTCGTAGCCACGTGGAAACGTGGAGGAGTCGTGGCCTGGAAATCATTAAGGCTGCTGTTGGGGTCGAATCCGATCGAACGCTATCGGGGGTTGCCCTCTTTCAAGGATTTTTTTCTTTCGATGTGCAACTAGGCTACCCGTCCACTTAGTCACGTATCGCCTTTTCCCCTTCGCAACATTCCGCTTTTCATCGATCCGCCCTTCTCTCTCTCTCTCTCTTTTTTTTTTTCTCTTTAAAAGGTTTATGACACGGGGATTATTGCACGAGATATCTTTGAGGAAATTGTTGGATGAAATTCTGGGAAAAGATTTTGGGAAATGAAGCATCGTGGATATTTTTCGTGGATATAAAAAATAAAGTTGCTAAATGGCACGAAGATTATATGATAGATACGTCATAAATCCTTGATAATGGATAATTATTGTGATATTATTATTATTATTATGAATTAAGATAAGTAGGATTGATGATTGGTAAATTTGAGAATCGTTTTATATAGCGTCACGAAAAAAGCTTTTAAGATAAAAGATAAGATGGCTTGATGGAGGATGACGAATACGAATCATGAAGACGATATATTTGAAAATTTCTACAACTATTAATAATTAAATCTTAATGCAACATTTTGTTTGTAACTTTTATTCTTTATGTATATAATTATATCATATATTATTGTAAAAATTCGTTTGTTATTTTTCCATCTTCGTTTCTTCCTTCATCTAGATTTAACCCCTAGTAAAAACAAAGAAATAGTAAAAATTCAACTGCTATTTATATATTGAAAGGAAATTAAATATATTTTGATATTTTCTTTTTCTCTCGATAATTCAGAATAAATTCAGATTAAGTTCAAAATTGTCCGACAAAAGGAGGGAAGAATTAAGAACTTCTAAAATATCCTATCGAAACAGCAATGATTCAAGAGAGAATCTTCTCAAGGGGAAAAATCGCAAATCAAGCGATATATCTCTCGAATACCGACAAATTCCTGCTAAAAATTCTCTCAGATCAATAAAGCCAACGAGAAAACGCTATATTTTTATCAATAAAAAATTAATTTGTGTATAATACACGTGTTATACACCAACCTTTAGATGGACACACACGTTCAACACACACTCGCTCTCTCTCTCTCTCTCTCTTTCTCCCTTTACTTGTTGGAACGTCGACGATACCACGGTCGACTCACTGTAAGGTAGAACACCAAACTGTTTATAGACAGGCTTGGTATTCGAACTTAAAGTGAACCGGCCCCGGTGCATCCTCGTCTCTCTCCCTCTCCCTCTCTCTCTCTCTCCCTTTCTCTCTCCAGACTGGTCGTCTTTCCGCCCCTCTAATCTCGGCTTTCTCCCTGCAGGAACTAATGGCCTGTAGTGGTTCGTAAATTCGATCGTCGATACCCGGGGACAGCCGGTTCCTCTTTTACACCCCCTTCCTACGGATGACGATGCTCCTCTTCCAGCTTCTTCTCGTATCTCTGCGTCGGAGGATCGCGAGATATCCTCTTATATTCGATAAAATAACGATTAAACTGCGGATGTTTTCATTCTCAGAGTTTTATATCTTTTTTTTTTTTTTTTTTTTCAAAATTCGACGTAACTCTCGCATATAATAATAATTGTCGAAATATTTTTCTCGCTCATATTTCGATTTGAGGAAAAATATGATACGCATGAACATACTTGAAAGGCGAGATAACGAACAATCAAAGAAATGGTTAAACTGATATGTAAATAAATATGTAAGAATGTTGGGCAGTTAATGGATCGTGTTAATGACGCTAGTATCATTGATAGTATTAATGATGATGGATATTTAGAAAAGTTACGTCTATTCTTTTTTAAATATCCAAAAATCCTTGTACGAATATTTATCTTATCCTTCTGATAATCTGAATTGTTCTAATTCAAAATATAATCTAACGTGTTCAATTAGTAACTCAAGGTTGCAAAAAACATGGTTTGTGAAGCCTATAATTAGCCTATAATTACACGTATAGTATGACTATATACATATTATCGACACTATACACTGTTATGGGAGAGTTTACCGATAGGATGAATTAATCTAACGATTTTCCATATGATTGTGTAACGCGTATGTAAATAATGTATTTTTGCATATAATATAAATATCAATATGCAAAACATACTTATTACGCGAAAGATGGAAAATAAAATATGTATTTGCCCATTATTGCTCTACCTGTTTTCTATAATAATATATATTTATGTAAACATCCGCAGTCTAATATCGTTGGTAATTTTTTGGCAAAATGTTTGGATTTTTTGAGAAGGGAGAGAAGGTTGGTATTACGGTGAGATTCTTTTTTTTTTTTTTTTTTTTTTTTTTTAGGTTGATGGAGGGGTGGTAATCTTGTCGCGGTGTCGAGTAAATGTTTGATGGATCGAGTTTGCTTCTAGATAAGTTTCCTTTTTTCTCTCTCTCTCTTTCTCTCTCCATTTCAGAATTATATGGATTGGATTTTATCCCGATGAGATAAGTTTAAATTTGTTACTTTTCCTTCTTTTCATCGATAATGATTTATGTATCTTTAAGAAAATTTAAAATTGAGAAAATATAATTTCGTTTTAGACGGATAGTTGATATCGAAAGTTATTTTCGCTTAGAGAGAAGAATTTTGCGATGACTCGTAGCATTTATAAAATTTATTTTCATCTATGGAAAACAATAGAAAACATTGAAATCGAGATGAAACTTTTTACATTTCATACATGAGTTTCGATTTTTAATAAAACTGGACAGATTTACAACACGTGTATGCATGCACGTTGCTCGCGTTGCACGCGAGTTAACGCCAATATTGTCGTTGAACTCGATGGATTCTACTATAACAATTGAAAATTCTGTAAAAACTGTTTATTTGATTCCCCCTCCCCCCTCCCCCTCCCCGCATTTACGCACGATTTCAACCCGAATCCGTTTCACGAATAAAATGAATATTTGTATTATTGCGACCGAATACTTTTAACATCGCATTTCCATGGATTTATGTAAACTTGATTAATTTCGTACGCAGCCGATGTTGCGTATGTCATTTAGCAACGGTGTATTAAATTAAATAACGATTTAATTACACGTACGAGAATAAATTTTCAAAAGTACACGAATGTGTAAATTCTCCCATACGTACGGAATATTAAGTTGTCCTATAATTTTGTCAGATTATTCGGATTTTCTCTGGTATTAATTGTTCGTCAAAAAACGAATATTAATTATTGGCGGGACAGATTTACTTTCGTTGAATTTTATTTTACTTTTGATTATATTCAATGTGGAATATATCCAACATAATATTATTGAATCGTTAAGAAATTATTCACGATTGTCGATGAGCGTTATATATATATTAAACTTGTTTGATAGAAAGAATTTAATTTCTAAATCAAGTGACATAGAATTTTTTTTTCTTTTTATAAACTGTGTTAGTATTTTTTTTTAAAAATGAGGTATTTATTTTAATTACAATATGAATTTTAAACGTATTAATCTTTTCAAAAATTACTTCTTTCTAGATGAAATATGTGTATGTTAGAAGATCAAGTGGAAATAATTTAAATAGATAAATAAAGATAAAAGACAAATAATATTATACTTTAAAATGCTCAAACATTTATTTTATCAAAGTTTGACGACATTTCTATTTTTGCAATTAGCAAATAACCATTTCTGCCCACATGATAAATATTTGCCTTGAAATAACAAATAACTTGAGTATGCGAAACACGCTCGTTCAATTAAGCTTTCAAAACATGTTGCAAAACATGTTTATTTACTTAAATGATTCCAGAATGCAAAATACGTACATTCGCTTCATGTTTCTTCAAATATGTCGAGAGATATGTCCCAATACCACTAAGTGGAAATTTATCTACTTATGATAATAAATTTTATAAATCTCTACGAATTTATCTTCCAAACGAACATTTTTCTTTCTAAAATTCATCTTCAAATCTTAAGATCAATTAAATGCATTTTAAGAAAAATTAAATTTCTGAAATATTCTCTTCTTAAATTAAAGCTTAAAAGATATTAATAAAAATGATCAGAGATATCGTTTTAAATTAAACGAAATAAATTACAATCCTTTGCATTATTGAAAAATTTATAATATCTCAGAATTCTTTTGTAATATCAAAAAACATAACATTCCCTTGAAACACTAAACTAATATAAGAAACGAACCATAATTAATTGATATAAAAATTGTATAAAATAATCATAATTTTTACAACAGATCCTAAAATTCTAAAATTCTAAAACGATTAATATTAATTGTAAAGTATTCTATTCCAAGATGAAACATATGTATAACTCTTTTTTTTTTTTTTTTTTTTTTCATAAATTATATCTTATTTTAAAAATAAGAGATGAGAAAAATATAGAAATCAAATCATATATCAATACGCCACAACAAAACCACAACAACTTAATCACGAGTTGAACACTTGAGAATTTAATTCGATTCGATTTAGATTCGAAACGAAGCCAGTGAATGTAAAGGCGTGTAATCCAAGACAGGAGAAACCACCTGTAGCGTCGACTCATACATATGTACGCCTAGTAAAAGTTCGCAATTCTAGTCTCTTTCCTTCCGTTTCCTCTCGACTCGAGTCTCTTAACTTGTTAACCTTCAACCGGCGACTGCGTGAATTTTCAGCATCTCTAATAACACCAGCTTATATATATATACATATATGTATTTCTCGAAGTAAAAGTCCGTTTTATCAATATAATTACTCTAATATTTAGTTATTTGTTAAATTTAATAAATTATATTTATATTTTTAACTTATTATATAATTAATGAAAAATTAATAATCGATGGAAAACTTATGTATGACTTTTAGTTTTGTAACCATTACGTAATAACAATTTCACTTTGTGAAAACCGTTTTGTTTATTGAATCGTGAAATTTAAAAGTCTGCTCGAATTAAATGTGTTTCCATTGAACCGTGTGCTCGATAGAAATGATTATATATTCTGTTTCTTTTTATTTTCTGTTTTGTTTTTGTATATCAGAGTTATAAAAGAGGAAGCATGAAGGAGATAAGGATTAATTTACGATATTAGGATTTTCTCGATTATTACTTCCTGTTAGCAAATAATTGTCCGAACCTTAAGACAGTGATAAGAAATATGACAAATATATTAAATGTTGACAAAGTCAAACCTGTTTGATTCTCACTGATAAAACTCTTAACGTATTCTAATAAACTACATGCTTTATATACAATATTTCCTTTTTTTTTTTTTTTTTTTTTTTACATTGATTGCTATTTTAAAGACACACATGCCACAAGATAATTTGGAAAATTGACAAATTAGCTGGCCATACCTGAACAAGCTTGCGGTGGTAAGGGGAAGATTAAGGTGGTCGATGACTTCCTTCGGGCAACTGCGCAGCCTAAACTTTGTGGTTTGAAGCTGCGCAACTGCTGCATGAAGTCCGAGCACTCCATCAGCGCCACGTCAGCGAAGTGAAGATCGCAAAGTATTTGGTTCTTGAACCTGTGAAACAGAAGGAATTAATGATCTCTCTGTATCTATAAATAAACGCACCATCGAGCAATATTTTTCGAATTAATAACGACGAGCTTGTTACACGAGTATAACAAGCTGATGGAAAAATTTCTTCTGATTCCCGATACGATATCTTTTTTGTTAGCTGAAAATTGTTAGCTTCCTGATTGATTTGTTCCATTTCACAATTTTTTTTTTTTCTTTTCTTAAATTTGTAATCTTACCGTTGCTCGTTAGAATATTTTGTAATTGACGATGAAATGAAGATTTAATAATTGTATGATATTATCTTCGTGTTTGATATTGCGAAATATTATCCAGATTACGAGAATTTCATATTTTATAAATTTGGAAAAACTTTTTTTCTGTCTTGTTTTTGTATTTCCATTTGGCAAAGATTTGTCTTTTGTTATTTAATACCATTTTGTGAAATGTAAAAATATATCTTGTGTTATTTTAACTCGTGTGTTATGTTAATAATAATCTCTATTATTATAAATTAAGAGATGAAGTTTAAATTTACTGTAATCATATTTCTCACTTTTACTTGTTTTTATTGAATTTATAAATATTTAAAAAAAAATTTTAGAAAAAGTTTTATTCCCATGTGGACAAATATTGTTCTTTTCTTACGAGATGCATGTTTATTTTGTAAAAATAGCGCAAGTTGTATACTGTATGTTTTATGTATACAATATATCGGTTGGGAAAATATTTATCTCAGCGGTTCAATTAAATTGTATATTTTTATAGGTCGACGATCAATAAAAATAACAGCTTCTCCCTCGGGATATAATATGAAATGAAAACTGCAATCTTTTTATTCCTATAAATTTAATAACATTTGCGCAATTGTAATACTTTATATCTTTTGATATGATACTCACCTTATCATTATGTTTCATATTACTTTATTACTGAAGAATATATCACTTTATGATTTTAGGTTAAAGAAAAATAATTAATAAATATCAATTATTTTCTTAAGAAACGATTAAAAAAATAAGCAATAAATCTTAATGATTTATGTCAAATAAATAATTTGAAAGATATTTAACGTATAATAATCTATAATATTCCATAATTAATAATTCCATACGTAATTGTTAATATTAATATTACATATATAATATAATATTGATATTAATATTACAAAATATGTATTGAATAAAATGTGCAGAGCTGCAATTTTTTTCTATAAGAAAGAATTAGCAGAAAGAGAATTTCCATTTATAAATAAAAAATATCGTCCTCAAATTTTTCTTCCAGAACATATTTCAAATTACCTTTTTATTATTCCATGCAATCTTCGCATCTATTCACATGTGCACGTTTAACTACTTCACTTGCATGAAATAAAAAACACACACGACACAATTTTCGTTTTATCGATCCTCGAATCAAATGCATCTCGGGAGTCACGATCGGGCGAATACCGATTCCAACAGCCATGACGTTTTTCCATGTCACGTGGAAATACATTTCGCGATGGAAAAATTCTTTTGAACGAAAACAAACCGCGAGGAAATGAAGATCCTCAATCTAAAAATTTTTATTAGGAAAAGTCGATCCGTGAAACATCAGCCTTTTGTATCAGCTTGAAATAACAAAAATATCGTGAAAAGTTTCATTATCTGTTATAAAAATAATCCAAAATATGGATAAAAGAAATTTTGTTGATTTACCCGCGAACGATTGTATTGTTTATAAAATTCATGATTAAAGCGATTGAAATGAAGTTTTTCTTTTATTTCTACGAGTGACTATAAAAACGAAGAAGAACAAAGAATATGAGAATTATTACATTTAATTTTCTTTTTAATTTAATTTAGATTTTAGAATATGTTTCGTGTATACATGAAAGTTTTGGATAAAATAATATATGAAAATTATTTGTCTTTATGAATAAATATAAGGATACGTGGAATTATTTCAACGAATATATATATTGAAATGTATATATATATATTTTTTTTAGTAATTTAATCTAGATGAAAATATATGTTTTGTATTTATATGAAAGTCATAGGTGAAGTGAAAATGAAAATTTTGTATTTTTTTTTTATGGATGAAAGCAAGAACGTATTATACAGTATGATATAGTATTATTAAAACTCCAGCAATATTTATTTTTGAAAATGATATAAATTCATGAATAATTATTGGTGATTATCACAAGAAATACTAATTCGAGATAACTGATATCTTGTTTGACCTTTTTCTTTCTGGACATCAACAAGTATTTCGATTGCCCGATAATTTCTTAATGAATTGATTTCATGTTTTATGCATGCATTCTATTTTCTTCATTTCAAAAAACTGGTTTATGTTGCCAACAATGTTGCCTTTATTTAAACGATTCTATACATATTCTACAATATTTAGATCATAGCTATATTTATTACAACATTTCTAAAATCTTTGTAAAGATTCATTTCCATGTAATATTGTGAATGATACGCTCATTTCCTATTATACGACAACTACTGTGAATACGGTATAAGATTTTTCCATTTTGATATTATTGAGAAACTGTATTGTTGCCTGCGAATTCATGAAATTGCATTAAAATGTAACATTGTGTAAAAAGCTTTTATACATATATATATATTCCGTTTTAAAAATACTTTGCTTTAGTTGCAATCAAAGAACCATAATGGCTTCGAATATAACATACAATGGTAAAAAACTTCTTATTTGCTTATTTCTTCACGTAATACAACTTCCATTAGAATAAAGTATAATGTTGTTGTTGTTATAATACAGAAGAATCGAATCGTAAATTTATATTTTTGTTGTAAACAAAATATATAAAATTATATAATAATTACAAAAAATTAAAAAAGAATCAAATTATGCGCTCAATTTGTTAATTAATACAAAATATTAAACGAATAATTACATTCATCTTAAATATACAAAATTTTGATGACAGAGTAATATTTAATAAGATGCAAAGATTGCTTAAATCACTCACCGTCTAGCCCGTTTCTGATTGGGTCCTGTGAGATTCAAGCCGCAGCTGTTACATTTTAGACATTCCTCATGGTAGTGATTGTTGTCGTACAGTGGTGATGGTTCTTGAAAAAAATAAAAGGAAGAAACGATTAATTGTTTTTTAATCCTTTTACGAGAATAATTCAATATAATGATATCGATGAATCGATACAATTTAATAAAAAATTCACTGCACGTAGCTTGATATATGGAAATTTTTGAAATGATTTAATATGAAATATGGTACATGTAAAATAAAATATGTATCTAGATCATTCTGTGATCAAAATAATGAGGGTTGAAAAAGGTTGAAAAGGGTCGAAAAGGATTTAATCAAACGATTACCTGATCATAATTTTAAATATTTAATAAATCTTAATATAAAAGGAAAACTGTTTATTAAGTAAAATTTGCCGGTGAATTTTCTTCCATAAACTTTGAAATTTTAGAATCTAATCTAGCATAAAAAATTAAAAGGAAGAGAGAGAGAGAGAGAGAAAGAAAGGAAAAGTTAATAATGTGAATTGAGAGCAAACACAGCAGAGCAGCTGTTTAAAATTCTCATAGGTATTCGTCCACTTTGATCCAAGTCTTTTCACTTTCTCGTTGATGGCATAATTTTCGTGGAAATTATTCCTTTGAATGGAGAAAGTTTACAGAATTAATAAAGCCCGAGTGCGAAATGAATTTGCAATGGTTAATCCAAAATCAATAGAACTTCCATTTATATCTCGTTAGATCTATTAAATTTCGACTTACCGGAATTATTAGACATTAACTGTATCTGTAATTTATTCAAATTTGCTCTAACTTGAAATAAATCAGATTTATTATTTATTTTATTCTTCTTTATTTAATATAATATAAATCTCTTTTCTATAAATATTCTTGAAATAACTATTGAAAGATCAATAGTTTCTGTGATATTTCAAATTTTATTTAAAGCAAACATACGTGCGATTCAGGATTTAAAAATTAAATTATTATCTATAAAAATAGAAAATGGTTATATCGATTCAGTTTTACGAAAAAATAAACAAAAACCTAGATGAATGTCTTTTGAATCCACATGTTTTTAATTGAAGTAAATATCTCGTTAAGAATTTGAAATATGTTAAATATCAACTTCATTACAACGTTGTTTCCTAATATTTCCAATATTTTCAAAATATTTCCATAATATACGCGAATATTTCTAATATCTACGTAAGAAAATTATTTTGCAACTTGAAAATTAAATCGAAAAATTTTTCTCTTTATTTTTTCTATTACTTTATCCTTTATCTTTTTTTTTATCCAATTCTATTTTCTGTTCCTAATAAAACATCGGATATAATCTTGTTCAATTACAAACAATAACATTCGAGCCCTCTTACTTAAAATTATCACTTCTATTAAACTTTATCGAACGACTTTGAAAATCTTACTAAAACAAAATCCGCAAAACCTACATATCCGCCTCGATAATCCAATCAAACTAGCAAAAACGCCTGGAAAACGAACCTAATCCAACGTATTCGCAGAAGCAAGAAAAAAAAAAATCATGTCAGCGATGCCTGATCGATCGCAGTCTCGCAGGATTAATACTATAAATCCTTGAAATTTTATCCTGTACAATAGAATTCTATTGGCAACCATTTTGATCGTACACACGATTCATTTAACGATTCTAATCAATACATTATATGCCAATGATAATAAATCAAACAAATCAATCTTTTTTAACTATGCCAATATTTTGAATGCTAATTTGTTTGATTTCGTCTACAATAATAGTGGTTGATCTGAGCAAGTAGTACGAGTCAATATTTGATTCATTATCATACAACGATATAATATTGCATTATACTTTTTACAGTTATCTGTTACAAATGTTTGTCATGTTGCAACAATACGCTTACTATATACATGCAAATCAGCAACACCTTCCATTAATTAAATTACTTCTCTTCCTTCCCCTATTATTTGTCTCCAAAAAAAGAACTAGCTTCTCCTTTCTCGTTCAATTAAAGAAATTAAATTCAAGCATTCTTGATTTAATCACTTTAACAAAGGAAGAAGAAGAAGAAGAAGAAGAAAAAAAAGATCGAAATGGTTTGACAAACGTGATTCCAATATCAAATTAGATCAAATCCAATCGCAAGGCTATACTTTTTCTCGCATCCTCGATCGCCCTTCTTCGCCCCATGTTTTATAGTTAACGACCAACAGTCGAAGGGTGTGGCCTTCGATTCCCCTTCTCCCTTTTCATTTATCCTCCCTTTCTCTCCATCTCGCGGAGATCATAAAAAATTCCAACGCGTGCCGAGCACGGTATGTTGATATCAAAGAGAGAAGAGAAGAGAAGAGAAGAACGAGGTCGCCGGCGTCGTTCTCGTGAACGGCTAAGCGTCTAATTGCACGCACGCACGCGTGCACGTTCAAATGCTTCTCTGAATCGGGGCAGTGACCGGAAATTTACATTTTTATTGCCGCCACTCGGTGAATTCGAACGTTGGACGACTGATAAGGATGTAGGGCTCGGGATTGGGGATGATTTAGTAAAAAAAAAATTTTTTTTTTTCTCTCCTTTCTTTCTTTCGTTTTTCGAAACGATTAAAGGAATTATGTATTCTTTTGGCTCTTGCGTGGAAGATATTGTATCGTAATTTGAACGAGAGAATTTCTTTTTATAAGATTTTCTTTTAACAGGCTATTGATTCAAGAAGTATACGAGAAAATTGTTCTGACATTAGAAAGATATATTCTAGTTTGAATTAAAACATGGAATAAATTCGATGTTTTTAAAGTTTTTTTTTTTTTTTTTAGAAATTTGATATGAATTATTGGAAAGATAAAATGTCATGGAATAAATTGCGAATTCTGAATTGTATGACGAATTGTTGTATAATGAATATTAATCATAGAAAGGAAAAAAGGATAATCCTTTTTTAATTGGGTAAAGAAAAAACATAAAGCTAATTGCAACAGATTCTGAAGTTCGATTGAACGGTACTTATATAACATAATTTAAAAAATTGATACCGTTGAAACATTTTTATTTGATATAACGATAAAAGCAATTACATACATTGTACAGAACATACATACAACATGAGGATACACGTAAAAATGAAGACGAAACAAAAAAACTTTTCTCTTGAAAATGAAAATACGTTTCATCAGATAAAATGTGATATAACAAGATTCTTTTTATCTCGACCAATAATCTTCTTTCGTAAATCAGAGGATATCTTGAATTATATCTCGCTATGCAATTAACTCAAAAACTCTACAAAATAAATATAAACGATATTTAAAAAAATGACTCGTTAAACAACTAATAAAATGTATAAAACGAAAAAAAAACATACAAGTAACAAAATAACTACGCAATCAATGTACCAATGAAGTAACAGAGAATGAAACTGAAAAAGAGAAAAGAGAATCACGCAACTTAAAATCTGTTCGACTTCATGTCACGATCGATTAAACCAGAATCCAATAACGTGACGCACACGGAAGAAATCGCGTGAAACAGGAAACGTTTCCCTCGAACTGGAAAAAGTGCTCTATGTGGGACAGGAAATTGTTGATTCGAAGTCCCGGAGATGCTCAAGTCCCCGGGTTTAATCGATACCGTACTGTTAAAGCAAAATTAAATCTCTATCTCCCTCTCCCCCCTCTCTCTCCCTTATTTTGCACGCCTACACAATCTGCAATCTACCCACTACTATCACGAAACGTACGAACAGCTAGATTGTTCAAGGGTTAACGCTCTCGTAAGCAGGAAGTGAACGTGCTGATCCGCGACGAGCGATACACGAGATAAAGTTCGAAACTTGTAAAAGGCGCGGCTGATAAAGCCCGATTAATTAAGACACCTGAGGGGGATGATAAAGCGTGATACAACATCCGCGAGGAAACGAGCGATGTTAATAGCGCCTTTGCAAAATCGTTCCACGTTATTTCGTTCATGGTTGGACGATGGAATATTTTGAGAGAATGGAATTTGAAAAAATTTCAAATTTCCAAGAATTTAACAATTAATTTTCGATTGGAAAATTTGAACATATGTTTATTACGAAATTAATTTTTAATTTTGTAGATAGTTTATTCGAATTGTTGGAATTATAAATTTAAAAAAAAAAATGTTGGAATAAGTCAAAAGAGGGTTTTTCATCTGTGCATTTAATTCCTTTTTTCGTGATCACGAAATACAATTACTTTTTTTCTTTTAATACAAAATCAAATCATTGACACCCCATTTTTAATTCCTTAAGTGATTCTTCAACTCTTTCTTGAATTTTCAATGAATTTTCTCTTTAAAATTAATTCTTATTGATGAAAATATTATATGATAAATCATTGCTGTACGCAAAACAGAAATAAAAGTTGCTCAATAAGAAACTTCTTTGCAAACGATTACATACATCGTCCATAAACGTGGCTTTTATTGAAGGCTGTTTGATATTCTGTCGTAGTTTTCGAAACCATTGCTTCTTTTAGAAGCAGGGATAAGAGTATGGAGGGAGAGGGAAAAAAAAATGTCCTTTATCGCCTCCACCTCGATCAGGACTTTTTTTAAAAGAGGCTCGTTCGACGAAGAGGACCGGAAAATAATCGTAAATAACGAAAATTGCCCCATTGGAAGAAGTCTCTAACTCATGAGGAATATTTGTTGCGATGTAGAGAACAAAAATTAAGGGAAAGGTTAGATGATACTTTTCTCTTTGAAGAATCGATGCTTTTTAGAATTAATGACGAAGTTATAATTTTGTATAATTTAATTAGAAAGTATTGTTTTTTTTTTTAAAGTTTAAATTCATTTTTTCATATTGATGTCATTTAAAATAATTAGGAACATCCAATTGTTGACGAAGAAACTATGTACTTTCCGATTAACACCATTACCATATTCTTCCACTTCGATAGCCAATATGACGAGAATCCACGCTTTATTGACAAATTTGTCGAACTATTCATTGACATTAAATTAACCTAGTCTAGTTCAAGCTTCAAATCTTCAAAGCTTCCATTAGAAATCTTAATTTTTAAGATTATTCGAATAAAAAGGATCAAATAAAACGAACCTTTTTTTGTCTATCATTTTTTACAACTTTTTGTACTTATTATATATATATATAAATATATTCATATTTTATCATTTCTATTGTATAATAATTTTAAGGAATTCGCATACAACGTAACAAGCTTAAGAAGCTATCAGAAGAATCCTATTATAATATCATCCCATTTTGTTAAATATATACTTTTATATATTCACAAATATTTCCGTATTATAATTTAATAAATCGTATAAATACTTTACGATTTTATTATTTTATTTTAGTATTTCGTATTATTTTTCCAAATATTGACTATTTTTATTCCCTTCGTTAAATATTTGAAATTTCGTGCTAACCTTATTTCAGTTGTGTAAATACCTACAATATTTGTGCGGACAAAGACCGCATTGCAAAGAATAAAGTAAAATATTTGCAAATGTTCAATATTTACGTAACACGTTTAGAGAAAATTGAAATAGATAGAATTCCTTAAAAACTATCTTTCAATCAACCGATTCGCAACAATTCACGATTTTCCTTCCTAAATCAAAATAAATTGTTGAACGAAAATATCTGTGTTACGTATCAGCCAACATATGTGTTAATAACCACGAACAATTTACACGAGGTGGACAAAGCCTGGCCACGATTATTCGCTGAGAATGGAAGAAGAAGAAGTTAAGAGGCAGAAGCTCGCGTCACTGTCGTAAGCCCGGTTTATCGTCGCTTTAACCTCTGCTCCGATTCCCTCCTCGTGCAAACCGACAAGTATCTGGCTTATCTGACTCGCTCGTCTGAAAGCCGAATCTCTGTCGTGAAAAAGAAGAAAAAAGAAGACGAAGAAGAAGTAGAAGAAAATCAGAAAGAGGCGAAGAATCGAGGGTGAATTTTTCTCTGGCGAAATTCAGGCAATTAGAGTGACGTGAAACACGATTATGTTAAACGCGCGGATTTACGCGGTGATCTGTAGGATTGATCTGATCTGAAAACGAAGAGTTTTATTGGATAACGATAAATGTAAGGATGCTCGTACAACAATTTAATAAAGGCAAGTTATACCAAGTTAATAAATGAAAGATAAGTAATGAAATATATTCGTGGTATTTATTTTTATAATAATTATTTTTTTTTTATGTATATTTATAATTAAATTGCAAATATATATGATCAATTTAAGAAAGAAATTATCGTAATAAACGGATTGAAAAAGTTAGTTTAGAGGACTAACTTAAGGAAATAATAATATGACATTTTATTGACTTTATAAATATAACAAGATAAGTTTTTTTATAAAAACTTCTTGCTATAAATATCATTTATCGATTAACCTAGAGTAATTTATTAACTTCCCTTATAAATTTCTATCTTAACAACTTTTTTTCCAAATTTTCGTCAAAACTTTCATTTCATTCGTTCGATCTCTATTCTTCTCAAATTTCTGTCTCTCGGAAAATTATTTCTCGTATTTCTTTCGAAATACTCTTCTTCAAAAAATTCTTCGTCTTGATTCCTTACTTTCTTTTTTAAAATTCCTCATTTTAAGATTTTACTTTGATCAAGGCTCTAAGGTGCTCGACTTTCTTTCTGAACTCAGCTTCTAAAACCCTCTTACTCTATCTCTAAACCGTACTATCCCTCCTGCTACTCGTTCTTCAAGTACGGTCACTTCTTCGCACAAAGAGATATATACACACGTCATTTTAAGCAATCCATTTCCCTCGTCCATCAAGGAACATATTTTTCTTTAGCTTTTATTTACCGAACGTCGTATCGATTCTACTGATTAATTACCGATTCATTATGCCATGGAAAAATAAAAAGGGACAGATGAATAATAATAATACCTGAATATAATTTATGAAATTTTAGAAAAATATAATAAGAGAATACGATGCGACGTTATTATATAAAAAGAAAAAAGCATAAATAAATAACTGAAGAATTTTTTGAAAAGAGAATTCTTGATATTATTGAATAATAGGTATTCTATACATAAAACAATGTCCAATTAGAATATATTTATACCCGATGATTATTGAGATTTCACATTTAATTTTCTAAAAAGAACAATTTCTTACACTACAATAACTCGACGAAGAAAAGAACGAAAGGGAGCTCATATTCAATGCAAAAAGGAGACAATAGGACGGTACTACATTCAAGCAAAGAGTAGACATCGTAATATATTCCACAGAAAAGATATTCCATCAACGCAGCAGCGCTCTTTTCTTACATTAGTCATTCTTATGTATCATCGATGTTGATCGTCATTTTTCATATTTTTTTTTCTTTTTTTTCCCCATTTTATCTCCATTAAACGCTTCTCAAAATCCTCTTCAATTCACTTCGAGCGTGTCACGAATATTCTGGAATATTTCTCACGTGTCTCGCAACTTCATCGTAAACCTACTTTAGCCACCACGTAATATACACGGGCTTAATACACGTGTACATAAGTATACGCAGTATACATGTGTACAACTATGTGTTGCGCTCGTGCAAAGTCACCACGGATATGTAAGGCTTTCGTGTTTACTGCAAAATTGACCGAAGTCAAACTAGCACGTGCTAGAAAGCAACATAAATTTAACGTAAGATCACTTGCTGAATTGTGTGATAATTTATTGAATTTATTAATATTAATCAATTGAGAAAATCTTTTTTCTTTTTAAATTTATTGAATGATTCACTATTTTATGTTATTTATTCTTAAAATCTCATATTTATATATACCAAAATTGTTAAACAAATCCTAATTTTTTTATTTGTTTTATCTTGATATATATAATATTGATAAAAGAAAGAGAGAGAGAAAGAGAGAGATTTTAATAAAAATAATTTATATTTTCTTCCTGAACACAGTAATAAAAATTAAATTACCTAAAAAGCTTCTTAATATTATCTCACGTTATTTCTAACGAATTCAGACTAATTTTAATGAGATTCGAGAAATTCACTTCCTCGTTCCATTTTCAAAACTGTGAATTTAGAATCGTTCCAATTCATATTTTATGTACACGAAATATGGAACTTTTGGCACGAATTGCGATTTCAGCACGTATAAAATAATACGGTACGGATCTAGTAATAAAGTACATATGTAAAGTTCCTACAACCTTTCAATTGGCACTCACCAAGGCCATGGATTTTCTCGAAACACAATCTCTCATAGAATTTCACCGTGGCGCCAATTGCGTTTCTCGCATCCCTCTTACGAAGAAGGATAACTCTATTACCTCCTTCTCTAGGGAAAACCTGCTCAAGGCGTAAAAGAGAGAAGAATATAGAATTCTTGGAAATGATTAGTTTTAGAATTTTTCTACGAGAATAGAAATAATTTTAGAATTCAATTATACGATTATATTTTCATAGGAATTTTAATAAGATATAATTTATAATAGAATATTTATACAAATTAATTTTCCAAAAATCAAAATTAGTCAATATCCTATTAATTAAATTATATTATAAAATACAGTATACATGCTGTATAACAATTATGATAGAGTAATATATTCGTTGAAACGTAATTTATTTATATTTTACTTAACGATTAAACGTTAGCCACGATTAAATGAAATACTGATTGAATTCATTTGTCTAAAAGTGGACTTGTATTATTTGAACGAAAAATCATAGATAGCGGAGGGAAATGGTGACCTCCAATTACACGAACTTCAATTATATAAACTGTTCGTTTCCCGACAACTTCAGATAAACGAAGTTCTATTATAACTGAACTATAATATATATACATTGTAACTAACTACTAACAAGAATTACTACCAGGATGATACTAGCGAATGATTGAAATTATATCGTTCTAACAATAGCTTTTAATCAAAATTTCTAAATTCTACGATTTCAAATCGAGTGAGGTATTTTTAATCCAACAATTTAATCTTTAATTTTTCTAACAAGCTAATAATTCATTAATCTTCTTTCAAAACCAAAAAATCCTTATTATTGAATTAGACTATCGTTTAAGATATATTTATCTGATATAATAATTTATAAAATATTTCAACAGCAAAACCCACTATATTCACAATCATTCTATTCCTCCTATCCCTCCAAGAAACTTCTTTCCAAATTGAGATTAGACAAAATTAAACATAAAAATATACGTAAAATATAGAATAAATCCGGCTATCCTTCGACCGATAAAATATTAAAGATAGTTTTACAATGAATTATTCATCCTCGTTCTATTCTTAAATGCGTAAAGTGCATTTAATTTTCAATGTGAATAAAATTGGAAAAGCTTCAGGCAATTAGGACGTTTCTAATGATGATCGATCGATCGTGGACGAATTGAATTAATGTGTTACGTAGGAATTAGTAATGAATGCGGTGGTTGCGTTGGAATTAATGACGGAAGACAATTGAGGCTAGACAGACTGAATTTATCGAAACTAATGAAATTCCTGGGATCGCGGGACGGTGGCGATCACCACCACTGCCCTGTTAAAATGATAATTATTTCTCAGGCAGTTTGCGACCGGAATTCCTTGACGATTCTTGTGGAAGGGAGAGGAGGAGGGGGGGGGGAGAGAGAGAGAGAGAGAGAGAGAGAGAGAGAGAAACATAAAAGTTTCAGGATTGTTATCGAATAATATTTTTAATTTATCGTTATACAATAAATTTTACTTGTCGAAAAGAAATAATTTTCGATTTTATTTTCATTCTTATGTAAATAACTACAATTTATTCCTGACAACGATGAAAGTTGTAAGGGAAAATATTTTAATTTTTAAATTTAAATTGATTTTCACTGGATACAATAAAATAATCTTTTTGTAAATTTAAACGGATTAAATATAAATTTTTAATTGAAAAATTTAACATTGATTTGATCTGAATCAATTGGACTTATTAATTATTTCAATCAATCAATATCAATATATTAGATTTTCCATTAGATTTAATTTTATTTAATTTAATGATTTATACAATTTTATAAAAAAATTATGAAAACCAATTTATAACTTTTATTAAATTTTTTAATTAATTTTATTCGAGTTCATATTTTTTGCCGAGATTTTTTCAATTCCATTTGATTTTATTCAATAAAACGTTCTACACTATACTGAATCTTGTCATTTCGTAAGTTACAAAAGTTTTCAACGATTTTTCACGTATTTTTCAAAGTTATAAAGTTACTTCCTTTTAAAAGATTCTGTATCAGAATTGCATGCATGACGAAAAAAAAAATGAAATTCATTTTTTCGACGTTCGATTTTCGGCAAAAAGTACTTTTCGTTGTGAAATTTTTCCCGATATGATGATATAAAAATTCTTTATCAATAAAATTAATCAAATTGAACATTTGTCAATTATTCTATTTGTTTTCTATCTAAAATTTCTTTCTTTCTACCTTGAAAAATTATTATTAAATTAAATTTATTGTTTTACTTACAATATATTTTTATCACGTAATATGTTTACAATTTAAAAAATATTGTTTTCTTGTATTTCACAAATTACTGTTCGACAAATTGTTATGAGTATATCATGTATGTAAACAGTAGAAAACATCAATTGGCTTTTCAATAGTAAAAACCAGTATTCGTGACCATTTCGTTTTTCTCTCTTCCTTCAAGAAATTTCTTTTTTAAATTGCAATAAAACTCAATATTGTGCCCGTCCATCACACTTTCATCATATATATCCTTCGTAACCAATATATCATATATCCGTGATAGCTTTTATTCATCTATAAAAAGATCTCAAGCGAACAGTAGTAAAAGCCAATGCGAGCAATGGTACAACTCAATATTTCATTCGACGTTCCACATGCGCTGTTCTTCATAATTATTCAAACAACGATGAGATTTAGTTCGATTAAAAGAGTTGAAAGCTTTCGAAGATTATCAATTATCCAAGATGATCAATTTTTCACCATTTTCAAATATTATTCTTATTTTATTGCGAAAGTACTTCTCTCGACTTTTATTTTAAGTACCAGTATTCTATTCTTGCATTTTCCTATAAATTCGTATTAAAAATTAATAATTTCTCACGAGACTTCTTCTATCACATTTCCCATCTTATCTCTTCGAATTTATAAAATTAACCACTGCTAATAAAAAACTAATAAAATCCTTAAATCTATTTTACTTCTTATATCCAAAACACTTAGACAAAACAACTTGCAAAGTATATTATCATCTTATTTATCTTACATCATACATATTTCAAACAAATATTTCCTCGCTTCCAAACTTTCCCCCTATATATATAAAAATAAAGAGAGAGGTATCCCAAAACTTTCATACGATCTTTTAAAAATCGTAAAAACCGAGTAAACATTTCCATCTTTCTCCACCAAAAGCTCATCCAGTACACAATTTGCCAAAACTTTCCAATCCCCGTAACATGATTTCGCCGCAAAATATTTCTCGCTAAACCGAGCGAAACTAATCTGAATCTTAAACAAACGTGATCCGGGAACGGGCGAGGTTCCATCCTCCTCCCTTTCGATTAACATTTTTCGATTAAAAGCCCATCAAGCCGGCGTGACAAGCGGCAAGAGGAAGAGGTTAGATTAGGGAATAATGCGATCAGGCCGTTCGATTGAATTTCCATTCGTCGGGCGCAATTGCCCTTCCTTCGTCCATCGTGGTCCATCGTCTTCGATCTAAAACACGCTGCCATTGTACTCTCTCTCTCTCTCTCTCTCTCTCTGATTCCGCCACGAAAAATAAGAAACGATCGACAGGATCTCCTTGCGATTTTTTCCTCCCCTTCTTTTGGAGAATGTTCCGAGGGAATGAGGGGTCGTGAAGGAAGAGGGAGAGAATGGACCGTCCACATTGTGAAACGAAGGGTGTTGGCTTTCATATAATATTCGTGAGGGTGATCGTACAGAAGAAAGATCGAACCTTTTCTTTCTTCTTATAAATGTTTAATTATTTGGGATTTTACGTTAAACTTTCTTCATCATCCCTCCGGATTTTGAGATAAATAAAATCTATCCGAGTTTATTTACGATAAGCAACTTAAATATTATGATAATTTTGTTTGTAACGAGATATTTTAACATGTAAATGTCAGAAGTCTATCTACTTCTCTTTCACTATCTTGCAAAAATCAAGATATAAAAATCATCAGAAGTAAAAGTTATAAATTATCCCTAATTTACAGTTATTATTAAACGTTATATACATATTACAAAAAATTGCATACTATTTTATTCATTGTATAAATCGAAACAACACAACATAATATGATAGAAATAACAAGAGATTAATAAAACAAGGATAAAAGGAGTTAATAATTCGCGAGAATCGAAACAATCACTTATATTGAACAATAGAATTGACGAGGATAGGAAGCGGATGCGAAGAAGAATATGTTTTCATCTTATTATTCGAACAAGAGAATACGGAAGCAAACCCTAACGCAATTTCGAAATGGAGCCGTGAGGATTGCATTAGTTCGCGAATTAAGGCCAATTCCTTCTTTTTTTCCTCCCCTTTCTTTCTATTCCTCCATTCCGGATATGGAATGGAGGAATAGAAGAAGGAAAGATTGACTTCGAGACAAGAGCGTCGCGAGGAATAAGCGATGAGCCTTCGCGATAATGGAAGTGCGTCAGGTGGTCCATATGGGGTGTCATGAAGTGTTTATTCGATAAGGAAAGGTTTGTTAAAAGGATATTATGCAGGATTGGATTTTGGTCGATGAGTTTCTGTTGAAAAGTTTCGATTCCTGTGACGAATATCGTAGCATGAATTTGTGAATTAAAATTGTAATTCAAATTTAATTAAGTCAAATAATATCTTAAGCTGCATTATTCACTCCAAACTAACTCTAACAACGGTATTTTATTATTTTTGGAAAAAATAAAAATTCTTTCCAAAAAGAAAGAACCACAACGATTCTCTAAAAAGATTCTCCCATTAGAATCGTTTTCGAAGATCGAGAAAACCAAGGAACAAATACTTCCATTCGTGTTAAAAATGTTCAAAATGTTCCCAGATGGCGCCACTGCGCAGCCTATTGTCCGACATTTTCCAACGGATGGATGGTAATTAAATTCACGAATGAAGAAACTCATTGTCAAAGACGTTTCAGGGGGAAGGCAAGCGACAGTCGAGCAACTTTCGTGGAAGAAGATTCTCGGTTCGAGGGCGGTTATTCAAGAGTGAAATGAAAACTCTCTCGCGTAACAGGGAGCGGCAGAGGAACCGTTGTAACGACTTCCTGGTAGGGAGTTATTCCAACTTCTTCTTCTTCTTCTTCTTCTTTTTTTTTTCTTCCCCTTCTCGTAACGAGAGATAACTCGTAACAGACGCGAATTTGCGTGAAACTTGCGCTTTCGCTGCGAATTTTTCGCGAGGTTCCCTTCGTCGTCACCCTTGGTAACGAACAGAAGTTTCACTCCCCTTCTCGGCCGGAATGAAACGTCGTCCCTGATAAATGCGAGTAGTTACGAAGGCTTGCCCTCGCGGCTTAATGAAACGAAAGATCCGAGGGGCGATCGTTCTACAGATTGGTGGTTAATCGAGGGGTAATTCAAGATGATGGTTTAAATGGAAGAATTGTGCGAAGAAATTTTTACCCGCCGGATTGTGTAATGGAAAGGTATACTAAATTATAATTTGTACTGGAGATGAAAGTTATGAAATGTTATTTTAAATTGTGACGAGCTTTTGTATAGAATACTTCTCTCTTAATTTTGTTTAATTAATTACCAACTTTTATAATTATATAAAATAGAATCAGGTCATGAGTATATTCTATAGAATAAGAATAAAATTTTTATAGCTCGCTTAACGTTTATTTGATAAAGAAATAATTGACAAAATTGAATTTTCTTAATAAGGGAATAAGATTAGTAGACGATTTGATTATTTTCTTTTAAGAATACGATGAATATTAAACGTTTGTTTTTCTGTGAAATTTTATAAAAAAAAAAAAAAAATATTTCAACGTATTAATAAAAGAGAGAAGTAACAAACGATATTATCGTTTTAATGGAATTGAAATAACTAAAGAAACGAATATCTGTGTGATCGTGACTAAATTGCTAAAAAAAATTATTGAAGCGATGATAATGAAATGATAAATACAGAAGGATTATGCGAAGAGTATATATTCCTTTATAATATTGGAAAGCTTCCCTCAAACGAGAATAATAATATTTATAATTTGAATTAACATATATTAATAATTGGACACGTTACATTTTAACGAGATTATTTGTCGTGTGCAATAAGAATTACTGTCATGAAAGCAGAAACTTCGTTTTGCTTCGTTACTTTATAACGACTCGAGAATATTCTGTCACTGTTAAATCCAAATATTATTTCTAATATAAATTTAACAATGCAACGACAACATTAACGAAACAATGGATTATAATTACTTTCCTCTTAAATTTAAAATGAAAAATAGATCTCTTGCGAGATAAAACGTATAATTAATAAGATTTAATTATGCAATTCATATGATCGAGTTGTTGAGACAATATCAAAGATGCATAAAATAAACAAATAGTAATTATCCGTCCGTGTTGTTTTATCAATCAAGAATCTACCTTTTGTTGAATAAACCGAAACTGTTTATATTACGACAAGTTCGTTAATTAAACGGTAATAAACGAATAAAATTGTTAGACTCTTTAAGAAGAAGAAAAATAGAAAACTCTACACCGATGAAATAATATGATATACAAAAAGTGAATAATTCTATTTATTAAAATTATAATTCGATTAAAAAAAATAGTTGAAACAAACTTAATTGAAAAATTAATATAAAGAATTTAATTTAAAAAAAGAAAAAAAAAAGTGAAATAAGAAAATAAATCCAAGATAAAAAAAGAATCGTGTTTATTTTCAATAAAACCGCGCCAAGGCCAATATGGAATCACATAATTTTTTTACCACAATCTCTGGTTAAACGACGTTCCCGTGGCGCGAGATTAAAACCTGGCGAGGAACGAATCCCGTAATTCTCAATTAGAGATCCCTTCGAATTTAATCAAAGCTCCAACCGTAAGTAAGCGAGAAAGATCACGAAAGATCCTCAAGATTGTAGCCGTCAACACCGATTACGAAATATCCACGAAATATCGCGTGTTCGTTTCCAATGATCTTAATGCACGCGTTTCGAAATACGATCGAACAATGAAACCGTTCTCTACGAACGCCGTTTATACCCTTCACTAATCGTGAAAAAAAAAAAAAAAGAAAAAAGAAATCGAAAATACGCGTCGCTTTTTTAACAACTGGCGCAGAACGTGCTTCGCTATCGATATATAATAAAGAGCACAAGTGAGCCGAGATGAAAAATTGTCGATTATTTTAAAGTGTAAAAAAATTTCACGATCCTGAATTTTTGTTTTCTTCAAAAAAGGTTTTCTCGTGTATCCTTCTTCTGAAAATTTTGACAATATTCAATATCAATATTTCGAGGATATTGAAATATTTGAAATATCTTCGTGTAAACTAATTTACTATTTTAAATTATTAAAACCGAGAATAAGATTAAAATAGATGAAAACAAATTTGATAAAATATATCTAAAAAAAAAAAAAATTCATTTGTAACAATTAATTGTTGAAAAACATTTTAATAGGAACAGTAAAATAATTGCGAAATAGTGACGAAATTTTTTTTTAAATATAAAACTATACATGATAGAAACAAATATTATATACTCTACTATTAATCTGATATGATATTTATATTAGATTTCGTTTAATTTGAAAAAAAAAAGAGAGAAAAAATTAAAATAGAAAATGAAGAAATGGAAAGGACGAATAAGAAAAGGAAGATGGAATAAGAAGATGAAGTTCTGCTAAAAATAATCATGGCTGTTTTGAGAAAACCGATTTACCATCGATACAAATTTTCAATCTACATGTCTGCAAATCCGGGGGAAGTAATTTGAAAGAAATAAGAGGGAAAAGAAGGAAATAGAAATGGAGGAATAAGAAGATGACGTTCTGTGAGAATAATCGTCGGTGTTTTAAGGGCTGCGCGAAAATGCATTTCTCTTCTCAGGCTTTACGATCGACATAAATATTCAACCTACACGTGGAATTTAAGGAGGAATTTAAGAGAAAGTAATTCAAGAAGAAACAGAGAAAAATAGGAATGAAGGAATTTCGAGAAATGAAACGTGGTGGAATAGAGCAATGAAAACGTAATTTTACATCGTAGTTAACCTTTTCATCTTTACGTATACGTGTTAAACAATATAATTAAATGATAAATAATATATTTAATCTCGATGAAACAATCCTCGAATTTTTATTTTCTTTATCTTCTTTACGAAAAAAGAAAGGAATTGTTTCTGTACAAATGTTGAAAGAAAGAATGAAAATTTTCGTAATTCCGTCAATAATATTTTTATGATAATTATTGTAATATAATACTTAATATGATTATTAACTAAAAGAAATAGAGAAATCTGAAAAAGAGATAAAGTGGTATAAAGACATTAGCTCCTTTCGTATTTTTCTGCACGAAAAGAAGGAATAGAAATAAAAAAAAATCGCAAATAAGGATCCTCGTTCTTATGATAACAATATAAAATGCATTTCTTCCCTCATGCTTTTACCGGCATAAATAATTCAACTTCAACCTCTAAAAACTGAAAGAGACAAAAAGGAGTGGAAAAAGGAAAAATGTAGCATGAAGATGATGCTCTATAAAAGTACATCATTTTCTAATGATAGCACATTTTTCCTGCACACTTTATCGATATAAATATTCAATCTACATTTTCAAGAAAATTCAAAAAGGAAAGCATGTAAGAGTTTAAATGTATTAATGTCTCTCATTGTTATCAATCGACGTTTCAATATTTGTTAATTTGTAATTCGAATAAAAAGATATTCTTTATATCGACAGAAACAAAACTCACGCACAAAGAATAATTATTTTAATAATTACATTCTTATTCAAAAGGATTCTTAATATCCTTAATAATTTTTAACAAAGTATGAATAAGTTCGACATTTTATAATGATTGTGCACTTCAAATTGCAAATATTTTCCCTTAATATAGTGTTTTTAACATTTATATGTACTTTTCTTATCGTACAAAATATCAAGTCGTAACTTTCTTTCAGATCTTTTAACTTCTGCCAGTTTCCAAGCAAATATAACTTTCCTATCTACAACTTTGAAATACATACCACATCTCTACATTATCCCTATCCCTTTACAGTATTTTTAAAAAAATTCAAAGAAAAGAGAAAATGACGAAAATATTCGCCTCAATAGCCATGCATATACGTATTTTACGACCTGACATATCCCATCTATTTTTTAAATCTAAAAAATATATGTACGTAAAAAAACCGACATGTTCCCGCTCAAAAATTTTACACGAAACAAACGTTTTTTCGTACGAACGTTTCCATTTGCTGCACGGAATTAAAGAAACGTTTCACTCATAATATACTGTTATGTTATTGAAATTAAATATAATCGAAAGTTATAATTATTCAAATTTCGATTCAATGAAACTGAATAATATGCAATTTGTTTTTCACTACCAGCCCAACATTATAAGTAGACTACAAATATTCATGGAGAAATTAAATCTATCCATGAACATACGTTACTCCAATATATATTACATAGAATTAGCATTCTATGTTATTCGAAGGTTATATCGTCTCATACATATTTCTGCATATTGCAAAATCATTCTGCAAATCACAATAATAGAAATCGATCGTTTCCCTCAAAATCATCCTAACATCATCCTTTCACCTTCCAAACGAAAAAATATTGAAAAAGCCATACAAATATAAAAGAATAAATAAAAAAATAATAATCTGGACGTGGCGGCAGAGGCGCACAAGGAACCATCCTACCTCCGAGAAAACGTGAGCACGTCGAGAGGCGGCAACGTCATCCCGTCGCTGGAATCCTTCGTCGTGGCGACGAGTCCTTTTTCCCATCACACACACGTCGCACACCTCCGTGTCACATGTCACACGAGCACACCACGGGCGAACATCCTCGGGCTAACGCGCGCACCACCGATCGAGCAAAAATCTCTGATCATCGAAGATTCAATTTCAACCACCAAGTCCAAGATCACTGATCACCCCTTGAACAATCGATACCCGACAGAAATCTGCTGGTGCACGCACAAGTGTATCTCTGGCCGGCCTTCAACTACTCGTAACAGCCCGCCGCACCACACCGCCACAAGTGGTTGTGCCCTGTCAGACACTGGGCCAGATGCAGCTAAAGGCTCGAGGGATCGTTGCAACGATTTTTATACACGTTTATCAAGGATCGATCGATCCTTCGATCACCGATCCAACAAGGGCACCACCCATCGTTCCAACGTGGAAAAAGCAATAATTCCGTCTTTTATTAAGTTAAATCCGAACAGGTCTAATTGAATAAACCCGTCGTTCGAGTAAACACAACGCGAACAGGTGATCGTCGACAGGAGGGGTTTGGTTTGTCAACACGAGACGCCTCCTAAACACTATATGTTTCTCTCCTTTGAGCGGATTCGAATCCTCTTGATATTTGTCGGATACCTGAGAATCTGGTGTTTCTCCAGCCAGGATGGTGTATTGTTGTTCGATCGTCGATCAGGGCAATCAACAATCCGATCCACGATCACCTGAGCTCACTTCACGATTGCACGATTGCACGATCGTAGTCGCATTGCTGCTGAAGGATAGAGGGGGGAGGGTAGGTATGTTCTCGTCGTCTCTCGCTTCTCGAAGATACGATGGACGCACGAATGGACGTACGAGGGGCTTTTGAAAAGAGCACGCACACTGTTAGAGTTAGCAGCCTTCTTCGAGGCTGGTTTTCCTCTTCGGCTGGCTATCGACTGCCATGCACCCAAGTGTCACATTGCCGGAACTAGGGGAGCTGACACCACGCCTGCGTCCACGGAGACGCTGCACGGCGTCGCGACGCCGGCTGGCCACGGCGAACGCCGTTGCCAGGGCGCATGCCATCGTTCGATTCGATTATGGTCGAGAGATATCCGCTGGCCGCGAAATTCGATTGGAATTTGTGGAGGGAGGGGGAGGTTTAGCCGATCTTTTGAACTGTGCTCGTTGCGTTGCGTTTTTGGACGAAGGGAGATCAGGGGTGGGTCGAGCGAATGTCTTTTATAGTAGTCTTTTAGATTTTAAATAGATCGATAGGTTGTTTCGAAATATTGATCGATGAAAAGTAGTCGAAGAATGAAAAGAAATTTGGATCGATTAAGACAAAAGAGAGGATCGTAATGGTAATAAAAAAAATCTTATGTCTATGAAAGAATGATCGTTTCTGGTAATGTATAATGAGATGATATTACTTACAACGAGAGACGAGAAATTTGGAAGGAATTTAATACAAAGTGATTGTATATATTACTTTTTACGTAAAATTATGATTCTCGTGTATATAATTTATTCTTTTTGTTTTAATAAAAAATAAAATTTACCAATATCTTTGGAAAAAATTCCTTCTTTCCAATGTCTCATCTATGATGAATGACGAATGAAATTTATCGCTTACCAGTTTGAGTGCTGCTGTCGAAAAACGTGTTCGATATCTCGACAGACATGGTAGCGAATGTTCCATCGGTGATTTGTGTGGAACTGTCTCTTCGTCCTTGATATCTCTGAACCTGAAATGTACACCAAAAAAAAAAAAAATGTATTGAAAAAAATAACTATCCGAGATAATTCGAAATATTTTCTTGAATTTTTAAACGAAAAAGAAATTTTGCTTTTTTTTTACTCGTTAAATTAAACCATAGAAATTAAAAAAAAAACGGACCAGTTTTTCACTTTGAGAACTCTGTCTTCGAAAGTTTCGACATCTTATTGTCTCTTCCGTGGTGCTCTGTCGTCTAAAGCCACGAGCAATAAATATCTCGTCCGTTGTCGATTGTCTTCTTCCTATAGGAGCATGAGGTATACTCCCTGGAGCACGAGCACATGGACTTGGATCCCTTGACGAACAAGAAGAACTGTCCGGTGATCTGGAAAACAAAAATTTTGATTGGATTAGTAACAATTCTAAATCAAGAACAGATGACTTGAAAAGAAACTATTTTCTGTTCAATATTTTTTAATAAAGAAGTTATAATATATATTAATAACTTTGAAGAAAAATAAAATAAATATATACATATATATATATAAAAGAAATTTTTTGCATTATGTTATTTATGTTATAAATCACGTTCATATGAAATAAAAATGGAAAAAAAGTTTTTAACAATAACGGACTATTCTGATAAAGTAAACGGTGAAATAAAAAGGAACAAGATATCAAAGCAGCAGTCGATCATTTTTTATCTTCAGAAGATCTTCAAAGTTTTCCATAAAAAGGGTGTTGAAATTTCATTCTTAATCCCTTAATCCGTTCTCTATCGATGGAGTCGCGTTACCATCCGTTTACCACCCCACGGAGGATCGATAAAATGCAGGTACCTAGGTGGCGACCGTCCTGCCATCGACATTGACTGCCGCGTCAGCTGAGATCTCTCCCTGATAGGACTGATGTCCCTTTTATCGACTGCTCTATCTGGACTCAGATGGCTCTTCGAATCACGGCGCCGCGGATACGAAGCGGAATCGGGGCTCAGCGAGTCTTTTCGAGCTCTTCGTCCTTCGAAAATATATCTTTCCGTCATTAATTCTGATATAAGACAATTTTACGTACAAAGAGAGAAAAAAAGAAAAGAAAACGAAGAGGAAGGATATTATGAACGATAGAATAATGCAAGTTATCGACAACAGGAAGTAGAGGAAGAAGAGAGATGGTTTTTCTATTTCTCTATTTTTAAATGATAATACATCGTGCAGAAAGAGATACAGGTAGTGTACGTTAAAAGGCTGAATAGTTAGTAGATAACGTGTATTTATATTTAGAGTTACATAAAATAGTTTTATTCGCAACGAGGATGAAAATGGTCGATAATGGTAGATTGTTAATGATTGTACCTCCTTCGTCAGTATCCGGTGACAGTGTCGGTTGGCTTCCTCGTCGCCGTGCTGGTGGCATCGACTCATCTATGGCAGCCGATTGTCGTATCAATCTCGACAACTTGTTCGGTGATACTTCCTTTCCCTTCTGATAACACTGTAACAGAATTGATAACGGTTAAAATGTTTCGATATCCAGTGTTTACTTGTATGTTATTATTCAAGTTCTCTTCATAATTACAACCAGAGAGATTTCGATAAAATGTCAAATACGATGGTACAATTACGATATACTTATACTATTTACATAATTCAAATTTAGAAAAATTATTCTATTTAAGAATATAAGATGGTACCATAACCAGACAGAGAATTATAAGCTAGTTTTGATTAAAACTAACATAATTAATACTTTAATTTGCATCAATTTAAATTACGTAACAAACAAATTTCGAAAATATTCTATCATAAAAATAGCACATACTTATAAAAACAGAAATTCTTTTGTCATTGCATAATAAAAATGATATCGATTAAACTTACCAATTATAACTAATATAAATATAAAAATAATTTCTCGTTGACATAATCACTGATACAAATTAATATAATTAAATAATGACAAAGAAATTAATACGTTAATAATTATCAATAATTATTAACTCGTATTAAATAATTCTACACAAATTAATTACAAAACTTCTATCATCTTACCACCCTCACTCCAATAGTTCCAATCACTCCACAATCAACGAGTCCACACCGATCCTTCCTCGATTCTCTCTCCAATAAAATCTTTCGATATCTCACCTGAGTAGTCGAGTCTCTTCTGGTGCTAATCAATGGGTGGGTCGGTGTGTTGACGTTTGGCGAGCCAACGGGACTGGAGCTACCGGAAGTCGAGGTTCCTGGAAGTGGAAGGCTGCTACCCACAGTTGGAGAGACGCTTGGTGGCGTCACTGATGACATCACGATGGTAGGGGTGGTGATGGACGAGTCGAGGGTTAAATTTTTACTGTCGACGACGGTCGCGGCTTTCGGCTCCATCGTCACTGTGGTCGACGTGGTCACCGCGGTGGTCGTCGACGACACAGTTGTGGTGGTAGTCGTGGTGGACGTTTTTGATTCGCTACTCGTCGTCACGGATGTTTTGCCCTCGATACTACTCGATCGTTCGCCTTTATCCATGGAATTACGGGCTTCCAAATGTTCTCTGAAAAAAATAAAAAGTTATATATAGTTTAATGGAAAATACAGTGGTAGTGGAATTTTTCATTGATCCCTTTGCTCGTGTATTTTTATATCATTAAATTTTAAACACGCAGAATTGAACGTAATCATAATGTTAATGATGTTGCGATAATAATTACGTTATTAAATCAATCAAGAATTGATTAATCATTCTGTAGGAAATAATCTACATAGTAATCTTGCATCTGATTGTAATCTATAATCATTGAGCAAATACAACTGAACTGATTATTATCTATGTATATTATTATGCCGATAGAATCAAATTATACGCGGATGAAAAAAAAAAAAAAATCTATCGCAGATATCGTTTTCAAAGAAACGATGGTAATCGAAGATTACATTTCGTGTCTGAACAACAACGAAATTTAAACATTCTCGACCAATATCCATTGATTAAAAAATATTATAACGAATAAATTATCGATTCAATCATAATCAAAATGTAATCATTTCACAATTAACAATCGTTCAATTAATCATGACTTTTGATTACTCTTAATGATCAGTGATTAATGATTTTGCGTTAATAATTAATAACCTTCTCTAATCAATTTTACCATTATGCAACGATCAGATATATTCGCTTAAGGTATCGAAAGCTATTAATCCATCCCCATAATTGCATCAACTCGTATGAATTTTACGTTCGTCATTTCTTTCACGAACACGATGAAAAGTAATATATAAAAATAATAATAACGCAGAATCGATGATTCTATCGAAGACAATAATTCAAACCATTTAATTAATTAAACCCGTAAAAGTGAGTCGAAATTAATCCATTTCGCGTTCAAAGCCGATCGTTTTCTTTACCATGGCACGAAAACCTGGCAACGAGGATAATTAAATTCCCTTTTAGAGGAACAGCTCGGCTCAAAGACAAGGCTAGACACGCATCACAATCAGAAATCAGAGCCACGGGAATCCGATTGTTAAGGTCGTTATGTACCTGACAGCATTGCTTGCCGCGCTATCCGTGCTCGAAGCGCTCGGTCTTTGATCGCTTCTGTAATATTTCACGGGCATCACACCGCTACCGCTGTCCATTGATTGCTGCGATTGCTGCGATTGCCTGCGCCTGTGGTGACGGCAATTATGCTTCCGTTCCCCTTGATTTTTCGCCCTTCCACTCTCCCCTGATCCGCGTCGAGATCCTCTCGAATCGGTCTCTCTGAACCCTGGGAAATATTCGAGAGTAATTTGAATAACGGCCAAGCTCGTCGGACGTTTTGTCGGACATGTTCTACAGGATGAAAGAAATTTACGATGAAAAGTGGTAAAGCTTATGATGATAGCAGTGAGTGAAATATTGGATTGATATTTTAAAATATCGATAGAAAACTTGAACGAATGAAAGCGTGGTAAAACAAAGGAATAAATACGTAGATCTTGTGATATACGCGATTAAAAAGATGAAGGAATTAAATAATAAATTGCTTCATTCTCCTCCAAATGTTACACTACTTGAAACAATTCGTGTTTCTCTGTATAGATTTGTGTACATTCAGCCTCGTGACATTTATATATCAACAGAAACATTCGAAATAACCAACCTCGATAGGTGGGCGAAATAACGGTAGGGGGTGGTTGCGGCTGAGGCGTCTCCTTCTTTCCCCATAATCTGGCAAAATCATTTTTCAGCTCGGTGATCGTTGAATCCTTCCTCGATTTCGTGGACGATTGGCTTCTGATCCCGCTGTCCACCGAGCTCTCCCTCCTCTTGCGCAGTCTCTCCAGGTGGCTCGCGTCCGTGGTCGTCTGTCTGGACCACGGAAAAGACTTCGCTATATCTCCCAATGTTTCACGACGATACAACTTGTTCCCCCGCTCGCTCTTTCCAGCGCCACCCCCGCTCCACTCGCGCAAAATGTCTGTCAATTGTGCCAAGCTCGATCGTCGTCGACGTTGATTCGTCGCAGGTTCTTGCGGCTCGTTTGGCGGGGATATGCTTGTGATCTGTGTCGCCGAATCGCGCCTTCCGGTTCCTGAATCAATTATTCGTCATATTGTGGTTAGAAGAATAATTATTCTTAGCTATTTATACGATTATAAATTTTTATTCCTCGAGTACGAGTCAGTTTCTTGTTTTTTTTTTTTTTTCTTTTTTTTTCGTTATGAAAAATGGAAGGTGAAAGGGGATTTTCGGAGGAGAAAGAATCGTGGTGTAATTGTATGCCTTGGCGAATTTTTAACGTGAGATTTAATTATGAGATTTTCCTACGTTGTAACACAGTGGTTGGGTATTTTAAAAGATGGAAAAATTAATTTTTTCCTCTGGGAACTTTTTTACGAACGGGACGAAATGAAACGTGGTGAAATTTGTTGTGCTTCATTTATTAACAGAATTGTACGTGAAATTGTATTAATGCTTCATGAAGCTATTTCGTAAGTAGATTGAAATGAATTTAATGATGTAATTATTTGAATGAATATTTATAATTCTGCATAATAAACATTAATTCGTTATACTATTTATCATGATTAAGTAATGATTTATTCGTTGAGAAATATGTTTATCTTATAAAAATATAAAATTATAAAATAACGAAATTTTAAAATTGATAAAAATATAATCAAGCAATAACGAATGAAACACTCACCGAGGCGTTGTTTCAAGGTGGATTCCTCGACCTGTTCCCGCATAAGATCGTCCCATCCATTCCCCCCTTGCCACACCAGGCCGACCTGGTGGCTGAGGATCGGTAGATTACACACGAAACAGATCGCTGTCATGCTTCTGAAATCGAAATATCCACCAGATAAGATGATAGATCCCGATCTATGGGCAAATATAATGAGCTGAATGTGAAAGGAAGGGTGCAACGTCTCAACGATAGATTTTCAAACGTGAAATCCAGGCCATGCCAACAGAGCGTTTGTGAAGTGACACTCGATGATCGAGGTCGTGGTTTTTCTTGGCTACCCTCTACGTGGATTTTCTAGGATCACTTTCATGCTTGACAGGGTCACGAGACCCGCTTCTCCAGAAAAGGAGAACGAACGAAGATGAAGCGTAATCGAGTCCACTTTTCGAGCAAACTACTACGATACTACTCAAAATTGTGGATAGGAGAGGTTGATGGAATTCGGATTGATTGAAATACTTTCCTCGTATCCTATTCATTTCACAATTCATTCCGACAAATTTATAATATTATTTTTATCTCGTTGAAAGAGTAAGCAATATCAATATTTGCTGTTTAGATTTATTCTAATCTCTCTCTCTCTCTCTCTCTCTCGAGATTATTTCTACAATTTCTACAATCTTGCTCGATCTTAACACTTTCGAGTATAAATTTAGAAAAAAAAAAAAAAAAAAAAACAAAGACACACAAGAAATGTTACAAATACTTTCATTCACTTTACGTTATCCATCAACTTCCCGCTCGATCAACTTATTTACCGATGAACAAAACAATACTTCTACGATACTTTTCACGTTCCTTTCAATTCACACAACACAATATTTCAAACGCAAAGCGAAAACTAGAGTAGGAGCGCGTCTGGGACACGCTCCTGCTCGTTTTTTCCTTTTTGAAAAAAATTACTCTCCCGGTTAATGGCAAAACGATCGGCAAACAGAACAATACTCCGGCATAATGGAGGTACGATATGTAACGCAGATACGTGGCTAAAGGGCTGGCATTCGCGTGGCCAGCATCATTCCAAAAGCGTGGATGCAGCGGAAACGAGATATGTACACGTGTATTCGTGTATCTAACCAGTGCACAGGTCGTGGAAACAAGTTTTCACGCAGATAAAGCCGCCACTCTTCGTCGGTGAACAAGTTGAAAATGTGATATTCGTTCACGGGGAGACGTCGTACGTGCCGAAAATGACCGTTTGATTCGTTCACAATTTGGCATTTAAGTATGATTCAATTTGCTGCCGAGCTTTGAATGGGACGGATTCGAAAATTGAAATTTCAGGCCGACATAGTCGCAATCAAGTTTCGTGTGCTGCGATATTTGCAACAAGTTTCAACATTAATTAAACTAGATAATTGTATAATAATTATATATATATGTATATAATGATTTTGTTTAAACTAACGTTGAAAAAATTTACACATTAACATGGATAAAAACAATTGTTTTAACGTGAACATTTTTATTAGAAATTATTTGTTAATATTATGAATGATCTAGAATCGAGTGTAGGAAAAGGAAAAGAATAAATGGAACAAATAATTATTCAAATGAAATAAAGAATGGATTATTTCGAAGATTGTTAATTCATTTTATCTCGACACAAAATGAAGTTATTTTTAAAGTAGAAATAATTCTATATATACATATGACCAAGTTGCAACAATGAAATTGAGACGTTTATAAATTTTTCAATAAAGTAATCACGCGATTGTCTGTTCTTGCATTGTGCTTGAATGTATATAAAATTATTTGTATAAGAAAAATTTGATTCTTCTTTTGAAAGGAATTTTCCATTCTACGACTCGAGCAAACTGCAGTTCTATTTTAACCAATCTTTTCCTAATTCCGACTCTATAAGCTCGATATAAGTATGTATTTAGAAAATGTTATACGAACTTCTTGCAAACTGGATATTCTCGTGAGCACTTTTGCGAAGTTTCCACGAAAGTTTCATCCTAGAATTTGTTATTTTTTTTTTTCTTTTCAGATAAAGAAAATGAAAAAGATTTTTTTCATCTTTCGTATGTTTACTGGAATAATGTCGCAATATCTATAAATTTATAAACGTGAAAAATTCTACGTACACATTTTCCAGTAAAATATCGGAGAAATGAAAATTTTAATTAAACTTTTAATATTAAATATTTTATTCTTTTACTTTTTATTTTTTAATCTTCTTTTTATAGAAATAATATACATGTGCAGCAAACTGAATCATATTGAAACGAAATTTTCGACACTATTTTTTCTCGAAAATTAAGATCTTTATATTCAAATTAATATTCAGATGGCTATGCTATATTTGAATTTATTACTTTCTGTTCAAGGATCATTTAAAAGATATGAATTGTTCATATGCAGTGTATAAATAATTCAATTAAATCTGAAAGCCAAATACAAACCCAAAAATTAATACATAAAAATATCTGTTCAATCTTATTTAAGATCTTATTTATCTATTTATTAATCTTATTTAATGTTAATCTTAAAATTGCATCAAATGAAGTGAGACTCGATTGATTTCGAGAAAATTCTTTACAAATTTACAGCCTAAAAAAAAAAAAAGAAAAAAAACAATTCATATTTTCATACGATAAAAATAATTCCCTTTATAAAATATACGAAAGTAAAAAATTCAACGACGATACGATGCTCGAATGTTAATAACGAATAATTTCATTCTCACCTCGGTTTCACCCCGAAGAAATAACTCTGCGCCACATCCTGTGCATGATTATAAAAAGAAACTTGAGAGAAGAAAGGAAGAGAGAGAGAGAGAGAGAGAGAGAGAGAGAGAGAGAGAGAGAGAGAGAGATAATAAAGAGAGATAAAAAAATATAGCCAGTGTGTCTGCCCTCGTATCGATCAGCGTATATATACTATATATATATATGTATGTATAATAAAACTGTGAAAAAACGAGTTTCAAAAACGAGAACAAAACTGTCATCAGAGTGTATCTGGTCTGACGATTCGACCTGTAATGTCGAAGTCTGGGGTTCTGCAACGACATCGCATGGCAAGGCTCTGGCCGACCTGCAAAAGATACACACACACAAAAATGTTTTTTTTCTTTTCCTTCCTGTCTTCTCCAGAAGATCTACAATGGAAGTGGTTGAAACAGATGTAATGAGTCCCCACGACGACGACGTATCCCGAAGTGATAGAATAACAGGAAATTAAACCTATTCCTTCATTTCGAAGCCTGTTATCACAATCATTTGGAATAGATTATCTCTACGATTTTTTTATATTTAAACGAAAATTCATACGTATAATTATGTATGATTTGTATATCGTATATCGAGAGACGTTGAGAAGCTCCGCTTTAAAGTGGATCATCATCAACAATACATGGTGTTCCTAAACATTCATCCATGTGCTAAGTGTGATTGACATAGCTTAATTTTGGTGATTAAATGGGAACTAATGGACTCTATGTCATAATAGAAATCCGAATCTAAGGTAAACTTGTTATGTCACAACTCAAATATAATCTACGCTTATAATCTAATCCAAATTTAACCCAAATTTGATCCAAACCTAAACTAATCTACTGCGATTACCTGACTTTAAATTTTATATAGATAAATGATGGATATTAAAATTTTCACACAATTTCTTGAAACTAAATTATTCAACAACAAAGTTATCCAATAAAGTTTTAATTACATGGAATATAATTATCATTTGTATGAATTCTGAAATCTCGTGTAACATTTTGAATTGATCGCAATTCAAGAATCGATTGCATGTTACAAATTCCAGATGAAATTATCAAACATTTTTATCTTTTATAATTCTATCGTTTTTTCTCTGTTTGTTGGTTTTTTGTCGTTTGATATTTTAAATAATACTTTGTTCACACAAAATTCTAAATTTTATAAAATAAGCTTAAGCACTTTCATGTATGATTACACTTTTAATTAATCTCTTTAAAAATGATTAAACCGAGAATTAAATTGTTTTTTTTACTTTCAATGTATAAGACGTTAATTTTATCGAAAGTAAATTTTTAAATAAAATCCCCAAGAATAAATAATTCAAAATTAATATCTATTATCTAGTAGTGGCAGTCATGATGTCAAAAATGAGTGATCCATAATCATCAACCGGTGTAAATCTTCTTACCCGAAATCCTCTATTAATCTTTGAATTTATAATTTATTGGACACGTTAATAATTCAGCGTACGGTGACACAGGAGAATCGCATAATGTTGCGTAGAGGAAGGGCGATTTATGTAACCTCGGGGATTCCTCGACGAACTTCCAAGGTCGTCCGAACTTTGAAACGAATACTTTTATTCTACGTCGTACGACGCACGCTGGTTTTGTGCTTCCTTTTCGTCCGTGGGCCGAAAAACTTTTCCAGATTTATGAAAACATAGCGCACATAGCGTGAATTTTCTAACCGCGGAAAAAAGAACTAAAGTTCTTTCCTTCTTCTTACAGTTTTATCCTTCCTCGAATCCCTTTCCCCAGTTCTTAACCAACCACTGTTTTCCATATTAATGCCTTCAGCCGTGGAAAACCGTGTAATATATTTCATAAAAGATTCATGAATTTTCAAACTTTTGTTTTTAATAAAAATATTGGAAATATTTAATAATAATAATAATAATAATAATATTTTTTCTCGTGTAAAATAAAACAGTTAACAGATTAGATAAGCAAAATAAAACAATCTGGTCGTACAAATAAATTGGGATATCCATCGTGATATCAATCATAAAACTCGAGTCACTTTGGATTTTCCTTATTTTAATTCGAAACATTTTATTTCATCCCGATATTTTTTTTTTTTTATGAAAACGTTATTATAATTGCATAAAAATTTAGATCCAACAAAAATGTGTATTGCGTAAATTTTAGCAGGAAGGAAATAATTATATATAATACAAACGTTGTGACATTAATCCTTAGTACGTGCTTTTAACAAGATGAATTTAATTATCGTAATTAGACCAGCTGTTTACATGATCGAAATAAATTCCACGATACGCACGATAATCGATAATAAAACGAGTCGTCATGAAATCCATTCTTCGTAATTTCTATCTATTCGATTCTAAATGCTATTTCAAAAATCGAGAAAAATGATTTATCCATTTGAGCATGTAAAAAGTTTCAAGGATCCTTCAAAGGATGTTGAGCCGGAAGAGGTTCGAAGGCAGAAAGACAGGAAGATAAAATAACTTCCAGACAAGATGCATCCTACCATCCTGGCAATAAATCACCATTTCTCGAGCTACGGTTAAAAATAGTTCTTGAGACAAGACAAAAAAATGGTATTTTGTTCGTAGCAAAAGAGACTTTAAGATTTATAAAAAGGTATAGGAGGAAGAAGATATTAAAAATATAATATATGAAACAATATTTCTTTTTTTTTTTTTTTTGCATATAAATTCAAATAATTTGGAATAAAATTAAGAAAATTGTAATACAAAAATTCCTAGTAAAAATCGTTGTAAACATAATCGATTAATACGAAATGTTGAAAAAATGGAAGAAATTTTCAAATTATATTATTTTAAAAACTATTTGCTTCTTGAAAATAATATAAAAATATTGTTATCAATATTTTTAACAATATTATCAACACTATTGATCAGTGTATTTTAATGGCTCTAATATTCCTTCATGAATATTCTCGAAATATTTGAAGACACGCTCGACTTTCTCATCAAGAAATTTATCTCGATTTCTCACGGTCAATTATCGAATCACCCTCCAGTAACCGCTTTAATCCACCTCCACAATTCCATTTCCTCCCTCTATTGATGATCGATTAAATTTGCATACGAATTGATTTAAAATTGCTCTACTCGCGATTCTCCCTCAGGAGAAATCCCACGTTGCGACTCTTTTCACCAACATCACGATTTCATATTCCAAGTAAGTGTTGGTCTCTCTGAACACGCGATTAACGCGATTAAACGTGATTCGTTTGGAATTAATCTCGACCGAACCTTGCACTCGTTTCTTCGAAATTTTCAACAATTGATATCGTTATTCATTTCCTATCTTTTACTACGTTTCAATCAGTGGAACGAATATTTATATAATCTTTTAAAATTTACACAAAGGATATAAAAAGTATTTATTAAAATAGATAAAGTGTTGAACAAATTTTTTTATTCCATATAATTTTTAAAATTGTAAAAATGAAAAGAGAGATTCGATGAAAATTCCTTTAAAAAAAATTAGAGATCAATTTTATTCCAAGCTCTGAATAACAAAAATTTACGATAAATTTAAAAAAGGAAGAAAAATTTCATTTTCAAAAATCATATTTTTTTTTTTTTAAATATATGAAAAATAATTTACAATGACGATTCACCGAAAAAACCGTTAAGTTTCTTGAAATTTTTCACCCTAAAAAATTTTAATCACTTTACATCTGTAAACAGTTTGTACGCGACACAAATTGCAATAATGCATCCATGATATGACATCGTATTGCGGTTTGCATTAACTGCCGGTGAAACGTCCACGCGTCACAGATGGAATATATTCGACATTTCGCGGCCTGACATTAATTTTCACGATGATGCTTCGCGCACTCGTTGAACATTGTATAAATGCGACCATTTGATATCGAACGAATGCTTCTTTTAAATCTTCCATTTTATTTAATTGACAAGCAAATGGACCGAGAGAGGAAAATTCGCGATGTTACTTTTTCACGAATTTCTTTTTATAAAAAAAAAAAAAAAAATACGACCGATATATTTAAATAGACGGTTATTATAATATTTTCCAGGGGAAAAATGAATAAACTATTAATCTAAAGCTAATGAAATTCATAATGTTATGAAACCTATTAAATTTCTGTATTCTTTCGTTAAATATTCCAAATATTGTTTTAAAAATTTTAATAATCATCATTATGGATTTATTGATATTTTGCACGGTGATATGTTTCGTGTAATTTTATGTAGGAAATATATAGGAAAAAAGAAATCTTTAATTGTCCGTAAATAATTGTAACGATGAAATAATGAATTTATGTAAAATTTATTTCATATATATTATATGAATGATTGAATCTTTTTTTAATTGAAAATATCTGAGAATATGAAAATTAAATTATAAATAACCCAATATTTCATGTTAAATTGATAATTTTATGGAAAATTATTAGTAACATGTGTCTGACTACAAAGTGATCGTGTTCCTATATGATAAATTTTAAAAAAAGCCACATATTTTTCAATTAATTTTACGAGTTTTACAAAATTACAATATGCCAATTAGTTTCACGATACCTGGATGCTCGATTAATTACATAAATTCATGACGTTATCGAATAAAATTTTACAAATGTCATAGCATTATCTGATAATTCTGACATTAAAAATACAATTGTTCCCATTTTATTAATTAAATGTCATTAATTAATTAGGATTAACCCATTATCAACTTAATATTTCATTAACAACCTTCAGCTTTTAATTAATTTACTTAGTTTTTAATTAAAATCAACTGAAACGTTTAAAATTTCTCGTTCCAAAATTTTTTTTCAATATTTAAATTTCTCCTAATAACTACATGCAAAAGGGAATTTCGAAAAGAATCAATAATTAAAAATTCATATATAATTATATAAATATATAAAATTAAATCAAGTCAAAACCATAAGAAACCTGTAATAAAAATTAAGAATGAAACATTATTAAAAAAAAATCTTTTTCCCACTCGCTGTTAAATATTTTTAACGCCATTTTTAACATTTTTAAAGGTCATTTTCTACATTTTCCTGACCTGAGAAAAAAATAAAAGAGACGAGATTCTATTCCTTCGAGAAAAGTGAAAATTTGTCCCCCCCCCCCTCCCCTCCCCCCCTCCTCGCAAGGAATACTTCGTGATTGCATTTTTGAAGAAATAAATGATATTTCCGCGCGACGGTTACAGCGGTATATTTTTCCTCCACTAAATTGGAAGACTCGCTTGCATCCCCGCCGCCTTAATAAAAATCCAGCCTCGAAAGTAATTCGAAAAGTCGACTGACGTCGTTCAAAAAAAAAAAAAAAAATTTTATTTTGAAAGACAGAAACAGTGAGAGAGAAGAGAAAAAAAATTCCAGTTTTCAAAACGAATTTTAAGAATGAATAATCGAACAGATCGAACATGAGATGGATTTTGTAACAGAAATGTATTATCTGTTAAATGAACAATTTTAGACAAAACAATGTTTTTAAGAGATTAAGAGAGGAACATTATTTTTGTTTTAAGAAGAAAGGATTAAAAAGTAAATTTTTTTTTTAGAAGGGAATGAATGTTCGAACGAATGATATTTACGTAAATTTTGGAAATTAAAGATTAAAATTGTCAGTAATAATTTTTTACGTGATAAATTTGAGGAAAAAATTAATAAAAAAAAAGTATCATTATCAACAAATGTATACTTGCAATTCGTCACTTATCGATTTATTAACGTTATTAATTGGATAATTATTGAACAAGAGGGCTGTGAACACTTCATTTTACGACCTCGTGATCGTGCTATCGAACCAACCAGTCAATGTGTACCAGAGATGGTGATCCACAGGTGGCTCTTAAATGGAAGGAACGAAGCTAGTAAAACGTCTTCGAAAGTGTGAAACTATATTACAATTATATTTCAATCTATTTTACCTTTATAATCGATAATGATTCTGACTCAACTAGTTCTTTTCATCAAAATTTCCATGGAAATAAAAATGTTGTTCAAGAAAAGAGAATTTTATACGATTATCGAATTACAAAGTTTATAGATAATAAATTCTTAAACGTTGAATTATTTAGAATTTTTAAAAATCAATATACAATAATAAATATTAAAATATCTAATATTATATATAACCCATTTATAGAAAGAAACTATAATAAAACAAATCAATCATGATCAAACACAAGTGGTTAGACCATTTATAGCCAGACACCAAGTATCGATTACAAACATAAGTAGTATGGCTTATTTATGATCAGATAAGTGGAACAAGACAAGATGGTCCAACAAATAGATTAAAATAATCGGATAAGCAAAATGTATATTACTATATATTTCTTACTTTTCTATATATTTTCTTGCCATTGTGATATATATTGAAAAATTTGTTTCTTCTTATAAAATTCTTCAAATTACTTCATAATTGCTTTAATCGCAATATATAGAATGGCATCGACAAATCGTCAAAATTTTCTGAATTAATATGGATGGGCGAATAAATCATCAAAATTCCATCCAAATTCACAAATTTCATCTCGTCCACATCTGTCGAATGTTCGTGCAATTGTAGTAAATTTATCCGTTCTTATTTTATAACAACTATCTCAAATCTGGTACATCCACGCCTGACTGATAAACAATTTAATGCATTTTACTCGAATGTGAGATTGAAATTATGCAACACGATACCAGAGGAATTCTATTCTCTAAGTTCTCACGAGTAACCGCACGGACGAGATTCGAGACGAGTATTTACTTCTCTCCTTAGAATACGGTCAATTTTCTTTGAATAGCGTTGTCATCGCCTAAATATAACAGAATCATTCACTTTACACTTTCTTAGCACTTTCGTTAAAAAATAAAATTGTTTTATCGAAACAATTTTGCTTTAAATAACAAACGAACGTTGATGTAAATATAAGTCAATAAATAAATTTCTTTTGTGCATAATGCTATTTCTATAAATTCTTTTCACGAAGAATAACAGGAACGTGTAATTTATAATTTTTGTACAATTAAAAAAGAACAATGATTCAAATTTTTAAAACGTACGAAATTCCTCCGTATCGTTGATAATTGAATATTCTATATCTATATAAAAAGATAAAACAGAAGGAATAACAACTCGATTTCGTATTATAAAAATAAAATTCCTTTTATAATGCATCAAGTTTTTAAAACGAAAGGTTGCGATACGATTTAATTTTCACTCTAATACACGCACGTATGTATATTCAAAAAGTATAGGGGAATATTCGGATGATTGCGTTCACCGTGACGTCAATTGACACGAAACAGATTAACCAATCATCTGGCAACGTTCCACTTTCGATACACTCGATAAATTTCCATTTCTGTTTGCGAGCAAAAATCCATGAAAAATCTACTCGTTTCCCCCCTATAATACATCATTCTATTAGCAAACAGAGATTTTTTATAAATGTAATAGACGATATATCTTGATTTCGAGGAATTATTTAGGATTTATATATTCGTTTAATTTCCTACGAAAATCGTAGGAAGTGTAGTGTGTTTACACGAGAGAAAAGCACAAAGGCAATAAATGCTTTTCAGTTTTACGTTTCAATGAGTTATCGATGTTCCTATTGTTCCATAAAGGTATGAAATTCAAAATTTTCAAAGAGTCAACAGAGATGAGAGGAGAGCAGCAATATGTCGTTTTGAGATATATAAATTGATTGATATCGATGTAGTAAATAATTTTCGGAAAATATTTCAATTCTTCGTGAATTAATTGCGCTTTGTAATATTTAATATTCAAGAATTGAATTATTTATGTAGTGTTGAATTGTAAGATTTATTTATAAAATATCAAAAACCGAAATAGTATAATAAAAGGAAAAAAATCTAAGAGCAAAAGAATACTTTCTCAAGATTAAAGTTTCGAAAAACCTAAGATATATATTTCTTTAGAAACAGAAGAAGCTGTTCTTTCTCAAGAAAGAATTACACTCTAAGTGGATTAAGTATATTAGATCAGACACTTCCTTTGACTCATTGTTTTCCTTTAAACTTCGTTCCTTCTTTTCTTTTTCTGATTTAAATTTATAAAAAAAACCTTTCATTGTTTTAAATAAAAATATATACAAAGAAATGTATTAATAAATATATAATTATTCATACACTTATTTTGTATAATATTTGTTAATTAATTCTTAATTATAAATAATACGTCAATAAATTGAAATTAATAATATGAAATTTTGTGAAAATCCTATTCGAACTTCAATTTGAAAAGCAACATATGAATAGCAAACATGGAATTTAATTACAGGAAATACTTGCTATTGTTACGAAATATTTTACATTTCCTATGATACGATTAAATTAAAATCATTAATTTATATAAACTAACAAAACCCGTATCGAAAAGTGACGAGATATTTTAAACAAATTTAAAATGATTAAAAAGATAAAAATAAAAAATCCTATAAATACCTTAGATCTACATCGATCGTTATAATAATCTTCAAATAAATGAGCTTCTTAATAAAAATTAATAACTAATTCAAAAATGTATTTAAAATTGATCCATACTTAATATAATATTTTGAATAATATTACATTATGTCAAATTTAACATTGGAAAAATTCTCATTCCATTAACAACAGCTGACCTATAAATCAAAAACCATCTCTTTCGTACAACAACAAAAGGATACTTTATCTCGCCTAGAAACTCGAAGTAAAAGGCCAAGAGAAAAATCGACAGAAAAAACAAAAAAAAAAAAGAAAAAAGGAAAAGAAAAGAAAAAAATAGATGAAATCATACGCACTGTTACTCCAGTTCGAGCAAAAGGTGTCCCCATAGCAACGAGGGTGATGCACAGTCCAAGAAAACAAAGGGAGAGACAAGCTGGAAGTTTGGGTGACGGAAACAAAGAGAAAAGAGAGGATTCTTTGGAATTCCCTAACATGGAAGCAACACTAATTCCTTCCTCCTACCGGAATTTATGTCTGTGAATCAAAGATAAATTTGTGGAAGAGTTGTGCCCCCACCGATTTCAACAACTTTGTCGTTAAAGTGTGTCATTTTGAATAACTTTTTTTCTCGATCATTTTATTGTTCAACCCTTTAGTCGTTTATTATTTCATTCAATGTCAGAATAACATATTAAATATGAAATCTTAATATTTGAATGTAACGATAACAACGAAAAATATGGAAAGCAATTTCATTGATGAACTGTAACAAAGGATTAAAAATATTTAAAAAATTGTTCTCCTTGTCACGTTTCATTGAACATATTTATATTTCGATTTCCATATCAAATAAACCCTATTGCTGATATTAAATTAAAATCAAGAGAATAACATACATACGTACATATGACTCGTATATAATGATACAAGTTTTGTACGAAATAACGTATAATTAAAAAATTAGAACCATTGTACTTAACAATAGTATAATAATAATATAAAGGTCGTCGAGACACTTCTTCAACAAACTGATCCAACAATGAAAAAGGGTGAGAAGCAGAAGGAGGAGTAAATAAAAGTGTCATGGAATAAGATTCGAGAATTATTTATTCTCGACGAAGGAAAGTTGCAAATAGAAAAATAAGAAAGAGAATCGTCGGGAATTCTGGCTTTATCGCTTCGTGTAAATAGGAAGCTGGATCCAGGAGGAGGAATCCGGGCATTATTGTCAACCCCCTCCGCGAAAACGTATGAAGTGCTCGAAGACGATGGAACCCCGGTGAGGTTTACAAGTAGAGAATGAAGGTATTATTGGACGCGACCAACTGGAGAGGAATTGGTCGGAGGAATGGGAACGGAGGAAATTGAAAATGTACAAGAGGTTATCCCGCGAGAGGTTTGAGGATGGGTTTGGCTTCTTTGGATGGCTGCGAGGATTATTGGAAAGTGATTTAGAATTCATGTACTTTGCTGCTTTCGTCGATTTTAATTAGACGTACGTGAAATATGATTCGAGATAGAATTTTAGAAAATACTTTAGAAAATAAAACGAATGATCGATTATATATTTGAAGCGTTTTTGGATGAAATTGTAAATTTTTATTCAAAAAAATAAAGTTACTTCGATACTGATTTCAGTATCAGCATTAAAAGTTGTTAGATCAACTATTTTTCCAAAAATCTATGCATCCCACATTTTTGACAATTCAAACGATATTCTAAAAAGGATCTATATAGGAAAAATATATTTTTAGTTACACGAACTATTTTTATTAAAAAAAAAAAAAAAGAAACTATTCCAATTAATTAAATCACATCGAAACAAATTAAATCAGAATTTAATATTCCATTGTGGAGTAACTTCGAACTTCCAAACAACGGCAGAACTTCGTTTCGCATCCACGATTTTAAAAAAAATATACATCTACGTCAACAACGTTCAAACGTTCCGCCATTAATTAACAAAACGCTGCGCATACCTCTCGTAACGAAATCGACTATTGCTCGTTTAATCTGCGCGAAGAGGGTCGTTCCATTTTTACGATTCTACGTCATTTCTAGCAGAACAGGAAATTTTCATTTCGGCGTGCTTTAAAAAAAAAAAAAAAAAAAGAAAAGAAAAATTTAGCAACACCGTAAAAAGAGAATTTCCGTCAATCGGTGAAGAAAAGCTGGACGAACGAGATTTCCAGTTCCAATTTGTAAGTCAAATTCGAGAGTGAACGGCGATGAAAGCAACCCTTTAAATGATAACACGCGAGAAGAGCTTTCACAAGCAAGTAAAGAATCGAAATCGCTCTTTGTGCGAATGTTTAATTAAAACCTTGATGTAATACCCTTTGGCGGATAAACGATGCATGAAACGTTTCTCGTTTGAAAGAGAGAAAAGAATGAGGAGGGGATGATAGGCAAATCTTGAAAGGTTTATGATTGTTTTTAAATGTAGAATCAGTTGGAAGAATGTGGGCTTTGTTTTGACTGCTCGCGTGGAATTTGTTTATATTAGCGGAGAGATTACATCGAATTGATGTAATGTTTGCTGAAATATCCGATTCATAAATGTATAGGGACGAGGTATTTGATCGCGGAAAAATTTGTGTAATTAATTTGGTATCGCATATATCGCAGATAATTGAAATTGTATAATTTTTATTATAAAAAATTTCTTGAGCATTTATGTAATCATTTTTGTCATCTATTTACATTTATATTAATTGCATGAATATTTCGATGATTAAAATTAGTAAAATTTCTTTTTTTATTGTATTCGATTCTTTTCGATGGATAATAATTTTTTCAATAATCCCTCTCATATTTTTCAAGCTTCGTTACACTTCCTTCTTCATATATCACGATAAAAATAAAATCTGCAAAAATATTGTCGATATTGTCACGTTAAAAATAAGAGCATATACTGGTTAATCGAGATACAAATTCCGGGATAAGCGAATATCCGACACGAAACGAAATAACCAGTTATCAAACACGATCTAAGCGTAAATCAAATTTGATCGTCGTAACTGTTGCGTATTCTGTTGAGGAACAAAAAAAAAAAAAAGGAAAAAAAAATAATAGAAAGAAAAGTCGTTCAGAAAACTGTCGAGGATGAAAAACTTCGTATCGAAATTGTGTCACGTGAAAGGGGGAGAAAAACAAGAGCGAGGAAAAATAAGTACAAGGATTCTATTCGAGGGGTGACTGACGACGTGACTGATTTCCGCACGTGCTACGCCAATGGGACGTTGAAAAATGTACAGTTTTATCGTTCTCCCTGAACAAGAGTGACTTACGCCCCCTTACGATTTAAACACAGACACAGTGGATAACTTTTTTTTCAATTCGTTTTTTTTATTAGAACATTTGCATGAACAAGAACGAGAAAATTTTTCCATTCATGAAAAAGATATTGTCTCGACGAATCGAGATAAATTATACATAACTTTGTACGATAACGTAAGTTAAAAAGAGTATAGTTTTATTTTTAAATTGAATCATAAATATGATATATATATATTTTTATCAATCGATGAAAATTAATTTACAAACGTTTTAAAGTTTCATGATATTTCGATGGTTCTTTATTTGTTTATTTATTTATTTTTTTAATCGTCTGTTGTTTAGACAACAAAGTTTTAAATATTATCTGCAATATTTACTGGGGATTTAATTTTTTTTTTTTTTCACGAAATCAATATTGCGACGGAAGCTTAATGGACTTTTATATCTGATGACCCAGAAGCTTTTCGTGGATTTCGAAGGGAATACGAATGCAATTTTTCGATGTCTTTTTCCATGTTCAAATGTATTCCGACGGTGTTTTGAAATATCGATGATTTATACGTTTCCCGTACTCTGTTTTCTTGATTAAGAAAAAAAAAATGTATTAAGATAAAACACGGATATTTTATCCTGAAGAAATATTAACTTTGCAATTGCGTATATCTTTATACAGGATATTTTATAATTTTAAATATAATTTTTCATGTTACCTTTTTTATATAATCAAATTAATACATTTTCTTGCTATAAAATAAATATATTTGTGTCTTAATCGTTTAACTTACAATTACCATATATAATTTTTTATATAAAATAAATGATATTACATCTCAAAAAATCGTTCAATTTTTTACTACCGAATTTTCAAAGCTCTATAAATATAGATATACCATCCACCCACGAAAGAATTTTCATTTCACGTTCATCAGATTCCATCAATTTCCTCTCCAAAAAAAAAAAAAAAAGAAGAAGAAGTTTCCATAAAACACGGTGCTCGGTTTCCGATCATCAAAAAAATTTTTACGTTGCCATACTCGGGCAAAAAAGACCTGCCTGCTGTTTCCTTCGATCGAAACATCTCCTATCTGATTGTACCCTTCCAATCGCTGTCAAATAATTTTGAACGTAATAAAAAATATTATCGCAACATTTCGTGCTGTATGAAAAAAAAAAAGGAATGGAAAAATAATGAATTAATAAACGATTTATCGGAGGATAGAAATTTTGGGAAAAAAATTAATAATCGTAAGAAGAAGAAAAAAGATAGATTCGAAATAAAAGAAAAAAGAACAAAATTGCAACAAAATGGAACAACAATGTGACAAAATATTTCAATTCAATCATTTACGCGAAACAAATAGGACACGAGAGAGAAGAAAGAGAATAAATCGCGTCTGACAAACACTGCCATCATATTTTTTTTCCATTTTCACCAGATGGAATCGCGTATCCATCAAAACTTCCAACTCTTTTGTTCCCATCATCATGAACATGCTCAGCCAGTTGTGTTAATGAAACAACGTTAGTAAAGAACCACGATGCATCCTCGACACGATATCAAAACCTTATCAAATCTCACAACTCGCGAGAAGGAAACAAATCCGTGTAACTCGATTCACAAACGAAACAAGAAACTCTTCAACAAACTCAAACACAATACGTTCCTCTCTCTTCCCCTCCACAATCATATCACTCCGACACATCGTCAAGAGAACTTTCCTTTCTCCCTCTCGACGTGCCTTTTCACGTACCATCTCATCTCCAGTCACATCTTCCAAGCATCCTCGAATTCATACCAAAGAATACACACGAGACTTTCGGAAAAGAAGAAAGGAAAATAAGATTCTCGGCTCGCATCGAATAGGTTTTCTCCTTAATCAGACCACGAAACGAGAGTGGTTTCCGTGTATGGAGGAGAGGAAAGGGGCAAACAACAGCGTATGAAGCCGGAAGGTGAAATAAGAAGGGGAAAGAGCTTTTACTCCCAGTAGTGGCGAACTGCATCGTGCATCTCGGTCTCGCGTTAATTTAAGAGATTACTGTACGCAGACACAGACCGCCTCGGATGCTATTTCTGTTCGTTAAATCGCCCCTTCTGGGATTGGTCACGATATGGAAATGTAAGGGTGGAAATGCGGTTAGGGGAGAGTGTTTGTGACACAAAATCTCTCGGAATCGGTTACGCCGAGCATCACCGAGGACTGAGTGGAGGCTTAAATGTAGATTACAAGGAAGATTACGATGTTCAGAGTTGGCAGGATGAAGGAATCTGAGGATTAATATTGGTGGTGTGTGAAATAAGGTGGAGATTTTTTTTTTCTTTTTTTTTTTAGAAAATTAATATAAACAAAATTAAAAACTTGCTCGTTTATCCGAATGTTTTGAGTACCTCGAAAAGAGAGAGAGAGAGAGAGAGAGAGAGAGAGAGAGAGAGAGAGAGAGAGAGAGAGAGAGAGAGATCTTTATTTACATCTTTGTAAACTGGGATGCGAGGTCGAAGAAAATTTGCATGTGAATTGGAGTAACGCCTCCAAGGACTCGTTAAAAAATGTTTAACGCCATTAAAAATACCTCGTGAACCAGAACTTTTAAAATATCGGTGAAAAAGGTGGCAGAGAAGCGTCATTATAACTTTGTTAACTGCACGATTTAGAATGTGGTTTTCCTGTGTAAACGAGTTTCTGATTGTGAGTTACTACACACTTCAAAAAAGGAAAAAAAGAAAACAAAACCTTTTATCCTTTGTAACAGGTACTTTGAAAACACGCAACAAGTAGAAATATGCATACAGTGTGTGCATATGTTCATTCTTTAACGTTAGAACTACTAATATCTTTTAAAATGTCAGATTTCCTGTTGAGATAATAAGTTTTTATCTTCTCGATATAAGTTCAATAGTTTTAAAATAATTATTGTATTTAATCAAAATCAACATTGAAAAGAAATAATGTAATCTAAAAAAAGGAAAATCATTTTCGAATTTACGATTTATAATATATTAATATCGATATTAGCATATAATTCAATAAAGTATCTAAAGTAATTTTAATTTTATGACAAATTTTCGTGAAATTTATTTTCAAATCTTAGAAACATGCAAATACAAAAATTAGGAAATTTCGAAACAGAAAAGAATCCTAACCTCAATAAAAACACGTCTCTATTTATCAACGAATAAGAAACCTAACCTCAAAAAGACAGAATCTGTTGATCGCATAGTTAAATCGCGACGTGAGACGAATTAATCGAGTTTCGACTCAATTTCGCGGCTCATAATTTAGGAAACTCTATCATTATCCGTGTTTCCCGCTCCTTTTACGGTTTAACGAATTCATTTTAGCCGGGAAATTGCTTACGCAACTCGCTGTATTGAGTAACGAATACATCTGCCAGACGAAACGCGATTAACTTTTAAGCTGTGACAAACACGCACGAAACGGTTTCTTGAATTTCTCTTCGATGAAAAAGGCTGTTGTTATCGAAGATTCACGCGTGTTGGAAAATTTTGACAAAATATATAAGATGATCCAAGAACACGATGTGCCATTATAATTGTAATAAACCATTTTACAAATATAATAATAATTATAATTATAATTTAAAGTAAAGTATTTCGCAATTTGCAACGTGTTAATAAACTTCACAAAGGATTCAATAAACAAATGAACCTACGAACCTCGCTATTCGACGATTAAATCAAGCTGTATCGAGAGAGGGAGAGAGAGAGAGAAAGAGATTCGTTAGCAAGTTGTTAGTGACGTTAAACAACTTACTGGATCGTGCATTCCGCTGCATTACTTCCTATCTCGATTACGAACGTTCCACGCTTCTGTGCCACGATGTTAATTTAATTGAAGTAATTAACGAAGGATATATTAAAACCGAGCATTTATTTCACTCGAATTTTTCGTCATTCTTCAGGGAAATTCGTTCATTCACTTCGGGATAAAAATTAATAAAAATTTCGAAATTATTATTAAATTTGCTATTGAATTTATATCATATAGTGTTTTTTTTTTCTTAATTTTTCAATTATTCGAAAAATTCGTAACAGTTTCGACATATTGATGTATATTTATTACATCAAATAGATCAAATAGTAAAAATGTATATCGTATCCCTATAATTTAATATTATTTAATTCGTTGTTGAATAAGGAAAAAATTGTGTATCTATAAATATTCTCGAAATATAAATGATTCGAGGAATTCGAGGAATAATCTCCAATAGAAATCACCGATTCGCGATACAATAAAGCAAACGAAATACGTTAATTGAAATCGATCAAACCGATAACGAAACATCATTTTACCTCGCGCGAATTATTTAAAAAAGCATCGTTCATATAAACCTCTTTCACGTCGAATCGTTCATAAAAATAGGAAATAACTCTCGTTAAATCGTTGTTTCCATTTCACAAATTAAAAAATAAACGACAGGAAGATAAAAGCAATGAGAAACGATCGCGAACCAACATAAACGTGAAGAAAATCAATTTTTTTTTTTTTTTTTTTCTACTACAAATTTCATTTTCATCTCGATTAAACGAAAATCGTGAAACGAAGTCATCGATGAAGTAGAAATTAATTAAAACACGAATTCTTCTCGAACTAAAAAGCAAGAAGATCTACCAAATTTTAAATATTCTTAATCCACGTACTCCTCCTCCTTTTCATGATTATTCACCATAATTGAAATCGAAAATCGCTTTCATCATACAACATGTCTTTGAAATATCGGAACGAAAATTGAAAAATCGAGATAACTTAATTGATCGAAATTGATCACGCGAGAGAAACCATGTGGTTCCTTTCTCAGCAAGGATCGAAGCCGAAGTAAAGAGAGCCCCAACTGTCAATAGGGATAAATACACCCGCTTTACCACCTATTACTAATGCGCAGGTTACATTATGCGCATACTTGTGTGCACGGTGTGCATTGTTTACCAATAGCACAGCCTATATTATTATGCTTCATCCATTGATCAACCGATCGAACATCAATCGAGATAATAGAGATAATACAGGAACCGTGCGTTTCGAGCTGCGTCCATTGGATGCCCAAGATTGACCCGTGAATATGTACCAGACACTATTCCTCGCGCACACGCATTTCCGACAAAACGTGAGACGCGCTGTTAATTGGTTCATCGTGAACCATCCGAGCGAGGATTACTACTATGGATGGATGTTTAGGCCAGTCGTTAATTACAAAATAGGAGGATGGAGAATCGTATAGGCGATAATTCGAATAATAAAATTGATGCTGTAATTTCTTGTTAACTTATTTTAACGCGATAAAAAATTTTGAGAATTGATCAAAATTAAAGAATACGAAAAGTATAGTAAATAAACAAAACTAAAGCTTCTTGATATACGATATTGATGCGAATAAAAATCTATATAATAATTTTTTTCTATTTTCTTCTTGTATTGTGTAATAATTATTATATCTTGTTCAATTTCAGAGCAATGTGTAATCTATCAGGTCTCCGCTAATAATGTTCGAAAATGTATCGTAACATTGGAAGTCAACCTTCGGAACGAATCGGGAAATTTCGGCCGGAATCGAACCAAACATAAACAGTATCTCGTATTGTATCGAATGTTTCGAGAGCTCAAGTTAATCTCTATGTTTCACCGATTGATAAATGGATTTCATCTTCACGTAATATTTTAAATGTATAAATTAATAGAATTCTAATTTCCTTTTTTTTTTTTCTATTTAATTTTTTTTATATACCAATGTTTCTTAGACGTTTAACGAGCAGAAACGAAAATTCTTTTCGCAACAGGGAATATAGAATCTTTTTATTCTATTTTTACTCCTTTGTGTCGGAGTTTCTTAGATACACTGTTTGACGCGCAGAAGAAACTTTTTTTTTTTTCTTTTTTGTAAAAAAGAATATATCAAGGAGATTGTGATCGATTTTCTATAGATTGTCTTTGCCTTCATCGTTCTATTTTCTTACGCTATGAGCATCCCTAACTTGTAATTCTCCAGGCAAAGAGATCATTATCCAAGTCATAAATTCCTACTCGTGGAACGTAATTTCACCTGGGATTCCATTCAATCGAAACGCAATTGAAAAAGTTTTTGTAATTATCGAATCGCAAGTTCTTTTTCATTTCACCGATTCCCATTTCCTCAATTTATTTCGTTATTTCCAAATAAATTCGTCGGCTGAAGATACACATTTTCTCGTTATCTTCTTTTTTTATTTATTTATTTCCCGAAAATGTTTTCATTGAATTTTAACGCTTGAAAAATAAATTACGAAACGAGCCGTTAAGAATAATCTCTAATTTCATTTTGAAAATAATTATAATAACTCACACACGTTCATTTCATTCGATAATATAATTTTGATAATTTTCCTTCACTTCGCATTACAAAATTATTGTCCAATTATTTTTAAGCTTCTATATATAAATCTTTTTCGTATATACGGTTTAAATATCCCATTCGACATTTGATAATCTAGAAAGACACTAATATACAACAGTGAAAGAACAAAAACTTGGAGCAGCCAATTTCTATCAACGTTCGCGCCCAATTAGACAACGGTTCCATACCGAACTCGTGCCATTTCAGAACCACTTCCCTTGATTACTGCCAGTGACACGAGGCTCGAATAATTCACCAGCTCGATTACACGCCGCGTATATCGTTCGAAGAGCTCGTTTGACCATGATCGTAATAAAAGCACAAAGTGTGTTTCCGCTTCGAAGATCGTTCTGACCGGATGTTTATTGCCCAGCCTGTTTGCTCTCTGAAGGGACGAAACGAAACGCGTGTTCGAACACCATCCTCTTTTCGATCGTTTCTCTGTCTCTTTTGATCAACTTTCGACTTAAGTTTTCCCGACCAAGAATTTTCTGATACTCGACTCGTCCCAATTTCTTGCTTCCTGATTGGGAGATTGGAAGAGATGATTACGTGTTGCGATTGATCGTAAAGATTTTTTAGAAATTTCTTATGGGAGAAAAAATATCGATAAGATATTTACTGAAGATAGTGGAGAATGAAACAAAGTTTAGAGTATTTTCTTATGGAAAAAAAAAAAAAAAGATACTAGAGAATTGGTGAGAGGAGACGGTGAAATAGTGGAAATAAAATGATGAAAGTTTTATGATGAAAAAAGTATTGGAATTATGATTTTATCATTTCACTTCGCCATAATACTTTAAATTTTATAATAGGTTGAAGCAATCTATTTTTTATCAATTTGATTATTTAAAAAATTTATAAAACATTTATCCATTATTATTCGCAATCAGAATTTAATAGAAAGCAATTTCATGCTAGATACACGTGCACGAATAAATCTCTTTGATCTGCTTTGTGTGCAAGTATGCGCAACACGTGGTCACGGTCGACGAGCAGCACGTAGTTTCAAAAAAATGTGTGAATAAACCTCACGATCGTGTATTATAGCATATGGATTCGTTTGATTGAAAACGTGGATGATAGCGATGGCGAGATTGTTTCATTATAAAGCCAGCTTGAAAATGTGGGAAATTGAGTCGAACACGACGAGCAATGAAAACAATTACAAATTTTGATTTTGACATATTCGTGCTATAAATTTCTTTTTTCACTTTTCGAAGGATTGGAGATTTATTTTCTGGTGTTTTATAATCTCTGCTAATCTCTGTTAAATTGTTATCACTTCTATTTTTCTTATTTTTGACGAATCAAAATTCGTTGTTACACGTATTTAATCTTGCGATTGTTATTAGTATTAAAATTTTATTTTGTTTGAAATATAAGATAATTAACAAAATAAAACGATATTTATATATATATAAAATTTGTAAAATTAATAACCGATAATAACTTGTTTCGAGTAACACAGCTTTATGGCTAGTAAATTAAGATCTAGTGACCCCTAGAATCGCTCTGACGTCAAATGGGTTCTTTGGTGGCACGATGTTTAACGTGTTAAATCGTTATTGACACGTTTATTGCTGATCGAATTTCCATTATCTGTTATATCATAATGTGCTCATATTATTTTCATACAAAATTTATTCTCATATTTTAAAATTCTACACGATGCGTTACGTATGCGTACTTTATTCCCATAAGAATACTAAATTTATCACATGCAAAATACGAAGATTTATATCTCGCACACATTAAGAAATAATTTTCGTACAAAACTTATTCCCATATTGTAAAACTTTATACAGAGTGAGCTATGTTAAAGTATAACACCGTTTATTCCCCTTGGAGTTCTTTCCTCGGAGAGTTTGTTAGATGTAAAATATATGTATTTTGAAGAAAACGAGTAGCAATAGCAGTTTATATGATTCATTTTACGTGTTACTCGATTTGTAAATTAAATATATTTTCTTCTTAAAATTTTGTAATTTCTAAGCGTTATGTATCATAAATTCTACATTCTTTTCCTTTTTTTGTTTTTATATAATAATTATATATGAATATAACAATTTTTCACTTAATTCTTTACAAAGTATTTTTAATAATTATATCATTGAATTGCGATGGCAAGTTTACGATTGATTTCTTCGATATTTAAATTGCTCGTAACATTTTGCACGAATACATGAAGAATTCATGTATTTTTCAACTGTTTCCAATCTCAATATTCATTTATCTCATTATTCTCCTTATCAACTCGCCGAAAATCTTCTGTTCTTAATACACAATCTGAAACCAATTTCTTAATCTTCTCCCAATAAACCAAGCTCGCGAAATATCCCTTCCAAATGATAACGAAACACTTTCCATAACTTTTCTCGCGAAATTAATCGTTCTCTCGGCCTCTTCTCTTTCTCTTCTCTGAGAACGGAACCGCAAAGGTACAGCTGCAGGCGACACAAGATTTCCGGAACGAGAGACTGCGAGCGTCAGCTTGATCCATGCAACCATGAAGCGGAGAGCTTTTGCTTTGGAATCTTTTCAGCGTCCGTCAGCTCGAAGATACGTTTTATGCTGAACTCGAACGAGCAAAAGTTTCAGTGGTTACGCGCACGAACGCCTGCCGAATGGGAAAAGGTTGGGAAATATGTAAAGCGACGGAAGAGGAATTTTAACTGAATTCTTTTTTCGAAATTATTCTTCGAGAAATATGAAATAAATTAAAACACTGGAACTAAAGTGAGATATCCTTGCAAGCAAATATCGAAGACAATGTTTTGTGTCTACAAATGTTAAATTTCAAATAGATTAAAACAATTATGAAGGAATGAAGTATTTCTGTAAACAAACAGTATTTGGAGACAATATTTTGTTTAATTTTCTCGTGGTAAATCTAGAGGAAAAGAATGTTTCGAGATAAAATAATAATAGTATGAAGCAATATAAAACAAATTGATTTTACCAAGATGTTAAAGAAAAGGCTAAGATAAAAAAAGAGAGAGAGAGAGAGAGAAAGTGATTTATTAAATCAATCATCACAAATATCTAAAACGAAAGAAACAAAGAGAATGACCAAATTAGAAAGAACAAGAGAGAACAAAATATAACAAAAGCAAAAGAACAAAGAGGCGAAATTAATAAATACAGAACAAAAAGCACAAAGAAATATTGGCTCGCTATAGTAAAAATTCAAATTTTAAAAACGAAACTTTTTTTTCCAACGAACAATAATTATGCGCCAAAAAACAAAATAACTCATACACAAATTCTATATTAAAACTTAATAAAACTTAACCGTTGCTCAAAGGTTCGAAAGTTTTCAGATTTTAAATGTAATTCCAACTTGTAACGACAGTAATTTCCTTTGAGAGTCCACTTTCGCAGATGTTTCATAGAAACATACCACGAATATTCGAAATTCATTCATTACTCGACATAGACGCAGAAATCGATCGCACCACATCCAAAGGCAATATAACAGAGACGAATATAATTGGCGGTGTGGAAGGTTTGTAAATTTACAATTTTGTTGGCGAATGGCGATTAAATAAAAGCCGAAATCGTTCGAGGAAACGTTACATAGAAAATAATATTTATGATCGAATGTTTGGATTAGCGAGGCTCATGCTCACGGCGATCATATAAACAGTACGCTATGATAATACGAGACAAATAATTACATTTTGACGAAATGTACATGTATTCGCCCTGTTGTTTACAATCCTATGTATATTTGCCGAGTTGTTGTGGTAAGTTTTCCTTGTTTCCACTATGATCAATCGGAAAATGATTATTATCGTGATATTGTTATTAATATATTGAGTCAGTTGCTCGTTTAATTGGCTATGTAGTGATTATATAAAACGCATCCATGCTTTTAATCAAAACAGAGTTTCGAATTATTTATATATTTTTTTAAATATAATAATTATATTCATAATTACAATAATTTAATTTCCAGCAAATAATATTTCCTACAATATAAATTTTGGATGGAAAAATTTAAACTTATATTTGTTAATTTGTATCATTTTACATGTCGATCTTAAAATATCAATAAATTCGTAACACGTGAAGAAACATTACCCCAATTATAAAAATGTAAATAGGAATTAAAAAATCAAGAGATTGAATAAAGAAATAAATTTGAAACTTGAAAATCGTTGCGTCATTTTAAAAATTAATTAATTTTAAAAAACACAAGCTATTTCTGGCGCAATATATTTTCTTCCATTGTCAGAAAACCACTCGATTAAAACACACATTTCTGCTTTCTTCGTTCCATTCCAATTGTTCCACAGATCCAGATCGATTAAACGTTAATTACATGTTAAGCGTAGGCGTTCACGCAACACCTACGTATGTATAATCTTGTATCTTCGTGAACGATTCAATTTCGATGTTCCATTTCCATTCGAGGAATTATCCTTTGCCAATCGGTTTTCAAACCGTGTATGCTTTCCATTCTTTCGACCGCCCCCATTTCAATCGTGGAAAAAAAAAACGATCAAAAAAGATCTCTCTTCGTGAACATGAATATTATTTAAACGTAAAAACGAAGAGGTATTCTTTCCCCGGACGTGCGTTTGCTATTTTTAATCGTGCTTCTCGCGCTTCATTCGGTGAAAAACGCGAACTCACGTGTTAATGGATCGAACGAAAATGGAAGAAGAAATAATCTGGACGAAAAATGGAGGAAGAAAATGGAGGAGAAATATTCAGGGCCACATGCATGACAGATTTCAATTGAAAATGTTGTTCCTTTACTTTTAGAAATTCTGGTTTTATGTTTGCTAAGAGTTTCTATGATTTAGATTATTTATCCGAAAGATTATTATTGCGATTGAACGCTTCGAGGATAAAATAAAAGATTTCCAATTTGAAGAGAATGAGAATAAAGTTGAAATCTAAATCTAAGAAAAATTTATATAAGGATAAATTATATTTAAAAATATTACTTTTCCATTTACTATTAACTTGTCCTTCTAATTTAATTAAATCGTTCGTTAGAATAGAAATTTCATTTTGTCTGTTCTTCATCTTGATAAAAAAAAAATAAAGTGAATATAGTAACGAAGTACTTATAAAACATGTGAAATATTCATTTTAATTTTTCTTCACTATGACGTTCAATCGATAAGCCAGAATTAATTTCAAAAATTAAAACAACGATGAAGCAGACCTAATTAAAACTTGGTAATTGCATTATATTTAACTTCCTAAAATCAATGGAAAGCCAAGAAAAAAAAAAGAGGGAGAAGAATTAGCTTCTTGAATATGGTCTAGAACAATTTATTAAAGGATATAAAAGGAGAATAAAAATGAACACAAAATTATTGATCGACAGATATCGACGCAACTCTCTATATTCGTTATCAATCCTATCAATTATCGCAATTGATGCCTGATATAATTCGAACTACAATGGAATTACCACCAATTGAATCGCGCGTTTGGATCTATGATTGACAATATGCCAAGATGTTACAAGAGAAGAAGCTATCGAAATTGCTGATCTTAACCATTCTAACCAAACTAATTTAAATTTTAAAAAAATTATTAAAAATAATTCTTGGAATTCACAATTAATATTCACATTTGATATCTATTAAATCGACGATAAAAATACACATGATTTCTTCTTTTCCAAAATTTCAACCACCCTCCATATCCACAGAGATATCGAACCCTAACATAAAACAAAGAAAAAGAAAAATAAATTGCACGATCAAGTAACTTAACTTTCCAAATTATTTTTTCGCAATTACGCATAACTCAAAGAGGATCGAGCCTGATCAACCATCTAATCCCGCACAACATAACCGTAACTCTTTATCCACACGAGTTTCAACACGAGTCCTTCCACAGAAGCTACGAGGTGAATCAATTTCCACGCGTGTTCCTCCACCCACACCCCTGTAAGGGGAGCAGCAACCGAGTTTGTCGCGCGTGTAAGCTTAATTGGCCGTGTCGCATTGAATAACGAAATAATCTTTGACGAGGAAAAAGCCTCCGTTTAAATATTCCCCGCCATTTCGAGGTTTATTGGATTTCGCCATTGTCGAAATGTGCGGGGGGGGGGGGGAGAGAGAGATATTCTCGAATATTCGCGGAAAATCGGATGTGTGATGGATCTTGGTTGAAACGAGCGGGTAATAAAACGAAGCGTTGAAGCGGATTTATTACACGCCCGGCCGCTTATGGTTGTATCAAACGATCGAGACAAAGTGTAACGATGGCGCGGTGTTTCAGAGTGTCGTTCTAGAGTGATTTGCGGTGGCAAGTGTGGCACTTTGGAACGATCTCTGAAAATTATTACCTACGATTACAATTGCGGGTGAATTAGAGTTGATCGTAATTCCACCTCGTTGAAAAACAATTTTTTATTCGAATCGATTTTATCGAGGAACGTTTAACGAGATCTGGTTTAGTTTAGGCGAGGTGTGTGAATTTAGTGGAAAGATTCTTTGGTATATCGAGTTGGAAAATAATCACGTCATAGAACGGAGCGACAACACATCGCTGTTGAAGTAACTGCACACGAGCTGCACACGGGGAAAGGTAATTTCGTTTAATAGTCTCTTAAATCACGATATAATTAGATCTCGTACGAAATTGCTCGCATATTTTTGCGGTATCTGTTAAATGCACACGCCGTACCATCCATCGAGGCCATAAACAATTAGTCGCCATAATTCTTGTTCTTTGAACGCTGTTACACTATCGCTTCCAGACGATATTGTTCATCGGATATAATGGATGGATGCATTCGAGCCGGTCCATTTACGAACTCATTCAATTTCAGTAACACGCGACTTTACATTCGTTTGTACGGCTTGGGCATTTCGATCAATCGAGACTGGAATCTGGTCGGTAAGGAGCAGTGTTTCTCAATGTGTATCGTGAGAATAAAATTTAACTCGATTTGATGAAACACGTTTGATTATTTATTACAGATATTTATAAGTGGTTAATATTAGTGATATTTTTAAAATATTAAATTATGACAAATTGTGTTCAAAAATGTGTCTCGATTAATCCTTAATCTAATTGACTTTAAAATGTTTCGCTGAAGTAAAAGACATTGAGAAACACTGATATAAGGGAATGATTGCGATAAGTTGAAGTGAAGTTTCTAACGATTTTTAGATACTTAGAAATACGTCGATGAAACGATGTATGAAATCAAGAAAAAAAAATTTCTTATAGATATTGTAGAAAGGAAAATAAAATAATAACGAAAAAAAGAAAAACGTTAATATCTAGAAATCTAGATATTTTTTGAACCACGAATAAAATACGAATACGCGGAAAGTAATTTAGTTTCCGAGAAAAATTTCACGAACGAAAAATTGAAGTATATATTTTTTTAAGAAAAAAAAAAAAAAATCAGGAAATTCGTGAAACAAACGAAGATAAAAATTCCCTTCTTTAATATTTGTCTGATATTTTTCTCTGTCGCGTATCAATCAAACTTATAATTAATTACCTACTTTTCGAGGAAATACAGTTACAAAACTCGTTTATTCATTCACAGAATCTGCAAAACAGAAGAAGAAAATCTGATTGACGTTTGGATCGTTTCGTAAATAAAAAATTTACACGTTCAAAAATACCAACATGTAAATTTTTATCAACTTTTCCACGAATTTTATTTTTCGATTTATTCTGTCATTTTCTTCTTCATTTGCGAATGAAAAAAAGGAAACTGTGAAATATCGTTTCATTGAAATTAAATTCAAATCTCGCTCGAGATTTGTCTACGAACTGAAACTAATATCCCCCATCGATTTCATTCCGATTTTCTTTATTGATATTTATCGTAACAAGAGTATCCATCGTTGGATCGTTTAAATTTTAATATTTACAAAAACCGTATACAAACGTACGAAAGTTTCGAACGTTTTGTAATATATTTATATATTTTATTTATACATTTCTGTCGATTCAACCGCCCTTTAAACGAAAAATTTAATTGAAATTAAACGAGCAATCTTTCTCTTCTCCTCTTTTTAACATCTGTCCGTTCCGTATATTATGAGTATTTTACGACAATAAATTGCTCTTCTCATTGTGCTCGAACAAATATTGATACTCCACTTGAAATTTCTGTATAAAGAGGCTCGTGTTACTATTCAGCAATTTCTCCTCTTCTTACAGAACATATAATATTTTCGCGAAAATTTATAAAAATTGGGTTAACATCACCCCAAATACACTCCACGAAATTGATATTTCATTCCTCGATATTATATTATTATTTGCGTTCGATGAATTTTATCATTAGCTTTTCTTCGCTTCTCTTCGACACGACAAAAAATAGATCAAAATCTGTTCTTCCAATATCTTTCCAATATCGTTCAAAATAAAAATTATTCAAAGACAAACGTGATGTTTTTGAACGATACAGTACGAATTATCGAGCATCTCTCACGAACGCCCATTACAACACTCGAATCGAAATGGCGGGGAGATTAACGCGACCAGAAATCGGCCTTCGCGTAGCCCAACCGTTTCCACGTGTCGGAAGTCAATTAAGAGCGGGCGGAAATCGGCCGGAGCCGTGGTACAGGTGATTTTCCACGACTAGACGTGCCTCTCTCTGTAATTTGACCCCCTTGGCGTGCTTCAAATTCAAAGGGCGTCACCGATGTCTTGGAAAATTGATGAAAGTGGAGCGAAGCTAGACCATCCTCTCCATCCTTTTTCTGATTTACTTTATTTCGCGCTGTTCCATAGATTTCGAATTGATTAAATTACGGAAATTCGGTGGGATTCTATTGGATGGATATTGGATATTGGCTTTGTTTGTTCCTTGAGAAGCTTCGAGCAGATGTATTGGTTAACCGATGGAGAATATCTTTTTGAACATATTTTGAAAAAGAATAAATTTTTGAATACGAAATGGTTGATTTTGCATAAAACAATTGGAAAATTTAGCGATAGTTAATAAATATTTTTTACTTATTACGTGATTTTTAACGCATGTATTAAAATATTGCTCAAAAATTGTTCATGCAATAATTCTATCATTGTCATAAAATTCTTTATTATAGTTTTATAAAAAAAAAAAAAAATGCCAAAACAAGTATGTCCAAATGAAAATTCCATCTTCTTCCAACCGAAAGAAATCTCTCGTGGATTATTTTAATTAATTTATTCTCTACGTGGAAGTAATAAGAAATATTTCATCCATAATTTACCTTTGCTTTTAAATTGATTCATGATCTCAAACACGATGGATGAATTATTATCGATGACAGCTCGTTCATTAGTGGTCTCACGTACTCTAAAACCGCCAAACCACTTCCTGGGGTTTCCCAAACCAAACACGATTATTAGTATTTTACAGAAATATTGTATCGCGTTATAATATCACGTGATCAACGCGATTTAACGAATTGTATAAGAAATGCATGTAATAAAATATTATACGAATTATTAATTACACCGATTCTTAATTCTCTCTGGACGAAGCAATAATTATCGTAACGATAATTGCAAAATAAAAAATGTAAATTTCACACCTCTTCTTCGTTCCCTTCAATCATTAATTAATTAAAACAAAAATTATGAATTTTTAAAATTCACTAGTGCTATTATAAATTAGTATATTTAAATATATTAGATAGATATAAAAAAAATATAATTTTTAATCATTCCTTTTCTTCGAGAAAAGATCCCCATCGACTTTGTAATTCAAGTTACAGTTTAAGAAAGACTCGTAGGTATCGTTCGAAACTTCCTTATAAACTTCCCCTCGCGTTAATGGCATCTGAAAGCGAGGCGTTCCATCCAAGTAGCTTTAGAATCCGAGATGCTCACATATACAAGAGCTATCAAACGCTTGAACGAGCTTACACGAGCCATTCTGCGTATCTAAATTCAACGGTATCCCTTACGACCGCGCTCCATCCATGAAGATCCTATAAAAGAATTATTGAGAACCGTCTGTTCACGACTTTCCGCCTTCCATCAATCTTTTTATTGGTCAACGTCACACACGAACTGATTTTTTATGATATGTGTATCTCGCCAACGTACGGATTTTCCTGAGAAAAAAATATTGTTATTTTGTCAACCGCAAAAGCTTTACGATATGCAGATCGCCAAGATATTCTCCAAGTATAGATCAATTTTATTTTATTTTATTTTATCTCATTTAAAATTGTTAAATTGTTCCAATCGATGTTTATGGCACACGTTTCTCCTATGTTTTCCATATAACGTATTATTATACTATTGCAATATATATATTGTTTCAATATTCAAAAAAATCTATCTGGAAACAGATTAGGATCAGCTTAATCACAATTTTCTAAACGATCCTCCATCGTTCGCGACAAGCTTATCTAACAAGATCGTGTCCGCCAAAGACTTAACGAGTTGCAAGAACCTTTTTTCATCCCTATCAAACGATCTAGATCGATCGAGTCTAATTGAATCGGCTAGATGGCGCTGATATCGTACCAAACGTTCCTCCTTCAGTTTCTTTCAGAAGAAAAATAAATCGGTGAATGAAGCAAAAAAAAAAAAAGCTTCGTTGTTTTAATTTCAATCCATTTAACGATTCAAACGTATCGCGTAACAGAGAAGACGACCATTATTGAGGATAAATTCGAAAAAAGAGACTGGAAACTGGTTGTGGAATAGATATGCTTTTTTTAAACTTTGCTTCGTTGTTTTATTCTCTCTCTGCTTGCGACAGTGGATTGAATATCGGTGAGGCATTCGTTTCTATCTGTTTCGATATTTTTTTTTTTTTATTTATCAGAACTTCTCTTTGAATTTTTTTTTTTTTTAACTGTATATTTATCACTGCAAGATTTTTTACGATATTTTGAAATATTTAAAAATATTCCAAGTGAGAAGAAAACTTTTCAGAAAAGTTTTAGAATGTGACGTATACTTTTTCAAAACTTGAAACAGATTGTTCTGTTCTCTAGATTACATGCTGATACTTATAGTTTATGTAAAATTCATTAAGAGTTTGGTTCTATTTTAGAGATTGTTTGAAAAGGAAAGAATATTGAAATCTTAATAACATAGAAACTTTAAAGATTAACGGAGGCTGAATTGAATAATTTAAATTAAAAATATGAAATTTAACATCTTGTATGAAAAAGAAATATACAATAAAACGACATATAAATAAATTTTTAAAACGAATAATACAAGGAATCGTATATTTCAACCGTGTTGTTTTTAACCGTGTATACTAAAATTGAAGTAAAACATTTATGCTACGATGTAAATATTTTTACTACCCTCGCATTCTACCATTACATCGCTATTTTTATATAAAAAAAAAAAAAAAAAAAAAAAAACATGAACGTTTGTACTTTAAATCTATCGTACAAAATTAAATTGAAACAGAAGGTGTTTTCCAATATTCTCTATATTTGAATAAATATCGCATATGGCGTGGTTATGATAAAGAGGACGCTGGTTACACGACGTGACCGCAAAACTTTTAAACTTGATGCAATGCATGTTAAACATTCGATCAAATATCGGCAAATATTTCAATTAGTTGCACGAACGCCGATATCCAATATCGACTTTGGTCCGGTTATTATGGTTTCGTAAATTCTGCACACAAATGAGATAGTTCGTCGCGAGTTTTCGTCCATATCGAAAACTTAGTTGAGAAAAGGGTGTAATTTGAATGAAAAACGCATAGTTCTTCGTGGAGAGATTTTAAAAAACGAGGGCGACAAAATTTTTTAGAAATAATAAAATATATTTATATTATAATGTCGCACTCGTTTGTATTAAATATTAGACAAATTTTTGAATTATTATTACGCAGCAAAGAAAAGAGATATGAAATTTGTAAATAATATTTTTCAAAGCCTGCTAGTAATATTTTGCTATAGCAATAATTTTTTTCGAAAAATATAAAGTAATTTTCACTGTTATCTGCATGAAAATGTACTTTAGCAACGCGAAAGTAGGTGAGATATTCTTGATGAAAAAGGGAAAAGCATCAACTAAGTTAAGAGCAAGTCGAGCGTAAATGAAGCGTTTACTATGTCGTAAATTGCTTAATTTATCGCTACGAAATATCGCCAAAGAGTGGAAAAATTAAATAATATTATAATAATACAATCCCTGTTTCGTGTGAATATACCAATATTATATATATATATATCCTTATTTTTCTTAACGAATTGCATTATTACATCGATCATTTTTTTTTTCTTTCTCCATCAGATCCAATAATCTGGCATATTTGATAATCAAGCAATTTCGAAGTTCCTACCATGCCATTAGAATTCTACTGTAATGTTATAATGTTAAATCTATCCATCGATAAAATGTCCGTCAATTCACAAAAAAAGAAAAAAAGTATATAATTTTCTAGGATATTATTAATCCATTATCGATATAAATAAATGCAATAAGGACTTGAATTCATCGAAGCAACGACGATACAAAGTAATCTTATTTTGTGCGAGGAATCTCATTAATTTCCTGCCATATCGTTCAAAGTATATATAAACTATATCTGAAGCTTTGTTACGAGCCGTGAAACGTGTACACGCGTGTGTTATTCACGCTTTGCTATCGCGAATCGTTAAACGGATCCAAGAGAAAGAGAGAGAGAGAGAGAGAGAAAGGAATTCCTTTTGAGGATATTCAGACACGTGTAATTTGTGTTGCAAAATGTACACGTGCGTTGGAGGCGTAAGACACGCAAGATATAAGGAATTAAGGTCGACATGTGCTTTGATGAACCACGATTCTCCTTTAATTATCTACGTCTGTTTCAATTACAAAGCTGATTCGTTGTGGAAAGTAAAAATTTAGGATCGATTGTGTGAATTCTCACGACGAATTCGTTAGAATGATTTCTCATAGAAATTTCTCATAGAATGCAAGTACGCAAATTTATTTAAACATTATTATTATTTATTATATATTAAATTTGCTTTTCGATTTTTCCATAATTGTCAATCATTTTAATACACTTTAGAAAAATTTAATCTTCTCTTGATTCTATATTGTGATAATATTTAGAAAATTCTAGATAATAGATGGAATTCTCAACTTTTTCTTTCTCTCTCTATAAATTTTTCAATATATATCCTTTTTCTGCTTATGATCAGTAACGTAGAAATATCAATGCATTTATTTATTTGAGTTACAACGTATCACTAATATGTTACCAAATGTAGAGATGAAATTAATTTTACACATCATTTATTTTATGTTTCTGCACATCATTATATTTTACAACATTCGTTTCTTCCTTGTGTTTTTTCATCAATTTCTTTCTTTCCATTGGTACGAGGAAACAATAGGAAGAGAATGTTGAATTGAAAGGCAGTTGAATTTCAAGCCGTACGTCGAAAACTCATCGTTCGACGAACGATTGTCGATAATTGAAAAGATTCGTGAATAACCGAATTCGTAGATGAAAGATTCGTCGATAACTGTGTCTGCGATTTTTTGACAATACGACTGAGTAGATTGTAGAAAATATCAAAATTCGTGCATATTCGAATTTCCATTTGAGATAAGAGAAAGTGTTCTCTGAAAAATTTAACGATTCAATGAAACGTGTTTCCCTTTGTTAATTAAATTTAATTATCAATATCGATTGCTTGGCAATCTTGCTCTTCTACACCAATTACTGGTACATTTTCATCAGTTTACACCAAAGGATGTTGCTGTGTTAAGAAATGTGTTAAAATGACACTTGAATTTTATAAAAATAAAAAGAAAAATTCGAAATTTAAAATACAAAATTCTAATATTTCTTATTAAAAAAGATATTCTTCGAAGGATGTTAAAAATCAATATTTTATTCATAGCTCGAAAATGCTCAATACTTGAAAAATACCAAAGGAATACAAAAGAACAGTCGAGATATGAAAGCATCAACATATACTGTTGAAATATGAAGCAAGTAGTATTTGTCCATTTGAGACATGTTGAATTGTGCACCTATGTCATTCTTTGTGAGGAAGATTAATACATCCAATGATTTTTGAATTAATGTTAACCACGAATTATTTAATTTAATTTTAATTTTAATATTAAAATTCTGAATTTAATGATTAATTTATGTAAAATTTATGTGATATTTCTAATAAAGAAAAATATTAAAAATCTTTATGAGAAATTAATTTCAATTAGTTGTGAGTGATCGTAAATATTTTCGTTCGTTCATCTTCTTTAAAATTTTATTTTATTTTATTTTTTTTTTTTATTGGAAAAGAACCGATGATTTGATGATTTTACATTTCTTTTAAGCAAACACATCTTCGTAAAATCTATCTTGGAGGGAACCAGTTATTCCTAACTCTGTTTGCACAAAACGATCTCTTTCCTTTACCACAAATTTTATATATTTTTTCGCAACTGTGTTACGCGGGTTTTCCATTTTCCGTGTCGTTCGTCTCTTTTTAATCCATACACGCGTCCTCTTCAAGAAATTTCACCTACACAAACATCAAATTTCGTGGCTTTCAGAAGGAAAGAATTTTTTTTTAAAAAGTTTCATAAAATAGATTTCGATTATAATAATATAACGTTCAATTTTCTTTCAAAATTTGAAATTTGTGCAATACAGATTAAATTAATTTTTCAAATTTTTCTTCTTCTATTAGCATCACTGAGATATTTCTTAAATTTATGCAAACTTTTATATAAAATCAAGCAAATTAGCCAATTAAAAATTTAGATCAGATGTTAGATTTCTCACAAGACCCAGAACTTGGTGAACCTTAATACATCACGCAATTCGACCATTAAGAAACGTCGATGAATTTTAACATGCAAGAAATTTGCTTTCACCACTCGTTAAATAATTTTTCACAATAATTTATAAAATAACAATCTTAGATATTATCTAATAATATAACTTTTTTCTAAATAATAATAACAATACAAAATTGATTTGTTTTTAACTTTCAAAATTATGTTTTTAATTGAACGAAAATTATTTTTATCCTTTATCATCTTGAGAAAATTTCATCATCTCGATAGAAATCTTTGAAATTAATATTTAAAATTCTTTCGAGGTAATCGTAGAAGAAGATACGAAATTATCAGAATATTCACGGAATAATCAATTATTCCACGAGAGAGTTTCAGACAAAAACGTAATTCAGAATTGAAATTTGAAAACTAAGAACATACACGAAGGAAAATCTAATTATCATTAATAATTCTGATACGGCTAAGAAGAAAGATCGTTCTTTATTAAACGTCTACGTCAATCATCTTCGTAGAATTTTGCTAAGTATCTTAACTTTTGAAAAGATAAACTTTATTAAATTTCATTTCATCAATTTAATGTTCCTTGATACCTTTGGGTCCATTTTAATCATTTCTAAATAAATTCTTTCGACATTCTACTTTAAGAAAAAATTCAAGAGATTATATCTTCCAATATAATTATTTAATATACTTGAACCTAATTAATTAATATACAATTGTTATAATAAATGCAAATATTATCATATATATACCTCAACTATTACTATCACCTGGACAGTGATCACAATTAGAAATTAAAAACAGGGTGAAATAAAATTGCTGAAACACATCAAAACACGCTAATGAGAATTTTTATTCCCTCGCATTAACCCAATTGGATCTTTCTCTCTACGATATTATTACTGGACATAATGGTACGCGATAAAAACGAAAATATCGGTCAACAAGTGTTGCAGCTAAAAGGAACACGGATAAACCATTCGAGAGGGTTGAAAGACCATCGTGAACACACCTAGCAACCGAGCAACAACCGTGAACAATCATGTGCGGCCGACAAAGGGATCACCTGGTGTCACTCTCGTCGTCACAAAGAAAATTTTAACAGTCTGTCGATTATAGGAACGTGTTGATACACCGACCCTTTGTCTTTCGGCTCTACACTTCGTAGACGTCGATTCTATACGCGTGAAATCTCGTTAACGCATTCAATACAGGGATTTTCTATTCTATGAAACTGTTGTTGCTTGTGTCTTCCTCTGGGAAGTTTGTGAAAAGGAAACGAATCGATAATTGTGCAGAAATCGAACATCACTTTCGATAGTTTTGAAAAAATGACGAGTTTTTGTATTGAGATAAAAATAAAATTAGAATACGATTTTCAACAATTTTCTCGTGTTTTTAAAAATTACGAGTTTATTAATTTTATAATCGTGTGTTAATATGTGCATCATAATATTTTATTATTTTTTATATTCTTCTGAATACGAATGAAGTTGAGAATGTCTGGAATTTATTTAAAACACTACAAAAATTTTGAAAATAATCTGATAAAATTAATAATTTAATTTGATGTTAATCAGATATCGAATTAATACTGAACTCTCTTCTGTATAACTTATTGTTATAATTTTCGAGATATTTGAAAAGAAGTATTATTGTACATAGAATTTCATTATAGAATTTCGTAGTGAATGTCAATCACGAAATTTTTAACAGAATGACGGAGGACTAATTAAGTTCGAAATTGAATCACGATTGGACCACGTTTCGAAACCATGTATGTCAATCGATGTCCTCCTTTCATGATTCTCGACTGGGATGGAAAATTGTCTTTTCCTTTTTGCTCTGATACAACGTCAAAGTTATTAATAAATGGGATTGGACAGAAATTTGAATAGCCATTTTGAAAACAGGTACAAGATGAAAAGAAGGGAAAGAATACCTGTGATTTATTTTTATACAGAAACTTGGATATTTTGCTTCTATATTTCTACTAGAATAAATATTATTAATTCTAATTTAATTATTGTAATAATAAAAGCAACAATTCCATAATAATATGTATAATAATTCTATTAACCGTAAAATACAATAATTCTATAATAATTCCATTTAATATGATAATTCTATAATCGTTCTATGTGTACAATATAATAGTTCTATTATAATGAATTCTAATGTGAAATAACGTAAATATATATTCAATCATGTTGAACATAAATTTCATAATTCATATCCTCCTCGTAACAATAGAAATTATTTTTAACTCATGATTTGTCACTTTAATCACTTTGCTGCTGAGAACTCAAAATCTGATAGAAAAGTCTGAAGATTTCAAAAAAATGATCAAAAAGGAATAAAATAAAAATTAATCTCGTACTTTATTTAAAAATTCTTTTCAACGATTAAAAATAAAAAATTTCTGAAAAAAAATTTCAAACCACACTCTATCACTAGTTTAGTTAGATCAAATTCATTCCTTTTCAATCGAATAAGAGAAATCTGTAAGAAAACAATTTTAAAATTCATCTTATAATCCCAACGTCCCAAAACTCACTATTCCAGTCAGCAACGAATGCTAACAATGAAACCTCATTCCTCGTTTCTTTTAAAGAATTTTTCAATCACGATAAATCCAGTTTTCCACGACCAATCGCCAATTTTTTATTTCATACGTCTTCGATATACTCAAAATGATTCTTTAATAAATCCTCAAAGAAGGGGAAAAAAAAATTAGAGGGAGGATGTTGGGATAAAAGCGAAACGAGGTACATTTTTCCATCGAAGAAGTTGTTTTGCACTGACGTAAACAAACAGAGGCCCCACTTTTTGATTAATGTCTCCGAGGAGACAGAAAAAAAAAAAAGAAGTGCTCCGTGAAAGCTGCTCGCTGAGAAAAAAAGGGGGAGGAAATAATGGAGGAACAGGTGTGAAGGTTGCAGATTGATGAGGACTTGATGTTGAATAATGTTTCGAGCGTTGAAATGACGTTGAGATTTGTGAACAATCATCGAGATCGTTATAATCGTTTGATTTATAATTGAAGAATTATCATAAAATAGAGTAAAGGAAATTTTGATAAATTTAAATTTTTAAAAACGTAGCGATAATTAATTTATACTTTTGCGATTTGTTTCTTTTATTCCATAATCTATAAATTAAAAAGAAAAGAAAATATAATCAATATACGATTTTGAAAAAAAAAAGAAATTAATGAAAAATCTCAATTCTCGACGTACGATAAATTATTCCTTGAAACTAATTAACATTTCATATTGGAATATTTATACCGTGTAAATATTCCTTCGTGAATAAACGAATTCGTAAGAATATGAATTTTTATACATGTTAAAATAAACATGAATTTATGAATTCAATGAAAAAATTTAATCAAGATGAAATTGGCGAATAAAATACTGGAGATAAAATTGATTGGAAAGAAAAGAATATATAAACGTCTAAAATAAAAATGTAAAAGCAAAAAAAAAAAAAACAGAAAAAAAAAGAGAAAAATAATTAAAATTAAATATATTAACCTTCTGTGGATATTTTTTCAAATAGACAATTCGTTTTTTTATTGTGAAAAATCCGAAAAAATTCCGAAGAAATTTATCGAAATATGATTCCCACTTAAGATACAAATGATCGTTAAATGAAACGTTTAAAACGTTTTTTCGTTAAAAATAAAAACTCGTTTCGAAGAAATTTAACAGTGGAATTTCCTCTCGACCCTAAAAAACCCAAATTGTCTAAAGAAAATTAATCTTTAATGAGCTATTCTTGAATATTATATGCTAATACTCTCTCTCTCTCTCTCTCTCTCTTTCTCTCAGAAATTCGATTAAATGATACGATAAAAAGAAATGTTTCAATATTTATAAAACATCAATTTCTGTTTTCCTTCTTTTCCTTCTTTATCCATTCTTCATTATCAAATCAATTTTCGATGATATTTTTTTTAATTTACAATTTGTACATATATTTATACGATATTTTCCATAATTATATAAAGAAATTCCACGGGATTAATTTCTTCATATTGAATAACGTATCTCGATAATTCATAATTACTTCTGATCTAACATCGCTAAATTTCACTTTTCCGTAAATTTATTCTTACAATTCTTCCATAATTTTCCTGTTCTTTCAATTTCCTTCAAATTCAATTAAAAATCTGGCAAACGTTAACGAGACAACGGATAATCATTGATATCGTTGTTGATTATTTTTCACTGAAACCGATTTTATCAGCACAATTCGAACTTATTAATTAAGGATACAAATGGAGATTTCCGAGATGAATAAACAAATCTCCATGGCTCGTCGATAATTTACACCGATCGATCGTCAAATCTCGCTAACAAAAGTATCTGCATACCGTGCAGATTAAGTTTAGTTCCTCTCGATTATGGTAAAATCAAATCTGTTCGTGATTACCAAATTAGGGGAACGTTAACAATTACATCTGGAGAATCATTATTGGAAAAATAAGAGGCAACATCGACACAAGGAGGAAATTTAATGTTTCGTACGATGGAAAACACGAAGAACTTAAAAATTGTCAAGAATATTATATAATTAATTGACACGGATTTAAGAACATATTATTTAAAAATAAATTTCATCGTATCAAAATATTCAGGAATTTGCTTGCTAATATAACAATATTGATGGCCGATAATATATTGGTGAGTGTAATATTAATGAAGTGAAGTGGAGTGGATGTAGCTACACATATTTTAACTGATAATAAGTATAACTGTTATTTTACATTATCTGTAATAATAAATATAATTCCTCTGCAACAACACCTACAATTAAAACATTGCTTTTATTGGAAACGATTTATACCCAGAAACATTAAAAGTGCACGTGTGTGGATAGAGTGCTATTTAAAAAAAAAAAAAAAAAAAGAAGTACATCTAGAGATTTTTATCGTTATTTTGAGGTGTGATGCTTAACGATGAATTACTCACAAGGAAATTGTTGTTGATTCAGCTGTTTAATTAGAAGAAATAATGGTTGCACCAGGATTCGACCTCTTAACCACCGACCGGAAAATTCAGTATGGACCACCACAAAAATGTGCTCTGAAAATGCATGTAAGTAACTTTTTTTTTTTTTTTGTAAACTTTTTTAATTTATCAAATCTAACGGATCTACATTTCATTATAAAATAACTGAGAAAGGAATGGTAATCCAATATAGAGTTCAATTCTGACGGTGCAATACTTTAAACAATTACTAATTTTAAGTGTGCACATATTATGTACAAAAGAAAAATTAATAACACATAAAAATAAGAATTGAAAAAAACGTTGATAATTGAATCATTCACCTTCCGTTTTCTCAAACGTCTCATGCAATGGAAACGATCTTGAAATAAAGCAAATACTACAATCACAGAATACATCGTTTCTTTCTCGTGTCTAAGAAAACAATCTGTCAAGCGCGAAATACGTTTAACGAATCAAGGTGTGTGCACAAAGGGTGGAAAAGGGAGCAGTTAACAACGAAGGGACGTGGCTCTGTCAACCTTTCACGGTCTTAAGCTCCATCGATTTGATATGGGGATTGGTTGGCTCGCGATATTAATGTGCCAGAAGATGCAGAACAGGCTCTTTGGGGAACGAAATTTTAGAAGGATCGCCAAAAATAGGAGGGAAACCTTGGTCGAGGACGAGATTGAAAAGATGAATCGACAAAGGACGTTGTGAAACAGAAAATGGGGAGAGGAACCCGGGATTTTCTTTTTTCACTGGATTTCTATCTTTGGAAAATAAAAGAACAGATCGTGATGTGTCTTTTATTCCCTCTCGTTTGATAAATCGGTTTGATTCGAAAATTGTTTTTAAGAATCAGGGATTGGGATGTTCTTGATCGTTACTTCGACCAAGATCGATAATATTAGCAGATTTGAAGATGACAAATTGCGGGTTTTATGTAAAATTTTATAATCCCATTTTAATATAAAAATTTCTTCGATTAAATTTTTTTAAATATATATTTTTGCATTGAACGATATAAATTGTTTATCTATCAATGAAAAAAACATCGTGTCGATGATAATATTATAATAAATTGGGAACGCATGCTGGAATAATTTCCTTCCCAAAGAAATACCCAAAATTCCATAAATCTATTCAGATATTACAACGAACAGGAATTCATCGAAACGTTCCTTCGTTTCTCCAAAAAGTTCTCGATCCCGCCAACGATCTATCATAATCGGAATAACACATCAAACGACAGGAGTTTCATTAAAACTTTCCAACCTCCATCTATATCGTTCTATTCACTGGTAAATACTTTTTACCAATCACAGAATTCCAGTCGACAACGCGAGTTTCTCTCGAGAGCAACACAAATGAATAACGAAGATGAATAATCGAGAAATTTAGTGATGAATTTTCGAAATGGGAAACAAACACGGGAAACTATGTTGTATTTAATCTGCAATCATGGCCGAGGTATTGGCTTTTGTGGGACATTCTTTCGAGATTTTCTCAAATTAAAGAAGAAAAAAAAGAATTCTCTTTAAAGATTATTTTATAGGAAAATTTTTTGATCTTCCATCGAATATTTAACTATTTGGAAATTTTGTTTAATTCGACTCGAATTTGAGAACTGATTTTGAATAGATGATAGACAAAGTAATGGTTTTGTTTCGAGAATAAGTAATGAGAAAAAATGAATAATGATACAAATGTATCATTTATCTACAATTTCAAACAACCATTAAACAAACATCATTCTTCGATAACTGACCTCCATCTAAAATTAATTTTTCTTCTCGAAAATTCTCAATTTCAAAATACTGTTCTACGAAACATCCTCAAACCTCTTAAAACATTCGATCTTTTCAATAAAATAATTCCATAAGATTAATTGCTCCTCTCGGAGAAGAGGAAGAAGACACGATCTTCAAGACGCGTGATATTGATCGGTGAGGATGCTCGAATTTCATTGATTTCCAAGATTGACATAGTCGCCGTGGCCCGCAAAATCCGGAATCATGTCCGGGTCAGAATCAACAGTTTGCTCTATCGATTAGTCGCCACGGCCTACGAAAAAGAGCGGAAGCGTGACCTTACTGACAACACCTGGGTGGGATCTAGGTTTCCACGTGTCGAGAAGGGGACGTGCTCTCGTTTCGAAGATAAACAATGCTCCAAAATGTGAAAAAATAAGCAAAAGACATTGAAAGGATGATGTTTAATTATGACTGAAATGATATTTCTTCTGATAACGAGAGAGAGAGAGAGAGAGAGAGAAGAGGAAGAGGAAGAGAGAAAAATAATGAATTTACTCTTTATAGAATATTTCTGACACGAATTATTATTAAAAAATGGAAGTAGATTTTTTTGTTTTGTTTTAGAGTATGAATATTTCACATTACATATAATATATGTAGAGTTTAAAAAAGTTTTTTTTTCTTTATTTTATAAAATTATTTTATAAAATTCGAGTGAAAATTGCACGATGCAAAAAAGGATGCAACTTAATGTTGGTAATTTTTTCATAAATAAATGTACAGGGATTTTATTACATGGAAGTCTGAATATGTTCTTTTCGTTCACTTATATCTTTTAATGCATTAATCGATGCATCACATGGTTTCATATAAAAAAGTATTAACCTACTTTCAACAAAGACATATTAATTTAAAAGGTATTAACTTGAATTTTGTAAGACTTTGTGAAACGAATCTAACAATATACGAAACCATATTAAAAACATAATAATTAATTATTGATAAAAAAAAATTATTTATTATTCAATTAATAAACTGTTTACATACGATACTTTCTATCAATACAAAAATGATGTACGTTTATTTATTTTTTATTATTAAAAATATTAGAAATAATTTTTTATCTTATTTTATATCTAATGTTTTTATTTTTTATCGAAAATACACGAAGACATTAAAATTCAACCAATATCTCTGCCCTGACTTTCGTCTCTCTCGACATTGTGTCGAATATTAAATTCGTTTTCAAATATCCAAATTTAATTTCATTAATCCGATATTTACCCGTGACCGAGACTTTCATTTCCATTAATACTTTTGCCTCGTCCGCGCGAACATCGATTCTTCCAATATATATTTCGTTCTCTCTGATTCTATTTAAAATTCAACTATTCGAAAAGATTTCACTGCGTCTCTCCAATATTACGAAAAACCGATCGAAAGAAAACAATATTCCAGATTATGTGAAATTGATTTCAAAATGAAGAAGAAAAAAATCAAAAAAAAAAAAAAAAAAAAGTTTAAAGGCAATTCGAAAAGTTAACATCAAACGCAATATTATTATTATTTTTTTTTTTTTTTGACCCATTTCTGTATCAGTTATTTGTCAGTATTTTTCCAACTATCCTCTTTTTATATTTGCTATGTTCTAATAAATCTCGATGGAAACCAATACTTTCTGACTCGAAGCTCGTTTTGTTTGAGGAAAAATTAACTATTGCATGAAATACAATAAATTCTCCAACAGAAATAGAATTTAACGTTTTTTTATCGTCGGAAACAAAACATGAAATATATAGGTCGAGTTTTGTTTTCGTTTACCGCCATTTTTTGGCTCAATGGTTGGATTAAATTTTATTAATTAATCAATCTTCTTCTATTGCGAAATTAAAAATTGATGCAATCGAAGTAATCTTTATTAGATTTGTTCGAAAATTTTAAATTGCAAAACACGTGATTTTTTTTTTTTTATCAAGAGAATTATTATTCCAAAGTCTGAAATATTCTTCGATCTTTATTATAATGAACGCAGTTATAACACGAAGGCTTTATTTCCCTTTGTTCAAATGTATAGGAATGAAAAATTATGAGGATAAATTAATTTTTGTCTTTAGTCGAAACATCTTTCTCATTTTTTTGAGGATATTTAATTTTTCCCTCTCGTGCCATCTTTTAATCTTATTTATAATGGCATCGCATAATACATTTAGATAGCAGTCATTATGTTCATAAAATGTTCCCACTACTAATAACATATAGTAGTGAAACTGAACGTCATAAAAATATAACGTTATAATCGTATAAAATATGATATATAAAAGTTATCTGCAGTTAAAGCAGTTAAAGCGCGTGTGTATTTTTACAGAAGTAAAGTCATACAAAACTGCGTGCACCAAACTAAGATAAAACACATGTTAAATTCGTTCGTTTGAATTTAAATGCGAAATAGCAGACAAACACGAAGTAATTTATAATTTATCTTTTGCTATAATTTAAATTTTCCAATTATGAACACCATGATACGATTCTTCAACAATACCCTTTGATAAGATATACGAATTCTACAATCACAATTTTTCCTCGAGATACCAAAAATCGAAATTTTAATTTTTTTCTATTTTTTTTTTTATCTATCAGTTTATTGGTCTACATTTTCCCACAGCTCGGATATTTCCTTTTATAAATATCGAGCGCGTTTTATTTTCAACCCGTGACCTCACCAGGCTTGGAAAATCCCTGGAAATGGGGATACGTATTTTTTTCTTGGAGGGGAAAAAAAAAAGGAAAAAGAAAAAAAACGAAGAGCCTTGAAATTACGATACAGAACAAGATACAGAAAAGCAAAAAAAAAAAAAAAGAAAAAAGCAGAAGCGACGAGTCTAAATTGAGAAGACAATTGCGAGAGTTGGAATTGAGACAATGATGACGGAAAAATATAGTTGAAACGATGATGAATCCAAGGCAAAACAGTGATAATAGCTCGATGAATACAAAAGTAAACCGCGATGATGACGGTGTATTATTGTGAATACAAAAGAGATTGCGAATACGAACATCGGGAAGAATTATAAATAATATTGGAAAATATAACGTGGAAGAAAAATATTTTTATTTTTTAACGATAATAACAGATCTGGACGGAGTTTATTTCGAGCAAAATGTTATTTGACGAGCAATGTATTTCAATTGATTTTATTTCGATCAATTAAATAAGAAACTGGCCGATGAGGAAACAATACTCGATTGTTGCTCCTTGATTAAAAATTTGTTTTTAAAATGGCAATTAAAAAAATAAATAACGATTAATGAAGGTACGAAACGTAACAGTCGTAATACGCGTTTAATAATAATTAAGTAGCAAACATTTTGACGCTGCATATTAATAAATCAATCATCTTCATCTTCATCGAATAACAAATAATAAATAAACGTGGCAAACATCGGATAATTTGTTTCGTGATACGATAATAAATATATCATTGGATCGTAAATATTCGCGCCAAGTACTTCGCGCGAAAAAGAAATTATTCCTCGAGTCGATTCTAAAAATTAAAATTCTAAACAATGAAATTTGAAAACGTCCAGATCTGCTTTACAAAAAAAAAAAAAGAAAAAAAAATAAATTACAAATAGGTTAAGTCTTTTAACAATTTTTCTTATTCGAATAGTGTTAGTTAGACGAGAGGATTTTCACAAATCTTTTGCAAAAACTGCTGTATCATCATCGTTTACGTATCATTTACCCGGGGGTTGGATTGACTCTGTCAGCTAAAAGAATTTTGCTGTCGAATTCTGAGACACCAGAGGGTGCATAAATATCTCGCATGGGAGAGATAAATTCGTATTTGGCTCGGGTCCGTGGGTACGCCACCACCCAAAAGACTCACGAAAGCGAGCCTGGACTGTATAAAGTATTAATATATTCGTGAGAGGGTCGATAGAAGTCAAAACAAACGCAAAAGTTGAAATACGAAAATTGTTTGGGGCTTGTTTATTGAAGAGAGATTTGTCTTCGTCTAAATTCAACTTGAATCTCGAGATCGAGACATTTTTCTATATTTATAATTTTTATGCTTGTTCTGGTCTTATAGGATCGACTCTCCAAAAATGTCTCATGAATATATTAATATGTAAAATAATATCTTTGTCCAGACTCGTCGGTCCACCCTGCGGTATAACACACGTTTGTGTCCTATTACGTAAAAAATTGAACGAAAGAGAATTTTAGAGAAACTTAGCAGAATTACTTTATTAACAACTGCAAATTTCAATTCAGATCTCGAAGAGGTATGGAAAATACCGTTTTACGTGATCCTAAGAGGTCCTCCTCTTATTTCAAGTAACCTCCAAATAGACTAAAGCTTTTCGAAGAGAGGAAAAGGAACTTTATTTAGACATGATGTCACTCTCCATTCATATATTTTATCCACCTCATTGATCATCAAACTAATAAACACTAATAATTAAAATATCCAAAAATCGATTTATCATTCAAATAATCAGTGTCATCTTTCAAATAAATAAAAAATTTCTTTCTCTTGTAAATACTTATGTATATATATATATATGCACACAATTTATTTCTTACCCTGATTTAATTCCAATTTATTGACCAAAAAAAAAAAAAAACTCGTTTTTTCGTTGAGAGAAGAGAAGAGGGCTTATGGACTAGGTTGCTCGGTTTAACTCGAAAATTGAGGGTAGTGACAGGGAAAACAGTAATTTCCGTGTCTGTACTTCCAGATCAAAAAGGAGGATGCGAATCGACAAGCCGTGGTTGAATCAATTACCTGTCTCTGATCTCCCAATCCCTCGTGAACCTATTTTTGCACGAAATTGAGTTTAACGATTCGTTAAATTTCCACCTTTCTATCGCCATTCATATTTCACCCTATCCCTGTGTTTCCTTTTTTTAAAAGGATCGGGCAAACGAATATTCTGAACTGGATAAGTGAAATTTCCCGCCAATAGATATATGGATATAATTTGTATCAAAGAAATATGAGCAATGGTGGGGAAATTGAAGAATTTTTCTTTATCTATTGCAATGTATTATTGAAATATACAGAGTGTTTCGTAGCATAGAATTGTTTAAAAATAATAATCCAGCCATATTGAATATTCGGTATACTTTGATGAAAAATTACGTATCATTAAAAAAAAAGCAAATCATTGTATTATTATGCAATAATTTCTATATCATTATAATCACTTTTGAAAGTTTATTTATTGATATTTCTATGATATATTTTCAATTTTCGATTTTTCGAAAAGCAAAATTTTATTGAAAAAAAGAAAATTTAATTTCTTGCACTCGATTAATACTTTTCATTGAGAACAATTCTTTCGATAAAGTATTATACTTTCTAAAACACCCTGTATATTCCACTCACGTCTCTCGAACTCTAACTCCATTTTACAAATGTTCCATTAATTATTTCGTCATAATTACAAGGAATAAAATATTAACAACCTGCCATCGAGAAAAATTCAATTAACGAGGGAAAATTCGAAAAGGGAAGGAAGGAACGTTAATTGAGTAAGTTATTAACGGTTAAGATTCGGAAAATTCTCATTGCTTACAAAATAATTGAACGAAAGGTGAAAGACAAGACTAAAATATTTTAAAAGAATAACCCTATTAATCGAAATTCTCAAAAAATCCAATTAGATTACGATTATTCAATTAATAGACATTCGATTTAATAAAAACTGATATCGACAGACCAAGTTCTCGTAACACCGTTCTTTAATTGCGTGTTTTAACTTTTGTTATGGAAAGCAATCGGACTATAATTACAAAAGCTATTAACAGACTCCTTATTAAGCTCCTTTTTTCTATTTTCTTTCTTTCTTTATTGGCTATTATCACCCATTCATCGTTTCTAGTATTTTAAACTAAAAGATATTTATGCAAACTTTATGCAGAGACATCGAAACAAAAGTTGAAAAGTAGAAAAATATCGATTAAACCTTATTTAATAAGTTATAAGTAATTTAGGTTTATATCAAATGAAACTCCCGTTCTTGCACCACAAACTTCAATCAATTACAACTTGATAAATAAACCGCAATCGACATTTTAATAATTTGTTAATTTTTATATTTATTTTAATCTCCATAATCTACCCTCCAAAGTTATCCCATCTATGTACTTGCCAGTCATATTTCCTTTATATAAACTTTTATAAAATTACATTTTCTTTTTTTTAATTACACTATTTTTGTAAATTTTATATAAAACTTCCCTTTTTTGCACACATTAAATTCCATCATTCTACTCTTTCTAAAAAAAAAAAAAAAAAAAGAAGGAAAGAAAGAAATATCAACATGATTAATTATTAGTAGAGTAATTATAGATTAGTATTTCATAAAATTTGGAAAGATATATTATTTCTCCAAGAAAAAAGATAGGTATTCAATAACCAGGTATTCATCGTTTCGTACTTTGTCACAAAGTAACACGGCTAAATAGGATACGTCGAAGCAACTGATGAGTAAATTCGTGGCGAACTTCACCGGAAGTTGGTAAAGAGAAAGAGAGAGAGAGAGGGAGGGAGGGAGGCTGCCAGTGGCTTTAGGGGGATACCACTACAACCGGTCTGTGACGTTACTATCCGCAACAGAGGAATGGCTCGAAAATTTGAGAAGCCATTACCGTATCCTCTTGAATACGAAGAAATTGAAACTTTCACGAGAGAATTCGCCGTTGCTCTGAGCTATCTCGTTCGTTTTACGTTCGAGAAAATTCACCTCTCCGGGGGAATCTTTTGCATCGGTCCTTTGTTCCTTTTCGTTAAAGATTCGTGAAACAAAAGGGGGATGAAAATGAGACGGATTAAATGTTTTGATTACTCGAATTTTTAATTCAGATCGTTTATTTGAATTCAAATCGAGATTATTGGGGCGTGTATAATGGAAACGTGCTCGATTGAACAGAGTGTTATTATGTTTCTATGAATGAATGTTGACAATGAGAAACCCGTTCCGACAAATTTCAAATGTTATGCTTCTAAAATGGCTAGAAAATTTGACAGAATTTATTTTATTATTATTCCGACATTTTGACTCGCAGTTGAATAGAGAGAAAAAAGAAAAAAGAAAGATTAATTGACAAATGTTGTTACAATTTTCGTGAGGATGAAGAATGAGGAGAAATGAAAAAAAAGAATGGAGAACTGAAATTTAATATTTAAAATTTGTAATTTGTATGCATTATCTTTTATTCTCTTTTTAGGGAATACTTTTTTTTTAATTTATCTCATTTTCTTTGAAGAATGATTTTAACACATCTTTCCAATGTAAAATGTAAGTGTATTTTAAAATTATTGATTAAATTTTCAAACTTAATATGCATTAGCAGTAAAAAGTTTACACAAGTAAAATTAAATTAACAGTTTGAAAGGAATAGAATTTCATTTAACGTTATCGAAAATTAATCAGTCTTTTTTTCATTTAAATATATCCTCTACAAATATTCATTTTTCTTATTATGCAACAACTATATGCAACATACTATTTTTTTATCTTTAATTATTTACCTTAATACTATTTTAATCTTCCTTAATTTCAAGAGTGAAAGAAATTTTTTAAAAAATTAAAAAGATACCTTTAAAATATCGAAATTTGTTTGCTGAATTTGAAATATAATTACGTGACATTGGTCGACAACGATAAGAAACTTCCAAATAAATCCAGAGACATTCGGTACGCTTGCAGACAAAGAATTTCCATGGAAACGAAATGATAATTAATGAACACGCTTCTCATTAGGACAGAAACGATATCTCGAGGCCAGATAGATGTTTGTTAAATTTATTTATTGACGCATGAACAAATTTCACTTGGAATTCGATTCATATAACGCGACACTTGCCAGGAATTTATAAAATAAATATTTTAAAATCTCATGAACAATGGAGAAGCAAATTCTAATTCATTTCTAACACATTACATTATTTGAATTTACAGTATAAACTCCTCTAAAAAAAAATTAAAACATTTCGCAAAAATTATCAGTAAAAATTTATTGAAAATCAATTTACGCGATGTCATTACATTTTTCATACGAATAATCAAATTAAAAATTAAACGAAATTCTAACGTAGAAATTTCTCGAAAACTTTTCAGACGTATCGCAAAATTGTAACAAAATTTTAAATATTATAATTCGATAAGAATTAATGCAATCAATTTTTAAAAAGTTTACATGGATTTCAAAGTAAGAAACTGAGTTCAACACTGAAAAAATGATGGTATTTCATTTAAAATAAAAATGAATTTCACGCTAAATGAGTAAGAGAGGTTTAGTAAGTCTTTATTATTCAAGACGTTCATTATTTCATCGTTAATAAAACAATCGTAACGAGTTGAAATAAATGAAATAAATGTGCTAATTGTTCTTCGAAGCACGCCAAGAATTTACTTCATTTCCTAACATTTATTAATTATCAAATAATTCTCACAATATTTTGCTTTCGAATAATTCTCATTTTGCTTGGAGTTTATTATAGAATATTCTCTTTTTGATTGTCAGAGAGCTGCTTTTGAAACATTGAGATTATAAAATAAAACATATATTCGACGTGATGATAATTTTGCTGAAGATTTTTATGATTCTAGTTAAAAAAAAATAAAAACAGATGATTGTACAAATAAATAATATATAATTATTTATTTTCCTAATTGAAAGATACTTTAACGTTTCTCGTTTGTTTTAAAATTTACTTCAAATACTACCCTAACATTTTCCAAATTAGTTTGTCTTTTGTAGAAAACGTTACACTTCATTATTACTTCTACTAAAGTTGATTAATTTCTAGGAACGTTCTTCTATTTTAAACCAATTCGAAATCTAAATTATTCAGATCATCCGGTAATTGGATTCAAAGTCTTTGATTTTATTTCAAATTTTATAATCAAATATCGTTTAACTAAATATTATCTAAATTAATATTTAAAGAAAATATCAGACATCTCTCAACCTTTTAAAAATTAAACCACGTATCACTCTCCTACAAAATTTAACGTGTCATCAAATAAAAAAATCACTTAATAAAATATATAAATTTTTCGAATGCCAATTTATTTATTTTAATTCTTAGAAAATAGAACAATGCGCGTAATATTTTTCCTTTTCGTCTTTTCTTTTTTAAAAATACTCATTTATAATTTCTAAATTTTAAAAAAGACATTCGCAATTACTTCATTGATCCATCATTCCCACGTTCGAAAAGACATCCAAAATTATTTCAAACGTGGCAACAAAAAATAGAAATATTACATTCATATCTGAATTAAAATAATAATAAATATACGTCGGACAAAAAAGTTTATCGCCAAAAGCCAATTTCCCCTAACCAATTAAAAAGTCAAAAAATTGTCAAAGTATGTTTTCCATCTCTCTTTTTTTTTGATCATTATAAATCTAGCAAAATTCACATGCTGTTAAAAATAACCGGGAAATAAAGAGAAAAAGAGAATACGTGCAAGCAAACATTCTAACAGCTCTAAAAACCTATTATATCGATCACACAGGACTGGATGTCAAATATTTAATTGCTGTAATGAATGTTCGTTCACGCGGAAATTTTTTTCCCGTGGAATCGAGAATTTGTTTCGAAAACAAAGAGCAAACATGTATAGTGAATTAAAACGATAAAAAAAAAAAAGCGAATATAAATAGAATAGAGTATCAGGAATGATGTTTTATTGCTTTATTTAACGTATATTATATTTACTCGTCCATTGATATATCTTTTCTTCCTTTTTTCTTCTATTTTTAATAATATTGAAATGTTTTTAATCTAGATTAAAAAGTTTACATAAAAAAATTTTTATAGAGAGTTGAGGAAACGTGGAAAATTTGTCGCGATATAATTAAAAAAAATTTGCAGTTCTTTGGTTATTAAAAAATATTTTTTCGTATTTTTTTTTTTTTTTTTTTTACCGATACAATTTAATATAAAATGAATTTTCGAATATTGAGCTTTCTCAATATTTTGAATTTCTACGTCTGATGTTACAGAGAAACAACTCGAACTCGTTTTTTTTTTTAAATGTAAATTATTTTTTAAATAAACGTCGTTTTAAACATTTTCGAATTAACAAATTCCCTTCGAAATTATTATTCGCGAATTTCCTAAGAATTCTTCTTGGCATAATTTACAATCTTGTAAGAAAATTTCCGCTAAGAGAAAAAAGGGAGCAAGATGCCTCTCCGCGAAAGTTTCTTCCGAAGAGACATAAAAACTTGCCCCCAAAAAGAATTTTGTTTGAAGAAAAAAAAAAAAGTTTCTGATACGTCGAAAAGAATTTATCGCCTTCTCTTTCTTCGTCGCTTCTTTTCTGACGAGAAAAAAAATTTCTGGTATAATATAAAAGACACTTTTTCACTTCTCTTCTTGCTTTGTTATCTCGTTCCATTCCTCTCCCCCCTTCCTTCTTTTAATACAAAACATATGTAAATATATGTGTATGCAAGGGATACGAAAAACATTAATTACCCTACAGGGAATTTTTTTCAAAGTGAAAAAGAATATGGTTATGGTTTCTATACGAGCAATTTGCTGTAACGAAAAAGAAAAGCTCCAGGGACTTATTCCCCAAAGGTGACGAAGATTTTTTTCAAGGAGATACTATTTTTCATGCATGTGGAATTTTCCAAATTACAAAGTTTTGCGTCAAAAATTTGCATTGTAATCTTAAATTTATTCATGTTACACAAAAAAAAAAAAAAGATTGAAAAAAACTAAAAATTGAAGGAAAATATTATTTATTGAAAAAATAACCCGATATTCGTATATTCGTATATAATAATTTAAATAAAAATAAAGTGTTGTAACGAATATATATTTTAAAATTCAAAATACTTTTTTTTACAATGATTCATAAAATAAATTCGCGAACATTCACGAATATCTTATTCAAGCGTAATACATGCATCAAAAATTATGCAAATTAAACGTATTTTCCAAGCAAAAGTCCATCCAGTTATTATTCTTATCTTTCTTATTGCGGAAAAAATGGCTATACTTGCATGAAAATCATCAACCCTCGTGACAATATAATCTTCAAATATAACAATTCAACAACGATATTTCCGTTCATTAATCTGTTTCAATTAAATTTGAAGACTAAATTCTTGATTGTATTTCAAGCATCTATCCATTTATCTTCATTCACCCACGTACAGATATATCTCTTTTTTTCATATATATTAATTGATGAAATTCGTAAGAGGAGTATATAGAGTGTATCGAATCCATTCCAATTGAAAAGTAATTGACATTTTATGAGACTCTTAAAAAAGGAAAAAAGTGAAGTTTCCTGATATTGTTGAACGTTTATCGACATTTACCATAAATATATACAGTTTAAACTAACGAGAGAACTAACATTTCCAAGATTAATATAAACTGATATTTATGCAACTTTGCATAATTGTTCATTGAAATCAATTGTGCAAAATTTATTTGAATCTTTTGATCAATCTTTTAATATATATATATATATTAAAAAAGAAATCGATTCTTTCTTTCGACACTTTTAATATTAGCAATAAATCATAAACGTGTCTAAACTAAAATAGAATGCACAGTATAACGTGATCAGACAAGTGGAAAAGGTCGAATTAGAATAGAGCCATCAGAATATAGAATATCAGAATAGATTATGATTATAGTCGGACAAGTGCAATGCAACTAGACTACAATCAGAATAAATCATAGTTGAGAAATAAAGAGGGATAAAACTCTTACTCTAGTTAGAAAACTCTAGAAGAAAATAGTTTTGATGAAACAGAAATAGAATAAAATAATTACAACCAGATAAATAATTCTCTAAAATTGCATTCATTGAAATAGAACAATTATTGTTTAACATGCGATTGTAGATTGTGAGAGAGATCAAAGGCAAGATGCTCAAACTGAAAATGAAATTCATCTGAAAAAAGAAATCTTAATAAAAAAAAAGTGACGTTTTAAATTACAATTTTTGCTACGAATAATCCGCATTAGGAATGGCTAAGTGAACGAATAGCGTGGGCAGAATATCTCCTACTAACGAGAATATTCCAGATATTCGAATCAGAGACAAACAATTTAATATTAACCTAATATTAGTTAACCTGTCGAATAGATATCTAAGTAGTATGCAATATAAAGTAAACATCCGCTGTGTAAGTAAATTATCAAACACTCGACTCTCGTCACACGAAACTTCTCTTAACTAATACCAATAACCCTTACGTATCCTATCGAAACTAAATTAATGCATCGACAACCATCTTCCAACCATCGCAGATGCACTTTAAAATCCTCTTTCCATCCATCGATAGCGCTGGATCGATCGATGGTGCAAACGATTCGCCGACAGGGCGAAACAGTACGATTAAAAATATCTCGTTAATCCCCCCAAAGGAATTCGAGATTCGATCCTTACGAGAGGGAAGAAACTCTTTGAACTCTTGCTTCCCTTTTAAAATATCTTCACGATTCTCTTGTTTCTATTCAGAGACAGACCTCATTACTCGTTGACGGGGAGTAGAAACCCGCTAGTTTTCTAAAAAAGAATACGATAAAAGAAAAGGGAAACCACGCTGGTAATATGAAAGAAAGGAAAACGCGTGGTCGTTAATTTCGCGTTGGAAAACAATTTCTAACTGGAATTAAGCGTTTCCTCTCGAGGTGTATCGTTGAATAATTAACCGGAAAACCGCTCCCCAAGACCGTGTTCCTCTTTGATACGAACGATGACTGCTGGGTTGTTATTTTTGTTCAGAATAATCGTGATTTTGAAATGGATAATCTGCGATTTGTCTGTGATAACGTGTTCCGATGATAATTTCTTCCGATGGTAATTGTAATATTTCGAAAAACTCATTCTTGAAATATTTGGACAGATAATAAACAGAGGTAAGTTTTTATTGACAAAAAAAATTTTATTATACGCATAAAGAAAAAAGAAAAACACATTTAAACATTGGCGGTCGTCGGAGAGATATACGTGTATTTCAAACAGCTACGATTAAAACGAAAGCAACGAGCAATTCGATAAAGTCATTGACAGACAAAAACTCGACAAAATTGTCGATCAGACTGAAGAGAAACGAAAACACTTAGCGATACGAGGTGAAAATAATTGGCTACCGAGGCAATAACGCGGTAAAAATCGAAAGAAATGGCTAAACGAGCGGAATGAACGGTTGCTTCCTCCAAAGTAATAGTTTTTCTCTAAATTGGAATTATTGAACACGCGTTCACTTGGATAGGAAAAATTGGAAGAGTGAAAATTTCTTTATAAATCGATGTTTTTTTTTCTTTTTTTTTTGGATATTCGAAGTGCAAACAGACAAAAATTAATAAACACGATCAAATAGCAATAATTCTTTTTGTGTGAAAACTTGATTAACACCTTCACCTATTTTTTTTATCTTATAATAAAAAAATGAATAGCTAGAATTTTTTTAATATTTAAAGAAATTTAAAGAGATAACTTTTTTTGTTGAGATTTTTAAAGAATAAGGAAAATTCTGTAACGATATTTCTTCTATTTTTATAGTAAAATTAAAATGTAACAAATATCGAGAAATTTAATCTACAATTTTATGTAATTTTTTAGAAAGAAATAAATATCTAAGAGACGTGCCTCGAAAAATTCATCGTAGGTACTCGTGTGTGAAAAAGTCTGTTAAATTTCTTCCATATGTCTCGTATGCTAATTCTATTTTCAACAAGAGATGAAAGTGGAGACAAAAGTTGAAATAAAAGAATCGCAATAAAAGACAAAGGATATTCCCTTTGTTCGTATACGATACTCCTTTTTTTCCTTTCTTTTTCTTTTTCTTTTTCAGAGACCCCTTATGTATTCCCTTTCCAAGGTAATGATATTTAAACTCGTTCATGCGAGGCAACATTAAATAACTTCAGACTTTCGATAAAATTGAGCATCATTAAGAATAAAGAGGATACTATTTTACATAAGCCAAACGAGAGAGAGAGAGAGAGAGAGATAATTTAAATTCTGTCGAAAAAAGAATCTCTTAAAATCATTTCGTCCCATATTCAATGAGATTCGATATCTTTCGTTAAATTTTCTCTTTATTTGAATTTCGAAAATTCGATCTTCACAGAACAGTAATGAAAATATATTCTATTGAACGAAATTTTTCACTTTTTGTTTGAATATAATTACATTCAAACATTTTTGGAAACTTTAATTCACAATGTTCACGTAAAGAATATCACAAATGATATTCAAACAAATTATAAGATAGTCATTAAGAGTTTAATGATAATTTTTATAAAAAAATGATGAATAAAATAATTGAGAACAAAATTATTTTCCTGGAGAAAAATCGTTCTTCCTTTTCCAAATTGCCCTAATTGACTAGCAGCAGAAACTGTTTGCAATCAATCATTTATCCAATATCCTTTTTAGTCTCTAAATATTCGAAAATCAATATTATGGAAACGAATCCTTCTACTTCCACGAACCGTGTGACGAATTTATTTAATAAATAAATTGCGTTTCTTGGAATATATGGGAAACCAGATATTAAATGTCATCGTTAGCGAGAAATTGTAAAATTATTCGATATTTGTGTTACGTAATATTAACAACTACTAATAAATTATATCTATTACCGTAACTGAGCCAAACTGAAATTGCGAGCAATGTACAGATGATTTGTATATAATTTCGTGGTACTATAATTTTAAATACATCGAATACAATTTTACACTTATAATTGAACCAATTTATCCAGGAAAAAATCAATTGATTCAAAAACGAAAATTGAAAATTCAATGGCTATTATTAAATCTAAAAAAAAAAAAAAAAAAAGAATCATTGGTTGTAATACCTATTTTTCATGAATCAAAAAGAATAAATCAAAAAGAATAAATCCAACCCTTGTGCAATTGTGTACTCTTTATTCTACATCTTTTAAAAATATAACTCAATTATAATTAGAGAAATATAATAAATCAAGATTAGAAAAAAGTATAACTCTGTTAATAAAATAAGAATAAGACCTGATAAAATATAATAAATCTGTTATCACCACATAACTTGGCAAAAATTGAATAGAAGAATAGAAGTCTGTTCAATCAGACACATACAATAAGTTATGATCCAAGGAATAAAAGAGATCAGTCATGATTAGACCAAATAATCTCAATTATAATACAAGAAGTGAGAATAAGACAATTGTAATCGGATAAAACAAGTGTATATACAAACAGAATAATCGTAACGCATCCAAGTGCTATTATATTCAAAGAATTTTTCTTATTCCAGACCCAAAAACGAGAAACAAATTGGACAATCGTGAAAGTGGCGGTGAGGAAAACTTATTTCAAAGATAAAAAGCTTTTCTTAGACGATTTGACGATCTTATTATCCTCGAAACTTTCGACGCTGGCCGATTCTTGGCCCATTCTTCAAGAAAAAAACAAAGTCAACAACTTCTGCCCCGATCACAGAAATGAACAAACACATTCCTGTTCCCGACAGCGCAACGTGAAAGGTCGACGCGGAGGAAACAAAGTTCAATAAAGGCTACGAAATGAAAGTGGATGGAGAGTAATGGAAGCAGTTGAAAAAAAGGAAGCACAGGAAAATAATGGCATTGGAACAATTCATCCGTGAAATGAATTGGCCAAGATGAAACAGGAAAAGTTTAATCGGAGAAATTTTATTTAAGATTCGTCGAGACACGATTTTCGAAAAAAATCGTTTCGAAAAACACGAGAGATATATTTGGGAATCAATTCATTATGGATAAATATTTTGTAATATTTAATTTGCATTTTTTTTATTCTGCTGTAACTTATCCAGCGAAACACGTCAAAAATACCATAAAATACCTAATTGACTCGATTCTACGTTACAAAAATTGGAAAATTAAACTTAGATTAAAAAAAATAAAAAAGAATAAAAATATCATTGCAGGCAAGATTTGATATATTGAGATTAAATAATTGAAATTATTTTTATTTTAACTAAACAATTTTTTTCTTATAAATACTTTAATTTTTTCTACATTCTATTTTACACGAAATTATTTAAAGAAATTAAAATATTTTTTTCACGTTTGTGATTTATGCTTGTTATTATTTTTAACATTTATATATATTTGAGAATAATATCTATCAAGTTTGTTAAAAATTAAAAAGATACATACAGAAGAAAAGAAAGTTTGACAAAAAGAATAATAAATTAATAAGATTAATTAATTGATCCTGATAGTTTTTGAATTTTTGAATTTGTCTCTTTAGAAAAATTCTTTGTTGAAGATGCGATGTAAATTTCCCTTCGAATACATGAAAGTTTTATTACCCGGGAAAGGAATTTAATATTCATGAACTATGTATGTGAAAGTTTTAATTCGACAGTTAACTTTCAGCTGAATCCTTAGCTTTCGAAATACGTCTTCGTCGAACTATATTCGAGAATAGTAGAGATTGTTAACAAGTTTTTCAATATTCTTGGCTGTAATTTCATATATTGATTCGCTGTTCCGAGTTTAAATATTAATTAAAATAATTTGAAGCTATTCTACAATTATTTATTAAATTAAGAAATAATTAGAAATTTAACAATGTATCAAGAAATTGGAATTTTGTTCTCAAATTATAATTGAATTGGAAATTTATTTATTTCGAATTTTAATCAAAAAGAATATCCCAAATAATGATATTTGAAGATATAACTTTGTAAATATACAATTTTTTAACAAAAAAATTTAAGAATGAATTGTGTCGATCCAAAATTTTCTCATAATTATTATATGAATTAAAAATCTATACCAATTTGTAATAATGACTTATCATATCATTAATATGAATATTAAAACTCTGTGAATAATTATAAAAAACTCAAAGTAGAAATATCAAATGGAAAAGAATGTTTAAGGAAATTCCTTCCAACTAGAAACACTCGAGACATCGTGTCGTTTATGCACCATTGTTTTACACTGAATTAAGTTTTAAGCTCTGAACAAGACAATCCACCACGTTGTGGTGTAAACATTCTCGAGGAAAAGGGTCTGAAAACACCATCAAGCTAATCCTCGAGCAAAGCACTAATCACGAGAAAGAATTTCCTTCAACATCTTCAACGTCTGAAACACCTCTTGTTTTACTTTTAATAGAAATGAGCAAAATTTATCGAGTCCATAAATCAAAACTAGTCTACTAATCCATTACTGGAGAACAATACTCATTCAAATACCAACTCTATTAGAATAACTCCATTTCATCAGTCTGTCTAACAAGCTAGTTTGACCCCAAAATTTCAACCCTCCATGATCAATAATTAATTTCACGTAAATTTTACGTGAGAAAGAAAGAGAAATAAATTTTTAAACTTTAAATCATTGATTAAAAACAAAAGAGAGAAGAAAATAATAATAAATATACCAAAAACCGATATTTCTCTGAAAAGAAGATTATTCAAAAGAGAAATATAATAATAGCAATTAATATTATAAAATATTCGCTCCTTTATTAACAAAACTGAACCGTCAAATTAATTTTTCTCCGTGAATCAATTTCACGTATCGTCTCTCTCTCTCTCTCTCTCCCCGCTCATCTTTCATCGAATAAAAATCAAAGAGAAAACTCACTTCCATTGAGAAAAAGAATTTCAAGCAAAAAACAGAAATTATTCAATTCGAAAAACGATTGAAACAATATTAAACGCATATTTCTCTAATGGAAAATAAACTTCACGAACGAAATAAACGAGATAAAATCTTCGAAGAGTAGAGAGATAATTAAAAAAAAAAGAATCCGAATATTCTTACATTTTTCGATATTCATTCACAATTAAACTACTCGATTAAAAAACAATTAAAACAATAAACGCGTATTTCTCTAATGAGAATGAAAAACTAGAAGAAAGAGGAGAAGATGACAAAGAAGAGGGTGGAAAGGGGGTGGGGACCGCCACCGTCGGTCCAGAGATGATCCCGGCTATGTCTATTTATACAGCGCACAGCTACCTGTTGGCTGGTTGTATACAGTGGGTAGTAGGGCGCGTTTTCACCCCTCTGTGCCGCTATAGAGTGGCGCGATAGCGGCCTGGCTGGGGCGCAACAGGGTATATACCTGTATAGCTGAAGCGTGCACACGAAGACGAGGCGAAAGCAGATCGACAATAAAGCTGGAACTGGGTCACTGGATCGGGAAAACTGGGTCGAATCGCAGCGCCATGTTAAAAGCGGGCTGCCTAGACAAGGGGTTGTTCTCTTATGGGGGTGCGTTTGACCGAGTGAAAACTCGTCCAACCTGGTGCACCACCGTGGTCGCTCAATCCTTTGGATTAAACATTCCACGAGTAAGATTTTCACGAATTGCAATATAATAGAAGTGGCAATGTTTAAATGAATTTAAAGTTGCATGATTAACTGCGTGTGTTGTAAATATAAGAAACGAGGATGTAATGTAAATATCTTTTGGGAAATATCGTGGTTGGGTATTAAGCATCGTTAATCAATTATTTATTCCTTGAATTTCTTCAATGTGATATTATATTTGCATTTTATAAAAATAAATGAATTATGTGGAATCTATTGATTTATTCTCTAGAAGCATGATGTTCTAGCGTGTAACGCAAGAGAATTAAGTCAGATTCATGAAGAAAATTTCTTTAAATTAAATTGATACCCAAGGGGTAAAAGGATACCGAGATATATATCAAGTTGAAATTAAAGATGGATTTTTCTTGGGATCTCAAAGAGGAAAAAAATCATTTCTTTTCCTCTTGAGATCTCGAATGATTCTTTATTCAGAAATATGATCTTTTCGCAGTAATTCTTGAAAATTTTTATTCTACATTTTAACATTCGTTAAATTGTAATGGAAAACTGTTACACATTTGTACATTTGTATTTATTACAAATTATATTTGGATCTTATTGTGAAATACATAATTATATCTCGGCTGTAACAACGATATCATAATTTACGATGAAAATTTCAATTCAATTTATCATTTCACACATACACATTCAGAAAATATCTTCGAAATCCTTTCTATCTGCAGTTTAATGATACTTTACAATAACAACTAACAATATTTCTTTGAGAATTATTGAAATACTAAAATTCACACAATCGTTGAAACGATGTGATAATAAATTTGCTGATGAAATGAGATTAATTTTTTTGTTATCTCTCCAAAAGCGATTCTTCAACAAATTCTCCACTCATACGAAATACAATTATTACAAAATTTCCAACCTATCCCCCCCCCCTCCTCCTCCTCCCCTATTTTTCACAATAGGAATAAACAATGGAACGCAATCAAATTTTCAATAAATCAAAATCAAACGCAGTTTACATCCCCAGTTAATCAAAATCAATCCTCCGGTTAATTAGGATTAAAAGCAATCAAGCTCGCAGTTAGGTAGAATCGGAACCAATTAAGATTTCAATTAGTCGAATTCCAACTTGTATTCAAGTTTCGTTACTCGAGATTGGCGTAACACGCTACACAATATTTCAACGAAATTACATCCCCTGATTTCCAGTTGTCCTTTTAACGAGGAAACGATCAAAATGAGCCGAGCCATTTATCCAAACGTAATTTTTTGTCGAAAACAAAGAAAACAGAATCTGCCTGAAAGTTGAAGTTTCTCTTTTTCGACGCTCGTTTCTGAAACGAAACGAAATTCAATTCTTCGTTATTAATTGATACCGATTTTAAAACGTCATACGAAATTATACGTACAATTTAATAATCAGAATTCGATCATTTATTATCCGCGATTTATTAATCGAACATTGGATATAATCGTTTCGAACGAGAGATCCGAATGCGAATGCATGATTTCTGTTCTGAAATCATTTTTAATCGCTACGATCAGCGATTAATGATAAATGTATTACACAAATGAGTGAGTTAGAGTTAAATTAGTATTATGATAATAATTAGATACATATAATAATTGTCTGTGTTTTAAAAAATTTTTATTGATCCTATATTAAAAATAAAAAAAAAAGGTGAATTTGACTGTTTTAATAATTCTTACGTTGATTGTGTGTATTATTAGTATTTTCTATTCTGTTTGTCATTTATAAATATTTACGATTCATTGAAATTTTGTTAGCTTTAAAGAAAAAGCTTTAAAATTAATTAAAATCTGAACAGCTAGATGCTTGCTTATAATTAATTTATAATTAAATTGCACACGAGTTGATTATAGTTCATGTTTTTGAAGATTAATTAACGATATTTATTAATATTAAATAACAGATACAGATACAAATAAAGAATAACGAAATTTGATGCAACGATTTTTTGAACTTTATTAAAATTACAACACAATTGATAATTAATTTTCTTCGCTTTTGTACATTATTGTCCGGAATATATGAATTACATTTTTTCCAGATTCATCAAACGTGGGTACACTCAAGTTTGATGATCACTCAATTTAGCTTTTCCTTTAATTTATTATAACGCGCAGCAAATTTCCCTCCTCGCTTTTCCTAACCTTAACCTAACCTCACTTCTGTGTATCGATAATTGCTTAAAAAATCATCCCATATAATCGTGCACGTTTAATTACAGAGTCAACCAAAGGATGTGCGACACGACACCTATTTTAAGATTAATTCTCCACCGATGAAAATACGTGTGAAGGACGCGTCACGCCCCTCCATCATTCTAATACACTGCTTTTTTAATATGACACTTTTTCGTAATATCCAAATTATTCTCGACCTCCTATTTTCCATATATTTTAACCAAAAATTTTTAAAAATTATCATTTCCATCATTAGTACCCTTCTAGATCATTACGAAAGAAAGAATATAGCAACGTATAATTGTAATAAAATTGTCAATTAAAACTTAAATAGATATTCCATAAAATATTCGATGACACTACAAAGGAACCAGAGGTTGAGAATCCTTGTTCTGATAAAACACAACCGATTCGTTTTTGCCTTCAATGGTTTCTACATAGATCACTAATGTTTTCTAGATGTTACGCGCAGTTGCGAATAATTGTACAAAACAATGTACCCTTTCAAGCGGATGGTATTGAAATAGAGGACGAATAGATAGACGAAGAGGAGGATACGATGAAAAACGATGAACAACGGTGGTGTTTTATTAATTATTATGAAAATATTTACAATTATTTATATCAAAGAATACAGAGAAAAATAAATAAACACGCAACAAAAGATTGCAAATAAAATCTTGCTTGAAGATTGAATTTTAAATTCAATGGCTTATTACGAATAAATATTTGAAAATTTTTTTTTATTGCATTCAATCGATATTTTTGAATCGATTATGAAAACGCAAATGTTTGAATAACTCGACAGAAAATAAAAAATAAATTTTATAATGAATACGATATATTATTTGGGGAGGATAATAAAATAAAATTCGCTGAAAATTAAAAGAACAACTTCGAAAACACGTGTGCTAAAATCGATACACGTACGCTTGTTATTTCGTTGGCAAGTGTGTTTTACGTATGCGCTACAACTTTGCTGCGTTCAAAAATAGAATATAGAGGCGCATTTACGAGATTTTAAAATAAATATCGCAAAGAGGAGAAAATTAGTGGGCGAGAATATTAAAAAATCGATTTTCTAAGATTTTCAATCATCAAATTATCGATTTTAATAATTCAATTTTTTTTATTATATTTTTATTTTATCTCGATCATTCGCGAATCAATCGTTTTCCTTTCAATTCAATTTAATTTATATTATAAAATTGCGATATATAAAATCGATATAATAATTTGAATTACTTATCATCTACGAAATAACATTATAATTTATTAATATTACCTTTCATTTATTACCCGAAACAACTCTTTCCCACTCTTTATTCCCACTCTTTGTGAATTAACAGAATCGCGAAGAATAAATTAATTCGGAGAGAAAAGTGCGATTCAAATTCCTTCAATTCAAGAAGTCGCTAATTTTTACTAATTAACCTTGTCCATTAATATTCCTAATTTAAAAGCATTGTTCCCACGAGATGAAAAGAATCTGGAATAAAATATAAGAATAAAAGATACTCGACACCTCGAGAAAAACTAGAATCGCGTGATACTACGTTCAAAGAAAGAACATATTCTACGGAGAATATGTCTCGATCGAAACATGTTTATAAACTCGAAAAGTAAAAGTTTCGTAAAAGCAATTACACAATTTAATGATAACAATAATAACAATGTCTAACACGAAACAAAAGGAGAGAAATAATTTCGATTCTTTTCGAATATCACTGGAGAATCAACTCTCCTTGTTCACTGCTAATCGATTCAAAAGGGAAGCGGGGCGTTCACCCTATCCAATTCGAAACACGCGAAAATCGGTTTAACGAACTTTCGATTCTCCCGTCAAGCCCAATACACGTGTCACATTCTCGGCTCACAGACTGTCGATTCGCTCAAGTCGTCGTTCGATGTTGTATTTAGCCGAGACAACAGGCTGGTCTCCAAGTGTTCGAACAGAGGGATGAGAGGGCGGAGGAGAGGGGAGGTCGACAGGTTAGAGAGTTGGCAAAGCCTAGACAATGCGTCCATTGTACGAGCAACTCCATTAGAGCAAGCGTTTCCCCGTGTTTCTATGGTGGTGATAGAAAGTGGTGGGAAGAAGGGGATGAAAAATTATTATATTATTATAGAGAAAAAAATAAGTGTCGTAGCAAGTGGAAAGAAATTCCATCCTCGAACCGGTGCTTAGAGAGCTATCGATATCACGATCGAGTCTGCAAAAGACGTATTTTCATTGATTTAATTATTGAAAGAAACTTTCTTCGTGAAGTTGAATCACACGGTTTTCCCCAATACTATTTGTTCCGTGATATTACATTGTTTTCTCGAATTTTGTCACCGCTTTCTGACAAGTAAATTTTATGGAAGGAAATGAGAACACTTCTGTTTTAAGCCAGCATTTTCAATCCCATCTCGACGAGAAGAAGAGAAGAAATCGGCCTTCGATTTATGCAAGTCGAATCTATTCGAAAACGTCTTTCAAATTCGTGACGCAAACGACGTCCTCGATGCAAAGAGCTATGGCCGACGTACGCGGTTCACGAAGCTCGCAAAGTAATCCGATCGTGGACATCGATACGGATGGAGCGTGGAATGTTCGTGAACGATTTTCCACGATTACACGTTCCAGCGCCACTTGACCCCTATGAGAATGCTCAGAATTCGGAAACCGCCTCTCGAAGCGGTTCAAGAGTTTTCACCACGCAAATGAAACACCTTTTTTCCAAACGATAATGTGGAAATTTCGTTAAAAGTCGCATATTTTATTCGCGATTGTTCGTGTCGGCACGTAAATTTCGATTAATATCGAAGTTAATATTTGCATTCGAAATGAGAATAAAGATTTACGTTGCTTCTGCATATGAAAAAATTCGAAACGGAATTTTCCATTATTTTCCCCGTCAAAGATAAACGTCAGCATGAAATACAAGCTTTTATCTCTAAAGATGACAAAGGTGGATTGAAGCAAAAAGAACCGAAAAAAAAAAAAAAAAAGGAAAAAAAAACTGAAAAGTACAAATGTACCAGATTAGTAATGTAGACGTTTGAAATTCAATACGACAGACGGAAATCCCTTAAATCCTCTGTTTTCGTCATGGCTGCTCAAATATTGACTTTCTCCTTTATCAAATGAAACGCATCCGTCAAAAATTTGTCATATTCCTGCCCTTATTCCTGCTCTCTTTTAGAAAATAAATAAAAAGTATTTAGCAATCGTCGATTCGATCATTGGTGAAAAAAAAAAAAAAGGAGTAGAATTCGCAATGAGCATTTTAAATCCTAGAATAAAAATTACGTTTAGAAATTTTTCGAAGTTTGCAATAACTGAGAAATCGTAACAATGTAATCTTACTTTTTTCTAAATCTTATTTCTTCCTATTTTTCCTCTTACGAGATTTTTACAGTCTTCCTCGAAAGTTGCGCAAATAAAATCTTAAGGCAAAGATTAAGAAGATTAAGATCCATTCGTCATATTCGAATCTTAGAAACAAAAACTTTATACTCAATTCAATAGAATCCATAAATCCAGATCCACTTTTATTCCAAGATGAAAGCAAATCTAACGCGTGTATACATCGATTAACAATTTGCTCGAATCGCGATTCACATTTTCAACCGATTTCAATCGATCCTCCTAGCAATTGCCCCCAATATTATGATAAATCGAATCGAGCATGATCACCGAAATCGCGACGGAAAATTTTCACGAAGAGGCCGATCAAAGGAACAACGCGCTACGACCAATTCGATACACCGATTAGAAAGCAAATTCATTTCCATGCTACGTTATCGAAAACCAATATTTCCGTCTCTTTATGCGACTATCGTGAACTCTTCACGATCGGCTCTAAGCCGCGTGAAATTTATAGACATCGGATCGATTTCGTTTGGATATTTCTTCGCTCGATCTTCGTGCGGAGAAAAGATTATTATTTCTGGAACGAACAAGGGCGGAAGCTTTTACAGTATTTTTATCTTTCACGGCTCTAAATTTCTCTAAAGTTCAAGATACACTTTAAATAATCAAGTATTTCCAATATGGACGGATTGTGAAACAGAAATGCGTGAAAAGAGTGATAAAGTGGGTGGTTTTTTGACATTGAGATTAATCATAACTGCATAAACTGATAGAAAGATTGTGAAGAGGTAGTTAAAGAGTTTTTAAGAAGAATGATGAATAAAAGATTCGATGTGGCTAGAAATGAGAAAGTAATTTCAAACTTTTTGATGTACATTATTTTATTCGTTTTATCATTTTTATAATCGTATCGTGAGTAATGCTTATCCGAGGCGGAATATTTTATGAAATAATGTCATTTTCGAGAAAACATATATTCCGAACGATGCGTTTGAAACTAGTTGTATCGTCGAAATCAGTATAACGTATGAATAGCGTATTCAGCGCTAAACTATAATCCTGAACATTCCAGCATCCACCCCGAATTTATATATTTCGACAGATTATACGTATTTACTTTTGGGATCCAACCATTATCTGATCCGAATTCGTGGTCCAAAACCGTGAATTTCGATATAATCTTATTTGTTTCATTGTTATTCATTGTTTCTTAACTATCTGTTTACAAACTAATTATTGAATCAATATCGATGAACTTCTTTCATTTCTGCATACACCTGTCACAAATTAGAATTAAATTGGATTGCAATAATTTTTTTAGCAAATTTTCTTTTAAAAAAATGGATTCCAAATGAAATATTCTTCAAACTTTTGATTTCTAACCTATATTACGTAATGTTCCCTTTGTGTGACAGTAGAAATATACGTACATAACAGAGCATGAAATTGTTTCCAAACACGAAAATTGAAGTAACTGCAAAATCCCACCCAGCATACATATTTATATAGAAACTTTTAAAGCACCAACACGAAGAGCTCAGATATCTACACAGTCCCTACTAATTAGGGTCTTATGCAATATCATTTACCATGATTATAATCTACCCAGAGAGAACTAACGATCTCAGCGCATAGAGAACAAGCTATGCTTGGAAATGCACGATGCTGACGCGCCATTAATGGTCGGACAAATAATACACCATGTATAATGGAATAATTTTGATAATTTAAAAAAGAAAATGTTTCGAAATTAAAAAGACTAAATTCCTTTTTTTTTTTTTTAAATATATCCATTAATTATCTTTTCGCGAAAATGGAGTTTGACAAAAAAGAATTTAAGAAACGTATTGTTTTGAAGATTGAAACACGAAAACGAAATATTGGAAATGATCGATTCTTTCTTCGATTCAAGCACTTTTCAAAAACTTTAATCGTCTAACTTTTATTCTTTATTTTAAATATCCCTTGACCTGTTCGCTACTCTTAAGATTGTTGTTTCTGTTAACAGCTATACCAATGAATGCACTATCACTTCACCCTTCTTCTTCCCCCTCCTTCCCATTTTTATTGGAACAGTAAACGCTTCGTGATTCATAGACAATTAATCTTCATTTTCAGAAAATGGCTAAATAAAACGCCCTTTTCTCGCGTGCGTTACAAGTAGAAGCAATCTTTTGTACTCGATTTACATGCATTTCGTGCACAAGTATAAATGGTTTGATTCTACGAGATCAGATAGAAATGATAATTGTGATAAGGGTGTTAGAAGTTACAATCAGTCACAGACTTTACACATGCTCGACTAACATGTAACTATTAAAACAGAATTCAAATTATGAAAAGTTTAAGAAAAGTTGTTTATATCGTATATTTTCATAACTGATTGATATACTGATTTAACAAAATTAAATGTTTCGATAGCTTTTGTAAATCGTAGATATGGAAGGTAATTTCAAAAAAAAAAAAATTAGTGCTCGTGAAATTATTCGAAGGAAAGTTTTACTACATTAACAAGGTACGTAATGTTAAAAGTTGTAATAAAAAAAAACTGTGATAAATTTTATTAACGTTGTAAAGTTACAAATATGAAATATCTATCTGATTACACGTGCCTCGATTTCCCGTCGTGCATATTGCGTTTCGTTTTTCTACCAAATTATTTTAGAACATTTATATATTATTGTAAAAGTAAACGATAACTAGACACGAAACGTAATTTTGAGTTGAAATAATGCATATAATATAATAATAGACGAAACTGTTTAAAACTTATTAAAAAAAAAAGAAAAAAAAAGGAAAAATTCAAATATCATATATTTCATCCTAGAATTTCACTAACAAACGAAATTCTAAATTTTCCTTTACCCAAATTTATATTCTTTCCTAATTTAGAAAACACTTAGCTTCGACGTTCTATGTTTCACGAAAATTCTCCATCAAGTGGTAAAAAGATAGATAGAAAATCCACCAAAAGATGAACTTAATAACTTCATTTACCAACCTCATTACATATAATATAATATACATATATATATATTATAAACAACATGTTATAAAGGAAACACGCCTCATTAACCGCTTTTCAACTCTCGAAATCCAGAGAGATCGGTGAACGTCATATGATTCAATCCTCAAAGGATTTTAATTGAAGACACAAAGAAACGACGAAAATTCATTACTCGGGATTAATCTTGTATAGGGGAGTATAGGTCTTCCGGTTCTGATCGAAAGTCCTGACCTTTGTCGCGAAAAAGACCGTTCTATCGCCGTGTTGATCTATCGGGGAGGGAAGAAATCCAGATGAAAATCGTCTTTTTTCGACGACGAGATTTTTCCCTCTCTCGCAGAAAAAGTCGACGATTGAACATAGTCGCCGATATCGATATCGCCCTTGGGGATTTTATTAGCAGATTTTATTATCCACGGATGGTAGCAAACAACCGATTGCCTTCCTTGACACGATAAAGTGATCTACAACGTTCTTCGATCCATAATCAATTTCTGCGTTATTATCGCGATGAGAGGAGTAATATCGTAAAGATTAATAAATGGATACGAATTTTTTATTCGCGAAATAATACGATTATCCGCGCTGTTTGAAAGAGTAATGGCAAGTAATTTGCGAGGAAAAAATTGTATATACGAATAAAAGAATTAATAACTTGTTGAAAAGAAATTATAAATCGAATGATATGTTAATATAGGTTTCAAGTGTTGCAAACATATTTTTGTTATATTATCGTTATATTGATACAATCGATATAAATTTTGAAAAATTTTCAATTTATGTTCGAACTTTTTTATCATTTTGGCTCTGTGGAAGTTTGTAAATTGGATATTTTTTTTTTCTTTTTTAATAAAATGTTGTAGGAAATTTAATATTTGGCGCAAACAAAAAAGTTACCGTTTGTCTTTTACATATATGTATATATATTTTTTTTTTAATGAAACTACGATATTTCACTGTTTTAAAATTTTAAATAAAAATCCCTGCAATTTGATCGGAATTAATTGCTTACATTATGAGAAGAATTATCTCTGACTGTGAGACTTACATTTCGAATATTTTCATACTCGATGAGAATCTTAATAACAAAAATCCCAATTAAATTCTAATTATTTCACATGATATATTCATGAATAAAATTTATCTAACTATAAATTTTATTTTCGACGAAATAACATCGAAAAATTCCTATTACATTACGTGATATCCATTCTACCAATTTCATCTCAAATTGTATTTTATTACTGGCATATTTCATAAAAGCTGGTATAATAACCACAAATTTCGAGATTTTTTTATTATTCATGAAGACATCTCTTCGTTGCATAAAATTCTGCAACATGTAAATACGTGTAGATGACAGATAAATTCAAATATTTCATTATAATATCAGATTTTTTTTTTCAAAATTTTCCTTTAATAAATATAGTAACAATTACAATTTAATTATAATATCGATAAAAATATATCTTCAATAATATGAGAGAAGATATATTTAATTTTAATTTATATTTTCTATTTGGATATTATTGGCAACTTTTATTATTTTATGGTGCATAAAAAATACAAAATAAAAATTAAAATACAATAAAACCAAGTTAAACTATACAAAATTTTGCTAATACGCATAATGCTCGAACAAAATGTTAAATTTTAAAATTGCCAACCATAAAACACGACCGTATCTTTTTATCAAATTTTTCCCCTTCATATGCACGATAAAACGTCAAAATTTAATTTCAACTGGAATTCGTTCGAAACGCGTAAAAATGCCTGCTATAAACTGTCTCTACAATTATCATATATTACCATATCCATCCAATGTCGCGGATAATAAAAAAATATATATCTCGTATTCCGTATCTTTGACGTCAAAACTAGAATAATATCGTCCTACTACAATCTCCTCGATGGATCATTTTACCATCACATCCACTCGATATATAACCGAGCTCGACTCGAGCACCGAACAACCCCGTGGATAAGTTTTCCCTCTCAACAGGTGGCAATCGATTAGAGGGAAACAGACAGCCAAGGGATTCCCCCGAGATTGAGACACTGGCAACAATTGGCCACCGTGATATATCGACATTGATAAGTTTAATCGCAACTGGATCGATCGAAAGATTACAAAGTTTTAAAGTGGTGCATCTTGTCGATTAGAAAAATAAATTTACCGAATGGTAATTTTTTTTTTAATTTTCAATAATAGATATTCAAGATTATAATAAATGGATGGTGGTACAATTCCAAAGAAATACCTTCGTTTTAGAGAAACTATTTTTTTTTTTTTTTCCATTTGATTAAGATATTGATACAGATATTAGATGCGATCAATAAATAATCTCTACCAAGTTTTTCTTAAAGTGATTGATTTTTTTTTTTTTTTTTTTTTTTTTTTACTAAGACTACATCAGAGATTAAATCTGAGAAGAAATATCTCGAAATGCTTCGCAAGTATCGCAGCTAACTTTATTGGAGATCGAATAACAATATTTTTCCATTTATCTAAAAATAAAATATTGAGAAAAGTACCGTGTAACACGAGATCTACTTCCATTTCATTTTCTTCTAATACCAACTCGATATCGAAGAAGTAATTTCAAAAATTCCTGAAGAATTGAAAAAAATCTAGAATCTAAATAACATCGAATATTTTATATATAAAATTATCCAATTTCCAAAAACCACCAGTTGTTCTGATCTAAATTACAATACAAAATTCTTAACGGACGAAGATTAAGATTAAGATCGCCAACAATCGAAACTTGCCGACAAACACACGCAATTTCTTCATCCTTTGAACAGAGGCTGTGCTCTCCCTTTGCTTCGAGGGAACACAACGCAAGAAATTTAATCAATAAACAGAAAGGCGGAGAAAGCGGAACAGTTTGGGACGAGCCCCGGGGACACGATTATACAGACGTGTCGTTGCTACGCGCGATAAGCCTCGATGAATAAACGCTTGATCCTTAATTATAATGAGGTCGAAATTTCGGCGGGCGATAACGGTTTGGCCGTGGTGAAGGGTTAATCAGAAATTCAGAGATCGGATCAACCCAAAAAACTTGATGACGGAAATGCTGACGAAGCTCATTACGAAGCGGTAAACGCGACACCGTGACGGGAGACAATCACGAGTTATGGTCGTCTGCATCGTTATCCTTACATCTGCGATCCAAGGATTAAATTCGTTCGTTACGAAAGTGAAACGTTTCGTTCGCGATGTGGATCGATTGCAAACTGTGTTCAACCATGATGATCGGTTTCGAAAAGGAGTTTAGAAATTTGAGAAAGATAAGGAATTCAATGTTGTGAATTCGATTTTGATGCATCGTTATTGTTAATGTAAGTTACAACGGCTTAATTTTTTATTTAATAAGCTACGAGTTATAAGTTTGTTTAATTCGTAGTTTTTATAAAGTTAAAAATATCTTTAAGTCTCTGTCTTTAGAAAGATTTTTCGAATCGAATTCTAAATACATAAAGTGGAAGTAAAAGATATTCCTTTTTTGAAAGATGTCTTGTTGGAAAGTATCTATTTTAACGTTTATTCTAGCGGTAATATCTGTTATGATATACTTTAATTAAATACACACGTGTTATAAATATCAAGTTTCGAGAACATTTGACAAGATATTTGAACTGGAATAAAAAGATTTTGTAACCACTGTCATTTGTACATCGTGTACATCATTTCTTCAACGTTCTTGAGGTATTCAAGTGCACGTGTACGTGACAGATTTTCAAATGTGATATTCTAGGAAACGAGATTTCCAGAGAGAAGAAGAAACTTTCCATAGAAATTGAAACGTATAATTTAAAAATAATATTTATTGGACAAGTTGAATACCAGATTGAAAAATAAATTCTGAATAAGAAGGAACGTCAAAGTTTCAAAAATATTGGATTCGGCGCCGGAAACATTTGTAAACTCGATTTTCGAACGAGATCCAATTACAAAAATATCCAATTGAAAAATATGAGAAAGCGTAAAGAGTGCATGAAAATAAGACGGTATAATCGATTATTTTATCTCCATGAATACACCTCTGCCGCGAAACAGTGTTTTCTCAACTTTACCGCCTCAAGTTTACCGTCTCCTGAATTGAAACTCTTCCACGCAATTTCCCTACACTTTACGAAGTTAAATATTCTTAACAGATACAACAGTAAGCAGTTTACAATTTAACAAATAACTCTGTTTCGACGTTTGATTTGTAAAAAAGAAAAACAACGACAGTGAATTAAAATTCCCGCGCTACGATGAATTTCAAAATGGCGAAACGTAACGAGACACACGCGAAAAAAGTTTAAATTGAATCGTAATCGTAATATGGATACAAAGTGAATAAACGAAAGTGAATAATTGCGTGCTTTGTCAATTATATTCGATATTCTTACAAATTTTAATTAAACGCGACACTTCGACAAACTGTAAATTAAATCCGCCCACTCGGCCACTTTGTTAGAGCCGAAGTCTGGATAATTACGAGGAATTTTTCCTTTCCATGGGAACTTTCTTAGCAATTAACTTACGCAAAACAAATCTTGACCCGGAACATTTTTTTTTCTCCGACGTGGTTTTTAATTATCTTTGCATGTAAAATGTAAAGTGTTGAGAAATGACTATGGAAATTTAAAGTAGTTATTTATGTAGTTGAAAGAGGTAGAATGGTTAATCAACTTGGAATATAGGATTAATTCTTTTTTCTTTTTTTTTTTTTTTTTGGAAAATATTACCTTTGGGTGAAATATTGTATCGTAATAAAGGAATTATTATTAAACATTATTATTAAAAGAAAAATCACGATACAATACTTTCTTTATTTAAATATTCCTAATTTATATTTTTCTCCTGCAATAATTCATCTGCATTGTTGTTATATGGATAAATGAGTTGAATAAAAATTCCACAAGGAAATACAAAACTACATTTTATATCAAAAATATCATACTTATGGATTAAGGATTTTTTCTTTTAATTCACGAATATCGTAAGCCCTTAAAATCTATCTTCTTTTCTTCTAAAAAAAAAAAATTTTTCCAGAATAATTCATTGTACGGTATGGATAGTAAAAAATTTGAAAACATAATGTACATTTAAAATCACTAAAGCTTTACTCTTGGAAAGAATTTATGCTAACGTTGAATTTATGAAATGTAAAAGAGATAAAATATGCAAGATTAAAAACGCGTGTGGTATTTTCTATTTGATTAAAAGAAGATACTATATAATATAAAATGATATGGAATTGAAGTAATATGGAAAGATAGCTTTAATGTATTCTTGCAAGATAAAAGCTAAACGTAACGCAAAAGGGTCTTCTTTATTTCAAGACTACTTATAGAACCTGCATAAAAATCAACATAATACTGAATTCATAATTATTTTACTTTTCCTAATACTTTGAAAACAATTTAACCACGATGAAAAAATATAGCTCTTCAAGCTATAACTTTAAATTAGCTTCAATTCCACAAAAAAATTAATAAATATTCCTCGAATGTATTAAGCTAAGAATTAAAAAATAAACTTGCTATTGTTCTCAATTGTGAAATTTTAAACCAAATGAAAACTATCAAAAAGCACCTAACTGAAAGGATTTAATATTCTAAGAATCTCACTAAAAGAAAAAAATCTCACTATTTGCGCCTAAACTTATTTCTATACGAAAAAAAATTCATGTATAATATATTCATCAACGACTACAGCTACAAATATAAAAAGGAACATTGTATAATAACGTTTGTTGTATCGATCCAAAAATTGAGAAAAATATTAAATTTTACCAACAGTTTAATCTTTAAAATTTTGTATAATAAAATTGAAAAGGCATTGTATCGAAAATTTATATAATCCAAAGAAAATGAAATTTTTTTCATATTCTTTTGTGTCATACAAAATATATATATATCCGACACGTTCCCTTTTTGAATTAAATTGCCAAACATTTTACTTTCGAATAAAAAATTTGCATTGATATATCGGCAAGACAAGAATTTTTAAGCCCCTCATACAAAATTCATACAAAAACGCGTTAGATGCACGCGCGTTAAATTTCCCGCAAAACGTCACCTCTACACTTCAAAGGGTAGAGAAAGCGAGGAAAATAGCGAGGAAAATTTTCACATTTGGTAGCCACGTTTGAAAATTGTATCACTATCGAAATCGATAGTTTCGAGTTTAATCGAACCGGTATACCAGATGATATCGTGTTTCCTGGCCACGGTATCAATGTTCTTCCTGGTAAAAGCATCTCGTGTTCTCTCTGACTAATTGAATCCATCGTGTTTCCCCCGATGAAACATATATACACTTAAACGCATCGAGAGACACAGGATCTTGTATTTGAAAAGAAAAAGAGAAAGAATAAATTCGAAGATGTGAACCGGAGATGGGATGAAAATTTATCGTGCTTCTTTCTTTTTAAATATAGAAAAATAAAAAATGACACGTATCTATAATTTTGAAATTTAAGAATGGGAAAAAAAATTGAATTGAAGACTTTTACTATGATTACATTATTATATAATATAACAACATATTATAAAAGATTTACTTATATAATTTTGTAAAATCGTTTTTAAATATATTATTTAAATTTTTTTATTTTTGTAAAGAAGTTGTTGGATATAGAAGAAATACCATTTGTAAAACTGTTATTCCCTTTGTAAAAGGAATAATGAAGAATCCCTGAAGTCATTTCTAAATATATCTGGTTAATTATCGAAGATAGATCCAATATTCATCAACTTTCTTTTCTTTAAAGGAATTATTACATGATACATTGTTTGTAAAGATTTTCTTCCTTTGTTAAAACTTTTTCCTTCTTTTTATTCGTATAAAAGAAATATCTGTTATTCAAATTCAAATTTAATAATTGGTAACTTTTAATTCCTTGTCATTAAGTCAAAGGTGATTACGATAAATAAGTGTATGTATCTTTCAAAATACAAAACTATTCCTCATAAAAAAATATAAGCCAAAATAAAATTAAATAATTTAAATTGTTATCACCAATGACTTATTTATGTGTTTGTTAGAGATTGATCAATTTTTATTTAGAATTCTATGCTTTCCTCCTTTCTAATACCTCTCTCTCTCTTTTCACGAATAGAATAGAGCAATAATTAATTCCAAGATTTGATAAATATTGAACAGTATATCTGTATATATTCTACCATTGAAACAGATGACCCTAAATTAACAGAGTTAATCGACGAACAGTCTTGATATCAATTAACTCCAATTAGTTGAATTAACATTGCCGCCTAATTAAGGACTCTCGAAACAAGTTGTTCCATGTCGCGCTAATAATTCAATCATGTCACGTGGAACAAATGTTTTGTATTAGAAATTGTATAATCGATTTGTGATAAATTACAGCCAACAAAGTGATACGATATATGCGAAGATATTTGGGACAAACTTTGGGATATTTTGCCAATAATATTAAAATGATATTGCGATAAATCGTTCACAGTCAAACTTTTAATAAAATATTGACTGAAAAAAATTATACATAATAAAATAAATATACATCACCAGGATTTAAAAAGGAAATAAATATTAATTTGGAAAAAATTATAAATCTCAAATTATGATTTTGATATAATAATCTTCTATAATGATTTGTATTACTATAAAATGATTGGAAAAATAAAATTTCCTATTATTTCTATTTCGTTAACCTAAATATAATTTATTTTATCAAGATTTCTATTCATAAATATTGAGTCAATTCTCGTTTAATTTCCATCCTGTACAAGAAGCGAACAAAGATTCGAATGCATATTTGAAAGATCCTCTAAGCTATATTATTTTGATCAAATAGATTAAAATTGAATGAGCAATTCTCGAGATGTTAAATTGTGTTTCTAATCACATTTATATAATGAAATGAAATAAATTATTTTCAAATAATTTATTATCTGAATCGTTGACAAAGAACTAAACTGAAACATCAAAATAAGACATATAATAGGGGAAAAAATGTGAAATCGAATTTTCTTCGAAAGACACGTAATCTAATGTTAATAACTTTCTTTTCATTATAAATACAAGGATACGAAAGTTTATTCTGGATAGAATATTAGACGAATAAAATAACCTACGATTGAAGATCAACTATAAAAATTAATCGGCACTAACGAAAACTAAATTATTCCATTATAACACCAAGTTTACGAAACCCTTCCTTTCCTTTATGAAATCATATTTCATAGAAAAATTCTCCTGGTCGCACAAAGAAATCAAATTTTTTAATTAAAATCTCAAATGTTGATTAAAATATTCTCACACAAACTATAAAGTAACCAGCATTTAAAGACTTAATGGTATCATCAAAGAGATTTATATTCAGAAGGGTTGCAAGGTCGATCATTCGATCCAGAGATAATTAAACGCTTCATCTTGATGCAGATTAAAGCTCGTCCAGCTCGATCGTTTAGAAGGAAATCTTCCCCGGCTATGTAAATTCGTATCTTCATACAAGTCTCTGGTCTTATTTGCTTCCATTAGCATGCCTCGAGCCCGATTAAAAAGAAGGTATTAATAAATAATTTCTTTCAATGGAGTCGTTTATCATCGAACAGATTTTGCGAGAAATTATAAGACTACGAGAAGAGAAGTGAAAATTAAATCTCGATGAAAAATTTAATACCGGTTGATACGAGAAATTCTCTTATTTTATCTTATAACGAGCAAAAAATGATTAAATTATCGAGGAGGCGAATATCGAAATGAAAGTCTGAAGAAGCAAGATTAAGTTAAGACGATAAAAAAAAAAATTATCCATGACTCGATCAAAAAATATCTTAATATTCATCGGATGCTGAATCCTTGTTATGTTAATTTTTTAACGTGTTTATTTGAAATTCAATTCAATGATGATCAAAAATAAAAAATACGAGGAATTTTTAACAGGAAATTTTATTCAATGTTGGAATTGTTACTTGAATTATAAAAGAGATTTTGCTTTTATAGTCACATTGTTCTAAAATTTTTAAAATACAATATAACTTGTGTTTTAATTATAAATAATTTGGATATTTCTTTGATTTTATTTTTATAAGAAATTATACAAAGATAAAAGTTATACAGAGGATAAAAGTTCCTTTCGACTATTGGATTCTAAGAATCGATCAGAAGAAAAGAAACAACAGGATAAAAGAGGATTTTCTCTCTAGCCTCTAGCAGAGAAGGGGAAATAAAAAGAATGAAGAATTTTATCTGTTACCTTTGGTTTTCTGTAACACTCTTCGACTTCTTCGAAAATTCCAATAGCAAACTAATATTTTCTTATCTATTGTGTAACACAATAATAACAATTGCTATTGATACTATTAATAATTTTTCTGAAAAAGTTTTATTTTTTCAGAATATAATTTATAGAAAAATCTTCTAAAAAAAAAGAATAAGTATGAAAAAAATTTTTGAGTCATACATATTTCTTTAAAAAAAAAACTTTTACTTAAAAAGATATAACAGTTTCACAACAAAATTTTCATTAATAATTTATGAATTCGAAATAAATATTCAAATTTTTCAAATATTTAACGATCACCTAAAATCAATCCTCTTTTTGCTAAATTTAATTTCTCAAATTACAAATCTTTCCCAATAATATACTCTTCTATCTTGAAAATCATAATTTAACCATAATAATATATAATTAATATCGAAATTATTGTCACGTAGATATTGTTTTTAAGGAATAAACGAAAATAGAGGGAAAATGAGAAAACGAGCGAAAAAAAATGACTGCTTAATTTAACAATGCGTTATTCGATTATTCGATTTGAACGTGGCTCCTCTCTCTTTTTTTTTTTTCGATACTTTAACCGTTAATTAACAACATCATGGAAGATCGTTAAGTGAATTATTGGCAGAAATGCGATTTAACGACGACGGTATCGGGTTTTGAAGTGAAATTAACGATTGGCCAATGAGCGGAAGATAATTCGCAACGACGTGTCGACGATGAAACCAGGAAAGATTTTTCCCAAGGAAAATTTCATTCATCCCAATTCTGATATTTAATCGTTTTTTAACGAATGATTAAATGAAAGGAAATGCTTCGAGATCCAATAATTCTCGATCATCGATTAAAAATACATTCCACAGAAATAATGCTCATCTACTTTTATCATTAAATGAGCAAAGAAGATTTAGACACGTGGAAATCGTGTAGATTGCACGATGCATTAATTAAAACGAGTTTTACTTTGAGCTTCGAACAACGTGTTCTTTATCCATCCATCATTAACGATAATAATAATACCTCTGAACGTTTGCGCGATTTGTTTCAATCGTTCGTTCATAAAATTAATTAGCAACGTGTTATTTTTCGAATGGAATTCGTTGAAATTCATCCGTTTCGTGATTTTTTTTTTTTTTAATCATAAACAGTAAATTGCGAATTCCTTTACACGTGTTTCCTTTAGAAGAGTGAATGTGCCGCATTTGTGTGCAGAAAGCCATAAAATCGATAAAACAAATGTGATTTGGTAAAATGGGATGGAATAAGTTGGATTCGATTTTCACCTATGACTGGGAGGGCTGAGAATAGAAACCGAGAAAGCGACAAGATTTTCTAGAGATTTTACCAGACTCCCACATGCGCACTTTTGGCTTCAACATGTCTGGTAACGTTCTACTCGAAAGATCTTATAAATGTTTTATGACAAAATCCATTCTAGAGCACCGAATCTTTTTAAAGTTAAATGCTGAATAAAACTTGTAGAATTAATCAATAAGATTTTGCAACGCGTCACTTTAACATCACTGACAATTAATAATTAATAATACTGATAAATATTATTTTCAAATATCGTTTAGCAAAATTGCAACAAAATCTTTGCGATTCATTTGAATATTCTGAAAATAACAATCTCTTATAAAACTACTGTTATATACACCCACAAGAGATTAAAAATACAATTGTGCACCACATCCTACGCAACAAACTAAACAATGAATAAACGAACGAATCCAAAATAATTACAACTAATTCCATCTAATTCACCGAGGAACAATAGCCCGTTATTTACTCAAAAAAATATCCACGAAACAATATCTGAACAAATGGCTGACCCGTGCACGAGAAGAAGAAGAGATCTATTAATCTACTGATGGCAATTCCACCTCAAAATTTTTCTAATCGCATCCTCCTCTTGCCGGACTTGAAACAGATATTTCGTTGGTGAGAGAATCGATCGAATCTGATTGCACGGAAGGAGATCTCCCCGGCAAAAGGAGATCCGACGAATTACCATATATGCATTCGAGATCTCCAATCACGGCGCACGTGATTACTCCGGAAGAAAAAAAAAAAAAGAAATTCCTTCCAGTGATTCGCCCGCGAAATTGAGATCCTCTGCAAGAGTTTTTGTGACATTTACGTATGCGCGTGGGTAATGAACGTATTCTAGTTGATATATCATCTACTTCTGTATTATTATTTGTCGAACTTCGAACGAGAAAAATTTACTCGTTTCTATCCCGTTTGTCTTCGTGGATGAGAAATCTCTCGTGAAATATTTTCCCTGTCTTTTAACTTTGTTTCAGTTTTTCGATATTTTTTAATATTCGTTTTGATATTTATTTGAAATTTTTCAAATATTAATATTTAATGATATAGGTGATTGAAGAACAGATTTATGAAAGATCTCAAGTTTTAAAATATTACATCGGATTTGTTAATATTGTAAATACATGACGGAAAAAGACAAATATACCCTCTAATTTTTAAAATTGTCATAACTTTCGATCCTACATTTGATCCCCCGTTTAATAATTTATTATTAATTTCTAAAAAAAAAAAAAGCAAACAAATAAAAGAAAAATCCAAGGAATCAAATGTCAATATAAAACAAATTCATCTATCCTAATTCGCCAATCCCCCAAAGCCACCTACTAAATTCCACAATATCCGGTAATATCCCTTTGATACTCCCATAACATGGACCAAAATCGAACTAATAACCCCCCAATTTCGTTGCTGTTCTCAACCAACTCCCAGCCACGAATATACATGGGAGCTTTCTATCCGGGACAAACTAAACTCAAGTTGGAGAGAGCAAAGTTAACGTGGCACGCAGGAGGTTATCGTAAACAGGAGTCCTCTTCCCGAGTGGATCTCCATTGTTCCACGTGAAAAGCGATCGGTTTGATTTTCGAGCATCCCATCGGCCGTCGTTACCTTGATCGGTCACGTCGCTTAATTCCGTTTCGATCGTGTTAAACAATTTAAGAGGAGGTCGATGCTCACAGCCCGACTTTTTCACGCATTGTTCCGGAGGATGAAACGAGTAACTGGGTCAAAGTTTTTCGATCGATCGGCCGGTGTTTAAGTTGGACGCGAAAAGGGAAGAAAGGTGGAGGAAAACCTGTTGGCTCTCCGTTTAGCAAGAGAAAGAGTTTGAATGAATTTGACGGTAATTTTTTGATATCGGTTTGTCGAAAGGTTCTAATGAAATATTTCCTTTTCCACGAAAGTGGAAAATAAAGGGGATGAAAAATATCTGGGTCGAAAATTCGAGGCTTTTCATTTTGAAATGAGAATGATATTTATACAAGGAGTATGTATAGTATTGTTGAATAAAGACGATGAAAAATTTTGTACGCTGAAAATTTAAAGATCTTTGCAGGAGTAAATATTTTTTTTTTTTTTTTTTGTTTAATCAATCCAATCTCGTTTAATCTCGTTCCTAGTTCTTCCATTTAAATAATTTCCCCTAACCAACAGAAATCTCGTTACACCTAGTTTATTTCAAAAAGCTGAACAATGCGTATTGTGAATACACATAATAGGCTATGAAAATGATAATAATTCAAACAATGTCTATTTTAAATTCAATAAACTATCAAGTGAAATGTTCGATAAACGAAATATGAAAATTCACATTTCGTGAAAATTTTAACAACGAATTAAAAAAAAAGAGAGAGAGAGAGATGATATTAATTGTAATAAGTTTGCGTGGTAAGAAATTTTGTCAAATATCAATTTTTCTTCTGAAAATCCTATTATTTTTGATACATGATATCTGCCAAAAGAGAGATTGCATCCTCTTTGAAAGAGATAAAACTTATTTACTACAGCCACAATGGAATAACATTAATTGTCACGTATACACAGTATCTATTTATCGTGGTCGTGTATACATTTATAAAAAGAATGGCGTTTAGATGGCACGTGTACGCAACACTTTGTCAAAAAGCAATTTGTATACACAGAAAGTTTGGGTGGATACAATCGAGAAATATTTTTGTTTTAAAGTTAAATTGATTTTTGTTGATAGAAATAACAGTGTTGACGATAGATTATTATTGGCTTGATATAAAACTATAAGAAGTAAGTTGGAAATATATTTAAACTTTAAAATTTCGACGAATTTTGTAATTTGAAATCAAATTTATTTCACACTATGATTTGATACTGTAAATTAATAAAAATAAAAAACTATGATAAAAATAATTAATTTTTCGAGAATGACTCTTTGACTATACTATCATTTCTCTGAAATTTTATTAAAAATTATCGTAAATATAAACGAAATTTAAACGTATCTATTAGTAAAAGACGTTACTATTCTATGAGGAATATAACTCGGTAATCGAATTAGTTGAACTAATTATTAAATTGTTTAAATAATGACCTATATTATTAATTAATTTCATTTATCAATAATAAGTTACGAATGAAATATGCATGTAAATATTTGCACTCGAAATTTTCATTACTAATTCATTAATATGCTTTACGAACTTTCTAATAACATTCAATCTCGTATTAAATTTAATGTTACAGCATTTCAAATTATCCGTGTGAAAACGTTAATGAAAATACTTTTCCTTTTCCCCAATCACATATATTATAAAATTATATTAAAATTTATTCTTCGATTATAAAAATTTTTTTGTGGCCTCTCAAAATCAGACCAGATTTCTTTCAATAATCTTTTTATAATCTCAATCTCCGCTAATTCCACTCTCTATTCTCTCATTGTTCCCAACTATTTTTCAATTTTAAAACCACTTAGATTTTCGTGGGACATCATAGTTTTCTAAATCACCAAATATAAAAATGTTTTAAAATACTGACATATCATCATTTTTGATTTTCGTATTGATCTCACATCCCTCGATATTATCTACACAAATAACACATATTAATAAGCATAAAATTTATTTTACACATTTTTACGAAATTTTTTGAACCGTCGATTCGCCACACATTGCCGAACTATCGTTACAGAATAAAATAATAAATATTTTTATATCAAAAATTGAAAAAATCAAAAACAAATTTTTTATGTAATATAGAAAATTATTTCTAACAATCCCTGCCGATCTTTATCTTTATCCTATTTATTATCAATACAATTATACATCAATAATATTTTATATTTGATAGGAAAAAGAGAAGAAGTAACAATGTGTAAACAATTCTCGAGTCGAGCCACGAATGTCACGGGCGAAGTCTCGTGGAAGACGAGGGTTCGACATACGAGGCCGTGTTTGCATTGTGCGAGAGCAAACGAAGGATCAAACGACACCGTCCTCGTCTATAATCTCGTTTTGCTAACCGTATTTCCGGGATCGTTTAGAAACAGCTCGAGGGGCGGTTAACGAAACCGCGTTTCCCGATACTCTCGCTGCCAGAGGCTTGCCAACCTGACATTATAATCGTGAAAATTCTCGCCAGGCCGCTGAAAAATTTATCAGGTTTTGTAATTAGGCTTCACACGCGCGGAAAAACACTTCCGGAAGCACTTTCTCTCTCGTTCGTGATGGGTCAAGTTCGAAAAATTGGCGAAAGGAAGGGGATTAAATAGTGGAAATTGCGAGAGAAGTAAATGGGGAGGATTTTTCAACTCTTCAAAGGTTTACTGTGATGTGATTAAATGAGAAAATTAATTATGGAAAATCTTGTTTGTCAATCAGAAAACTATAGTTATTATTGGAAGAAGAATTTTAGAAAATTACACTTAATTAATTTAGAGAATTCTTTAATTTTAATTTTCCAAAATTTGTATAAAAGATAAGAGATAAGTAATACATATCTTTCGTATGCTAATAGTTTTAGACAGCTACACCCAATAGCAAAGAAGATTTTTCATAATATCACATTTTTCACTAGAAATCAATTTCATTAAGAAATATATTTTTTTTTTAAGATAACTTTTACATTTTCTATCGTTTCTAGTATCTAAGATATCTTTCTTAACATAACTTTTTAGATAATAGAACTTTCGTTGAAGAATGGCTCACTCATAGCATTCAAACTTTAATTTTCCAATATTTATTTTTTTTTTTTTTCGTTTCAGGAGATAAAACCGTTTAATAATTGGTAAAAAGTTACAACATTGGCTATTGAGTGTTTATAAAGAGAGGAGTGCTTTCGTATCATTAGTCGGTCACTCGAAATGATTTAATAATAACATATAAGGGATCGATAAAAACGTGGTCCCCTTCAATTTTCGCTACAATGCTAATGTAAAGGAAAAATAAATTTTCCGCGTATAAATTAACCGTAATATTTTACGCAATTTATTCAAGAAACACAATGAAAGATAAAATTATTATGATCTTTTTGAATTTATCACTGATTATAATATTACAAAATATTGTTCTTATTACTTACAAATATCTGAAAAATTCATAACAAAATTTTTTACAGAATCTATCTATCGTTATTCTACTTTTTCATATACACTGTTCGAAAATTAAACACCATAAAACGTCGAATTAAATTTAGAAAAATTTAAAAATATAATACTTTCAATTTCGTCCTTCGATCATAATAATCAAATCACTCACTATAATATAATTTTTTATCAAAATAAAGAAACTAAAACTGCGATTCTTCGACAACGTGAAATGGAAACGTAAAAGAAAAAGTGCGCACTTTAGTTAGCAGTTTCACTTTCCGACCTCGAGTTCATCCTCGAACGAATCGTAAATAAAATCCGATCGTCCAAGTTTTCTACTGGATGGAGATTTGTTAAAGCGAGGATATACAAGAGGCAAAGGACAGAAAGGAATTAATCTTCATTCCGTGGCTCTGGTTTATCCACGCGGTGTGAATTCCATACCATCGTTCCACGAGATCCTCCGCAAACACATTGAAAACGTACAACTAAATGCAAAGAACCGTGTCACTGGTATCTACCCTTATAAACCTCTCTCTAAATAATTCATTCAAAGTCGATCGATAAATCTTCATTTTAAAAAAAAATCCCAATGCAAGAATTCGATTCATTTTTAAAATTCGAATCTTTCCCGAAAATTTCTCAAATGTTTGCAATAATATTTATAAAGACTCCGGATATTCACAATTACATATTTCCTAGATTTGCAAACTACTAAAAAAAAAAAAATTATACAATTTAAATAAATGTTATTTAAAAAAATTATCCCTGTCGGTATGACCCATATAAAATTCAAGGAACCAAGGAAACTACTCGATTGTTCTAAAAAAATACAAAAATAAAAAATTCAGTCACGAACAGAAGAATCTTCCAACGATTAAATATTTCTTCAAAAAACCCTTCAACTTTATGAAATCGTTATGCATTACAAAAATTCACCATTATATCCATATTCCACCATTGCAATCGTCGTAAAAATTACTTCGATCTTACGAAACAAACGGATAAACATAAAAATCAGGGGAGGGGGGGAGAGGGGGGATGAATCGGATTAAATAGGATCTCGGTTAAGGAAGAAGACGGCGAGAAAAGAGGAGAGAGAAAGAGAGAGAAAATAAGAGAGAGAGAGAGAGAGAGAGAGAGAGAGAGAGAGTACGTGTACGATCGAGCAATGTGTGAAGGAAATTTACTCACGATTGTGTTGCACGTTTCGGTGGTGCGGCAGGACTGTCGTCGAGGGTGGAAAAGCACGTCGGACCGGCCGTGAAAGAGGCTCGTTCCTCTCTCGACGCGCATCGCGCAGACGTGCCTCTCCAACCCTCTCCCCTCTGCGTTTACGTGTACACACACGATAAACGGGAGTAGAAGGAAGAAGATCGGTGGTGGTTTTCTCGGGGTTGTTACAGAAGGGCCGAAACGGATGTCAAGGGATCGAATCGGGGTGACCTACACGCGCTCTCGAGAGGAAAAGGGTGGTTTCGCGGAGATCGTGGAGATCGGCGAGCCGATACGATTGAACCGCTATGCAATTATTTATTATAAATATTGTGATTTGAAATTTTACGAATACACGTATAATAATATAAATATTATTAGGATTGTAGTTTAAACGATTTTAAAATTGAAATTTCTTCGAAATAGGAAAGATCGGTTTGAACAATTTTATTTGTTTATTGTTTTATTTATTAAAATTTAGCATTTTGCTTTGGGTAAGATAACAACTATATAATATTTTCCCTACCTGCAGTTGAAATTTAACTTTAAATAAACTCCCGTGAAATAACATTGCACGACATACGTAAGATGGCGCGTAACATCTTGCACGAAGAGAAATGGGAAGAACGTTTCCGCAGATTTTCCGCTACCCATTTCCGCGGATATTCGAGAAAGAAATCATAGTGAAATTCATACGACCGTGAAGAATCGGGACACGACTTTTTAAGAACGTTTTCCCCTTCAAGAATACGAATTCGAGCGGCTGTTGAAAAATATGAATTCGAGAATTCGAGTTGCTTCGTTGCACACGGAGAGAGAGAGAGAGAGAGAGGGATATTTATTACTCGATCGATTTTTACTGGAAAAAAAATTTTCACGCACTACACGAGTCTTTAAGTTATCAGAATTGAGAATTTCTTTGCAAACATGGCACAGAAGATATCAATGCTCAATTATACTTTATAATATACATTGTCGTAAATAATGTATATTTTTACGAAGAAATGGAGGAAATATTAAATAATTATGGATTGAAACGACACGCTCGTGATGCAATGAAAATCGACACGCTCGAGGAAAAATTGATCTGTAATGAAAACGCGGCAACCTATTTCTTTTATTTCGACGAGCGAAGGGGAAAGTTACAAGAGAGTTCGAGAACTTTCGTGTCGAATGCGTTGATTCGTAAAGAGAAGAAAAATCAATGAACCTGTCAATTATTCAGCGGGTTAACAATAAAAAGAAACATACCACGGGATGTTTCTTCACTTGCTTTCTCTACGAAATCAGACACTGGGTTTTCCCTTTCACGTATTCGCCTCGACTTTATAGTCCCTAACTAAAGGATTCACGACACGTCAGATTTCTCAAAAAATTACCTTCACATTTGACAAATATGAATTATAATTATATCGAAGAAGAGAAAAAGAAAGAAAAAGCATGTGTATTTTCTAAAACAAATTAGTAATTATAAAAATACTTACTTTTTGTGTGAATTAACAAAATTAATAACTCGATACACTGTGCAAAGAAAATTGCTTTAAAAATCCCTGTGATGCTCAACAGTTGTCTTCTTCTCTCTCTTCCTCTCTCTCTCTCTCTTTTTAAAAGTTAATTACTTTTTTTTTTCTAAAGTTAACTACCTTTTCCGAAAGTTAATTATTTTTACTGAAAAATATTTTATTGTAGTATGTAATTTACATGCATAATAATGATGTGTAAATATATTCATTGAATTATTATTATTATTTTTTAATTTTTTTTTTTTCTTTTTTGATAAAGTGAAAAATAAAGGTTGAAAATAGTTTTGACAAAGAGAAGAATAGAAATTTAAATTTTAAATTTATAATTTGATATTTTATATTTACCTTTAAGATTCATATGAAAAATTAAAAATCTAAAGTAATTTTGTTATATAATATGTAAATGAAGTTTACAATTCTTTTGATCTAATATTCCAATTTTCTTGAAAAATTATATAGTGTGTACAAGAAAATTGGATATCCTTTTGAGGTGTGTAAAGAGTATGGGTATTTGTGTAAAGAAAATTTAAAAAGTTTAATGCAATATGAAAAAAAATTGGTACAGAGATTGAAAGAATCTTAAAACAGGGAAGATAGATATTAATAGACATTGAAATGAAGAATAATGATATTACACACATGTATCGATGGATACGTTCAGAATGACAAAGACTGCATATGATTATACATTCGTCGCCTATAAATTCCACTTCCCTAATCGAAGAAACTTCCTATTCCTGTAAAAGTTCCAATGAAATTTTTATAAACAATGCATTTTACACTCGTAGAATCTCTTTAAAACTATTATTCTTCAACATTTTATATCTGATATACTGTAACGTGTGTAACGCAATAAATTCAAAGATAATTTTGTTGAAATTTCATCATTTATGAGAATTCCTACATGTATTTATTTTCGAAAATGAAAGCATCAATAATCAAAGATGTAAAAATTTTTATATTTGTTTTTAAATGCCAACGTGAAAATATATACTTTCATTCAAATTATACGTTAATATATTAATATATTATTCTACGTTACACTTTATTTATATTACAATAACACATTATTTTTTAAAATTCAATTTAGAAAAATATTTAATTGAAAAAGTAAAATATCGATGTTTCCTCTCAAAATGTTAAAATTTTACCCGAATAAAAATTTTAACATTTATTTTAAAAATACTCACAAAAAAAAAAAACATAAAAAACACTAACTAAATTCCATCTATAAAAACGTCGACATTTGTTTTTTTTTAAAAACGAAAATATTTTTATCCAAATCTCACTAAATATTTCATATCTTTAATTAATTAAATTAATTTTAAAATACGCTCTCACGTTTTCATTAACTCCTATTACATCCTTTTTCCTTCTTCGTATGTTCATTCCATGCTTAAAATTTATCTACGGTACAAAATTCGCTGGCATTTTCGAGGCATTTTCGAGCCAATTCCAAGAGTAAAAAGTTCGATTCGAGAATAAATAATCCTTCTCTACAAAGAGCCGGACCCTTTCAGGATTTTATCTTTTTCTTCATAATTCCGTGCATCAAAGATGGAGGAGGGAAAAATTCTGGCGGGATAAGTTTCGAGTACTTTTTCATACAAGTTTAATTTAACTGCACTCGCGATATTCTCCATCTCGCGAAAGTATTTCTCCAAGAGTGGTATTTCTAACTGAAATTTAGAAGAACGATCTCAGAATACGTACGTCTCTTTTCCCCTTTTCACGATAATCGAACGTGAAAGGTAAAATACCTCGAAGCAATACCGTTTAGACATTTCGTACGATTTCGAGCGAAAATAAAACGAATTTCTCGTGTTCCCTTTGAAACGCTATTTATATATAGCGAGTCGCGTGTAGAGCGCAACTTAAAAAATCGTAAAGCGACAAGAAACTCGTGCGACGAATGTCACAAACGCTCACTCATGAAATTCTAAAGATATTGGATCGAAGAACGATCGAAGAAATTGCTTGCGTGAGAATTAACGATTTATTTTTAACGGATAAGAGAACATTTAGATGGTGTAAATTGCGTAATAAATAGAAATACGTTACTTCGAAGAGAACGTCGAAAGTGTGTAAATTTAATTTACATCGCTACATCGAACTGAATATTTGCTCAAATTTATACATTTTTGACGGGGATAAATTTTTTAATGTTTCTCTCTCTCTCTCTCTCTCTCTCTCTCTCTCTCTCTCTCTCTCTCTCTCTCTCTCTCTCTCTCTCTCTTTTCATTCGAAGTATTTTAACCGCAATTGCTGTGTTATTTATCAGAGAATTTTAATATTGGAATAGATGCATGATTCGCAACTTTTTGAAAACCGGAGTATTGGATATTCCATCCTCGATGGAATAAGGAAATTAAAACGAGAAGTTTATATATGGTAACAAACTTTTAAGTAAACAGAAATGAGCAATCGCGAATATTCTATCTTGCAGAGGGGAAAACGTGTACATTTTTACACGTGTATCTCAAACTGTTCCATAAATGATTATAAGTCTGTAATAATTCTTAAATATCGACTCTTCTTCTTTCTAATACAACACGAGTTTCTTAACATCGAATGTACTGAAGCATTGCACACGACACATATTGCATCCTCGATTTTAAACGGATTTACATATATATGTTAATTTATTGTAATCAACAATACTCGCGGCTATTTCTCATCGAAACGGGCAATAAATTTTTATTATTCCAAAGTCTCACCCGACCTTTTTTAATTTACCATTCCCTTTTTAACATTCAAATAACTCGCGGCCTCGTACAAAAAGTAGGACAATACATCACAACAATTCCTTAACACAGCAAACCTATTAGATTTATTATAATCTACGTTATTTCAACGTAGATTAATTAAAATGAATATAATTTTAAGAAATATATATCAAGATTCACGAAGAGAAACATGAAAGGATATTACTGTAACCCGTTGAAATACGAGATTTATCGCGTGTTCAAAGGTGTAGAAAAGTGTAGAAAAGCTCGATAAACATCCCATGCGATTCATTCTATCCTTTAATTAAAAAGTTTCACACGAAACAACAGAGGGCGTCGCCGCGTCTTCGCAATGCTTTTGAATGTTTTATGTCGTGGGACACGCTCCATTACGAGGGTGGATGTTCCACCTGCGCCCAAAAGAAAGCAAATATTAGTGGAAGAACGAGGTTGTTCCCTCGTGGACAAACGTGGGAGATCCTGGAAGAAGATTGATAACTGTAAAACGCGAAACGATTCTTTATCTCGAGTCGTCGTGTCGACTTCTGAATTTTCAATTATTTATTGTATGTGCAATCTTTCATTCTCGTTAAATGGTCATTCTCGATGTAAAGTATTTTTCAGAAACAGAATCGTTTCTGGAAAAAACGAGTGAACGAAAAGAGATATTATTTCGTTTACGATCGATGATAACCATGTAAATTGAATTGAAGATGCGGAGGAAAGAGAATACGAGAGAGGAATGAGATGTGAATGACTCGAGGTGATTTGAAATCTTGATGGTTGTTAAAAAAAAAAAAAAAAAAAAGGAGAAGATAAGTAAGAATAAGTAAGGATAAATAGAACAAGGTACAATAAAAAGGAGAGAAGTAGAAGTAATTTAATGACGCTGAGCTTTTAATTATTGGAAAAAAATTAAATTCTTTCTTAGTTAAAAAGTAAATTGTATATACGCGTTTTCTTTTTTCAGAAATTTCCTGTTTTCAGAATCGTTTATTTTTAAGCGTTTTAAATGTCCAATTACTGAATAATTAATAATCTTGTCTTGATATTTCGTTTTCTAAATAAATATCATGCCACGTTACATCCGTGTAATTTCACTTACAACAATTTCCTACTTCAAGTGATGAGATGAAACGTTGAATGCATACACGAAAAAAGAAATGAAAAAGCATGATTTTACATCATGGCGATGCACAGCCCCCGTGTTACAAAGGTTATGAAGCAAGCAATTTTTAATTTTCGTCGCAAATTCTGACGTATTCTCTAATTTCCATCTAATTTTTACATGTACCATCCGTGATGTACAAAATGATCAAAATCGTGAAAATATACACGAGAGAGAATGTAAAAAATATAGAAATATACCAAAAGAAAAAAAAAATACGGAAAATATATACGAAAAAAACATATTTCTTCGAATAAACATATATTTTTTTTTTCTACGCTGGAAATATTTTCCAATATTATTACCCATCTCATGCAACAATATTAATATTTACAGACCAGGCTTCGAATAAATATAAATATAAACGAAAAATAAAATATAACCTTTCCTAATCTCGATAAATTCATCAACCCACGAAAGAAAAAAAAGAAGAAGAAAAATAATACACGTCGAACAGGCCTTATAAAAATACCAAACGTGACAAAAATAGGCAGACGCAGAAAATCAGCAACCCTCTGCGTCAGCCATCCTGTCACGGGCAAATCGAGGGTAACAGATTACTCCCACGATCATCATCAACAACAACCCGCCCGATGCGGTGTCCGAGAGAAAGGCGGGCAACAACAAAGAGACAGAGAGGAGAGAGATACACGCGAGTAACGATTACTCGAAGCAAGCTCATGGGGGATTTTAATAAGGAAACGAGAGCTTATTCATATACCGTCATGGCGCAAGCGCCAGAAAGCCACCTGTAGCCCCCAGCTTCCCAATCAATACATCACAGACGCGTATCGTGCAGCTTTCCAGGTATATAGTAATGTGTATGTATAATACACGAAAGCATACACGATCCTTCCTGCAAAGCTAGAAATCGCCTGTTGCTGTTGTGCCCCAAATACCACCCCCGATCCCCCATTCCGTCGATCGCATCCATCCGTTTCCCGATCTATCGAGCGGAACCGGATGGTCCACAGCCGGATGCCATGATCCACGTACCGAGAAATCGATGTAGGTCGCCGTTTAGAAACGGTCGTATCGAATATTACGAGGGCTGTTGAGGGCAGTGGTGTACACTCTCTCTCTCTCTCTCTCTCTCTGTGCGCGAACCGTTGCGACGTCATTCAACGTTAAAACTCCCTTTTCCACGCGGAAGAATAAACGATTGTTCTTCGCCCGATGGTATTTAATCGGTATTGCGATGGGTGGATGGAAACATAATACGTTGCACGTATTAATCGTTGGATTTTCAGGTATCGAGGGGGATGATAGTGTTATTAGACGACGAATCGACCTATTTCCCGGGACACGGGTGGATGATGCTGGATGTGTTTTATTGGGGGGTTAATTTTTGGATTTGTTTTTCGATAAAAAGAAGATTGATATGGTAATGGAAGTTGATAAATGGAATCGTGGAATTGGATATTCGGCGGTTCAACGGGGGAAACGGGTGAAAATAAATCTACGTTTGTGTTTCTGCGAGGAAGAAGCGTGAAGCTATTCGATGCCAATCAACTATTTTTCGCGTTAAAGGATATTTTTGTACGAATTGTTGAAAAAGGAGAAGAGGGAAATTTGTTCAATTCGTAAAATATTTGATATTTGAAAGATTCAATGGTTTCGAAGTGATTTTGAGCGTCATTTTTTTTTCCTAAAAAAAAAAAAAAAAAAATTGAGATATCTAGAAATAATTATTTATTTCCAATTATTAATAAGTTGGTAGAAAAATACAGATTATTTTTCTTCTAGAATCTATATCAGAATATAAATTTGTCCACCGTTTTTCGATATTAAAAAGATCTTTTTTTTTTTTTTTTTCTATCGAAGCAAGAATTCCTAATTCGATCCTAAAATTTTTGACTGCACAAAGTTCTGCTTCTCTACGAGAACGCAAATGAAAGACTAATTAAAATTGACATTAAAGTGAGACATTTTAGTAGATTTAATGCAATTTTCGATAATTGCGAAGTTAGATCACTATTTAACATTTAGAAAGAGCGATGTTTGATATTTGATGAAGTGACACAAAGAATAGACAAGAAATGTTGTTAATTTACTTTCTCATAATTTTCTCACAATTATATTCGATAAATATCCTGACGTGTAACGTAAAAATTAAAATAAATACCAAAAAAAATTAATAAATTTATCATTGAAAAGTTATAGAAAAAACGAATGAAACGGAAAATTTTATATAAAAATCCGATTAATTGTTGTTGCAATGTTACATGGCGAAATCGTGAAAATTCTAAAATAAATGCTGAACCATAAATTATGAGAGATTCGTAAGAGGATTGCGTTACGTGCATTTATCGTACGCGAAACAGTTTAATGGAAACATTACTTGACTTCGTGTGAAGCATAAATATACATAGAAGTTACATCCGATATAATCGAACAATACTTGTCATAATTACGCACGAGTTTTGAAAGCAATGATTTTAAACGCGTTAAAAATGTGTTATGGATACGTTTCCATAATATACGAAATGGAATTTATCAGATTTTCACCGCATAAAACTGTTTGAATGATATGACGATTTATAGATATCTAAAGAACAAATTGAAAAATAAAACGAGAGAGGAATGAAACAATTAATCGAACAAGACTTCGATCAATCTCTATGCATTGCTATGTGTACACGTAACATGTTGCTTTCAATATCATAGAATAATTGAAATTGTCGCAAAGAAATTATTTAGCCTGACATTACTCACAAAGAGATATTTCTATCTATTAATTTTCAAGAATTAAAAATCAAGAAAAAAAAATTACAAAAAAATTACAGTATTAAAATTATTTTCTTATTCATTAAAATACAAATGATATTCACTATTTCATACTTCATCGAGAACGAAAGAAAATTGGATTTGAAGAAAAATGGAAAGAAAAAAATCCCCTTACCCTTATCCCTTTCAATTTTGATTCGACTCTCCCTGTATCCAGGATTTTAAAGCGCTCCAATATCGGTCCATTGCGGAATTGTTTGCTTACGTATAAGGTAAACGTTTCGTGAAAGAGACTACATTGAACGACTCTTAAAACGCCTCGTGAAGGGATAAAGTCAATTCGACCTATCCCCGTAATACAACGCCGAGAAAATTATCCGCAAGATCGCTTTTTTTTTTTCACACCTCCCTCAAGATTCTCCCCTAACATTTTTGTTGGTCTCATTTTCGTGCAGATCGAATGTGTTCATAATGGAAAATACGACAAAATACGATCAGAACACGTCAGATGACGATAATACGTTCTGAGAAAAGCTGAAAAACAATTTGCGCCGTTTGAAGAATTTCTTTTTAAAAGAATTCCTAAATATTAATTGAATTCTAAAAAAAAATGCTCAAAATTTTTTTTCCATTAATTTATCGTAATTTATCGACAATTTATTTGAATTTATTATTCCTTTCACTCGATATATATTTTTTGTAAAATATTTAAATGAATATTTTTTCTAAATTCTATTTTCCTCGGTCATTTTTCTTCAACGATCGATGTAATTATGTACGCGTGGAATTTTTTAAATAGATATTCAAAAAAAATCTATCTTCTAAACTAATCCTTTAATAATATTATGGAGATGCTCTTTTCAACATATTCCGTCTGAGAAATTTTAATCGGTCTCTCGTTTGATATCGTGTAATCCTCAAAAAAATGATACAAGCTAAAAAAAAAAAAAAAAAAAAAAGAAATATACACTCGTTCGACCGTGATGTCTCGATACATCAAATAACTAGTGAGTTCGCACGATTTAAGATATTATTTCGTTTAAATTGAACGAGTTAAAAGGTTGAAGCTACCCTTATAGACGAGTTTCTCAAAGAGTCGGGTAATGTCACACGGCTGGAATCGATTGACGATTTATTACGGTCATTTCTCACTTAGGAGTGAAAGTTTCTATTGGCTGGTTGGCTCGATAAATGAATGATATATGGAACGAGATTAATGGAGTTTCGAGATTTTTCTTGTGCGGTTGAAATGAGTTAAATTTTAAATTACAAGAGAATAAACACGTCTTCTGTTTGTGCACGTGCGCAATATTTGTTTAATAATATTTATTTACAATAATAATGTCACGATATATCGTAAATTCTCTTTTCTCTTGGATAATAGCCAATTAAATCCGCCGATATACCCATACAAAATTCGTTTATTATTAAATTAAATAAAATACATACGCGACTATTATTCACATTATGAAATTTAAATACAATGACGAATATATGCATGTAAACATAGTAACAAATATTACACAATAAATGAATAATATAAATTCATTGAACACTGACACGTGAAATCAATAATTTCCATTTAGTATGCTGATTTCAATTCATTTCTTTTTAGCAAAATTTCACGTCTTTTTTTACTTTACTGAACTTGTTCGATTAATGTTCTTTTTTTTTTTTTTTTGAATTATTGTTTAAATACTATATCGAAATAAATTTGTGAAATACAAATGTTCTTATGAAATGTTCAATTTTGTTCAAACGATTTGCTGCAAGTTTTTCATTATTTTTTTTTTCCTCAAAACAACAAAAAAACAATCCCTCTACGCCCCTAGAGCATCCTAAAGAAATATAAAAAAATGCTAAAAGATATAAAAGTAATATCCAATATAATCCTTTTTCCCAACTAACCCCGTATGCGCGGTGTAATGTAAATCGATGGTCGACCACTACATAGACCACGAAAAAATAAGATAAAAAGCCACGGGATTCGATAATGCTGCAAATACGCAAATTTGTTACGAATGCTTCAGGCATTCGCCAGACAATGCGCTACAAACGAGAAAACTCGTAAATACATAAAAATGTAATAAATCATTCCATTACGATCTAATGAAATACATATATCTGGAATTAATTACAGGCTTCAATATTAAACAAAAAATTCAATCGTTCAGTTCAATCGTCTTGGATGATCTTCCTTTAAAGTAAAAATTAATATTTAAACGACACGAAGAGGGAGAGAAAAATGAGAGGGGAAAAAAAAGGATAGCTTCTATCGAATTTGTTAATTGTTACGTACGTCTGAATAAAGAAAAAAATTCATTTTTATCAATTTTAAAAGTATAATAACATAACAAGGGGAAACATAATTACAAATATTAGAAGATATATTCTATTCAAATTAGTCTATCATTTTTTACAATTTGGAATAAATGTTTAACAGTTATAATAAAAAAGGAAAACGAGAAAAATAAGAAAAAAAAAATTATCCCATTATATGAGATCCGCACTCTTTGGCACCCTTTGCGTTATTAATAGAACCGCACACGCGTTCCATAATTAAAGTAGAACGTAAACATTGATAGCGACAACGAGGATGATGGTGACAATCCCTGTAAAATTTTCAGGGACTAGTTCATCATCACAACGAAAGCTGTGCGTAAATACAAATGGGCGAAACGAGGGAGAAAAGGGAGTTTTAATCTTTTAAGCTGATGAAAGCGAATCAAACAGTGGAATTCGAGGAAAATCGAATTTTTAGAGAATTTCAATTTTTGAATCGAATGCTTTAATATATAAAATATCAATGAATATCGAAACATATTGCAATATATTTTAGAAATCTTGTAATGGAAAATAATCTCAATGTAAATTGAAATTCTTTAAATAATAAGAAAAAAAGATTTTTAGAATTGAAATTTTAATAGTTGAAATTATTGTTTTATTTGAATAGTAAACTTTTTTATCAAAAATTACTTTCGAGATAAATTACCCACAGAATCATTCAACATGTTGTTTCGAAAACGCGTATCGCAATGAGTAAAAAATTACTGTTCTTTTTGATGAAAAATTTAATGGTTCTTTATAGAATTCTAATGAGCTTCTCGACCTATTTCCAAGTATATATTCTGCCTACACAGTTTCTCTTCAATTCATCATAATGCTCGATATACATGCTCTTTATAATAGATTAGAATGAAGGAATTTATAAAATACGATCATATGAAGATTAATGTTGAAGAAATTTATAATTTGCACTTTTCTTTTATACTTTCATCATGAAAGCATAAAGGATTGATTAAAAATCTTATTACCGAATTATTTATATATTCTCAATTATTCTTTAACAATCATCCCTATCGTTTTCAATTTCTATGATAGTTTTTTATCACATATTTTTACATATAGTGTCAAAAAATAACCTACAATATTTGCTAATTATAAAGAATCTAAAATCAATGTTATCGAAAGTAAAATATAATTTTATATATATTCTAGTAACACAAATAATATATGTTAACTACATATTGAATATTAATTTTGAAAAATTTTTAATAAAAATCTATCGTGTTGAAAATTTATTGTATAAATTTTACTTGACAGAATAATTAAATGCAAATTAAAAAAATATCACATTATGAGAAAAACTATATTAACAAAGAAAAACCGTATAAAAAGCACAAAAATTTAATTTCCCCTTGCACAAGAGATGTTTGATGCTTGCATTTGAATACAACATTCACAGGTGTGACTCATGAATCAAATATTCCTGCCTTGTTCCATATTGTATAACATACATACATACATACGTTTCTCATTTATCGTTGTAATTCAGCTACGTCGTCGTAAATACAATTTTAATAAATGCAATAAACAAATATAATAAACGTGATGTTGTGGTAAATTAATAAATTAAATACCAATCTTTTAAAAGATATAAAATTATATTTTACGTCGATATTATTAATTTTAAAATCTATATCAAAATATTCTTTATCCCACTTTATGGAATATCATACGTCCATAATCTTAGACCTTTCTTTTTAAATATATTTACCATATAGCATTTTAATTTTGTAAAAATTATAAAAAATAATCTTTCCTGAGATTTTTTAAAATTTTAAATTGAAATTTTTCGCTATTAATATTATCTATACAATATTGTAAACTGAGAATAAAAACTCAGAAACGAAAGAATGAAAATTAAGTAATGACATATCATAAAAAAAAAAAAAGAGAGAGAGAGAGAAAAGCAGTTCCATTTATAAAATTTGTTCCCACAATTTTTATAAAACCATCCTTGTATCTCTAAAAATATTTCTCTTTTTATTAGAACGAGGAAACCGTAATAATGGGGACATAAATCGCGTGTTTATTCGATTTTGATTCTTCCCCTGTACCGAAACGTGCACGTGAAAGCAAATATTCACCATATCTTGATATACGACAAAATAGACGAAGATGGGATATAGAATCGAACACCGCAATATCTGCTTTAGCTACCATTGAAAGCAGCGCGAACTTTTATGCTTTCAGATTCTAATATCGGTCACGGATGTTACTGGGGAAAAAAGGTAAAATTAGAACGTGACGTTTGTCTTCTCGATAAAATTGATACGTTTGAAATATTAGCGCTGCTGAATGCTAAATTTTTACGAAACGCTTCGGATGAATTTTCTTTTTGAAAGTTCTTTCCTTCGATATTCGTCTCATTGGAATTATTTTAAAAATTATTGACACCTTTTCAAAACGTTAGTTAAACTAGATTCTTTATTTTTGAATTCACTTATCCTTTTAAATATTAATAATTACATTTCTTCGTTTGTGAATTTGGAAACTGTTTTATTTTTGTTGAAGATTGAATTAAGAATTGGAAATTGTCTTATATTCGGTGTTAAATGCGCATATGTAATACAACGGATTTGCATAATTCTTATTTTATTCTCGTTTTTCTTTTTTTTTTTTTCTGTGTAAGAAATTCCACGAAATTTGAAAAGCTTTTAATAACGCAGCTAAAAACCTATACACGATTGAACGAAATTTAAAAATCACATGCAATGTTTATTCATTTATTTTAATATTTTTATTCTAAGAAATATCTTTTTAATTGATTTCAGGAAATGAAAAGAAAGGCTATATTATACGTGCAAATAACAACTTATAAAAATATCCAGGAACAAAATTTCAAAAGATAAAAAATAGTTCGTATTATTATTCTTCATTTCAACAAAAGAAGATAAAAGAAATTTAGTATGAAAACATTCATATGAAAAAATTTTGAATGAAGAATTAAAAATTCCCAAAATAAAAGATATCGAATTACGTCTCTCTATCTAAACTTTCAAAAAGAAAAATATTAAATCGTGTATTATGTTTTCCTTCAATTAAAACAAAAACAAGAGGAATGTATTAGAGAACAAAATGCATATTAAAAAATAAATGTATCTAAAAATATTAAAATTATAAATATCAAATGATATTTTCTAATTATATTCCTAAAACCAAGTATGACACTTTGTCTCTCAAAACAGAAAGAAAAGGAACAATATGTTAGCGAACAAAAGCTTGTGTACTTGCTGAAAAAAATTATAAAATTTCCAAGATGAAAAATATCTAGTAATATCTTTCCTTCCCTTCCAAAAAGGAATTCTAAAAATTCTCAAAATTAAAAATATTCGATGCTCCTTCAACGAAAAATCTAAAAATTTCTAGAAATACATGATATTCAATAATATCCTTCCATTCCCAACCAAATTTCGAAAACACGAAATCTAAATCTGTACCGTATTCCCCATTATAATAGAAACAAAAAAATACGATATACCATCGAACAAAGCATTTCCAAGATCAGAAGGCAACAATTTAAAATTTAGAAACGATCAAATAATATCTTTATCTCTGATTAAACTTTCAAAGTACCATTATATTTATTCCCCAACTAAAAGCCACACAACAATCGAACAAAAGCTTGTGCCGAAACAATATGGTATCAAAAAAGGACACACGGATCACTCGAACGACACAGAGTCAAGCGAAATCAAATAAAACGACGAGAAAATCGACTAACTTGAAAAAAAAAAGAGAGAGAGAGAGAGAAGGAAAAATTAAAAAAAATATAAAAAATGAACTATCCACGTGGAAAAACGTACAATGCTTCGTTAAGATACAGTAGGACAATCGTATGAGCATGTTACACGCGATATCGAGATATAACATCTCGAAATCTATCCATACCAGGATTGAATCTCGCATTGTGCACCTTTCTCTTCAAAAGATACCTGGTGCGCACACTGTCATCGTTAACCGCGTTAATATCGGTTTCCAGGGGCAATCGAGCAAGGTCTGCTACTCTACCTTGCTACTTGATTTCGAGGGAAGGGTCTAAATATAACGTTCCGGCAAGGGCTCGTCGAGCTAACCTGGATAATATCGATTTTTCCCGCCATTGCACTTACTCTCTACCAAGCGAGTCTGGTTATCTACGGTAGATATGTAGAAGGATTCTACGTGTTCACGATAGAGATCTAGATGTGGTAACAACACACGGTAATTATACAGGATTTATCACGAGTTTCTGACGTTTTATTATAAATAGATGGATTTTTATGCAAATAAAATATCTCCATATTTTATATGAATGACATATAGGAAAATATGATATGATGTTATCGGATATGAGATGTAATTATCAAGTTTATAATGTATAAATACATTTTCTATAATGAAAATTTACAGGTATATATATATATATTAAAAGTATATTAAAAGTATATAATAAAAGTTACAAATTTTATGTTATGAAAAGAATTTTATATGTATTGTAATGTTGATATTTCCTAAATGTACATTTACATATAATAATATGTAGATAGTATTGTGTGCATATAGTCTACGTAATATATATTTCTGCATATCGGTCGAATATATGAATATATTTTAATAAAATCTGTATTCTAATTTATAAGATAGTATTTGGTAAAGTCTCTTTTGTCTCTTTTCTTCTAAGATTCTCAGGTATTTCTAAAATATATGGATACATATTTCTTCGAAATTAAGTACGGAAGTACTAAGAAACTAGTCATCTGAAATACGTTCTCTACTACAATGTGTGTAATACAAACGAATGCCTTCCGGGAGAACAGACACTAGGATTGGGGAAATATTGTCCTGATGTACGTTTTTATTCTCTCTCTTTTTTTTTTCGCAATGCAACTGTCTACAAATATTTTTATAAAGATATTTCATGGATCTTTTATAGAAAAATCGGAAATGGTACTTCATTTTGTAGTAATTGTGACGTATAGTGGAATGAATTGATGGATGAATTTTATTTGATTGAAATGTTTATGATAGAGTAACTGAAGAGATAAATTGATGCAAGATAAAGGAAGTTTAAGAAGAAGAGAATAAATTTTCAAATAAAAAATTATGCGATCTCCTATTTTTCTATATAGTTAAAAGCGAATATAATATTTAAAATAATAATGTTAAATAAGCTATCTTATTTACAGCAACTGTTTTAAAAAATTATATTTTCCCTATTTACATATTTCTTATTGTCTTTCTCATTGCTCTTAGGATTATTTTTATAATAATTATTTTCATAATTTTGAATATTTAAAATGTATATATTTTTGTTATTCGCGCTTCAACAATTATCATCATTCCATTCGAATTTTCCCGCTCTTCCTTAGAACCAATGAGAAACCGAGAAATATCCAATATGAGTCGATAACAAATTTTTATACTGCTCATTGTAAAATCTGTTTATAGTTAAACATCGCATTTTAATTATTTTTTATATCTAAATAAAATTATTATATTTATAATAAATAATATTGTATCCTATTGTTGCTTTAAAGTATAAACAGCTTTACCATTTAGTATCATTTCCAACATTACCGATTCAGCTCAGATTTACGAAATTAAAAATACAAAATTATAAATGAAACTATAAAATTGCAAACGAATAGAACACTGTAAATTGAAGAATCATTCTAATATCAATTCTAATATTATATAATTATTCTATAATTATATATGTAAATCTGTTATCTATAAATGTTTAAAAAAGAAATAAATGATCATCGACAATATATTATCCACAGAAGGCTAATAAATATCAATTTAAATATATATTTAAATATTAATAATAAAAGAAATTCAATACCAACCATTTGTAGATGTAAAATCATCTTTATACAGCTGTTTCAGCTGCATTAGGAAATCCAAAATCTGGTAAATCTCAGTGGAAAAATTCTGGGCAATTTATAAACGCAACACTATTTAAAAAATACGCGATTGATGTAACATTATTAAAAAAAAAAACACGATTATTTATTAATACGCAACACTAATTGGAAAATTAGAAAATCGCGATAAAGGATTGCAATTAATTCACGAAATGAATTTAATAAAAATTTTAAAGAAAAATTAGAAATTAATATCTTTATAATCTAAGTTTAAATAAAAGAAAATATGACAAATTCTAAAATTATTCTCTAAAAAAATCAAGATTATTAAATGCAATCGCGATATTTTATAAAACGCAATACTGAAGTGAATGTTATTTTATTACAACTCTACTTTAAAACACGAAATTTTTATTAGTTTACGACTACTTTCAAACGATAATTAATTGTTCGAAACATTAACAAAAAAAATCACGATTTGCCCATGATGATTGGATGAACCGACAAGTTAACAAATAAACCATTACTATTATGACTACTTTTACTAATATGAGCATAGTGACAAAGTAATAACAAGAATGACTTTCCATCTAAAAGATGGAAAGCCATCAGTAGTTGCCCTCTTCTTTGGCAATTTGCCGGGCCTCTTCAGCTTATAGCCATTTCTTTCTTCGGGCGCAATGCCCGCTGAAACTTAAATCTAGGCTCGAGATTCTCTAATAAACGAAAAAAAAAAAAACACGAAAGCTAACACATGGAGGATCAACGATCGCAATCATCATTCTCCGTACATGTGCAGAATCTCGAGCGCAACGTTCGTTTCGAAAACAAATCACGACTGCGACCGCGAAATTCGAAAAATCGATGAGCAAAGCCAGAGACGAATGGCATAATCGTCCATTCGTCTCAGCTTCGCCCTCGATTTCTCAAATTTTATTCCCTGAAACAGATTGTCACGCGAAAACGCGCCTACCCGATCAGAGACTGTGACAATCTGCCCGGCCCTACCTACTTATAATTAACAGACATACCAGAAGTATACTACCTATCCTACCTAGCTCTATATTTAAAAAATGGCAAAACAGGCATACCAACACATTCATTCCACGATTCTCACGCATAACACCCGGGCGCAAAAGCCTACACTAGGGAAAGCGTCCCGGGACGCCTCCGACACCCGAGCTTGGCACACTACTCGCATACTCTAACTTTACGTACCATTTTTCTGAAATCGACTGACAATGGCTAGTGACCATTGCGTGAAACGCGATAAAAACTCGTATATAATTTCAATTGCGAATATTATAATTGAAAAAAAATATGTATAGCTCTTAAAGAAATGAAAATACTAAAATAGATAATACGAAATTTAAAAAAATATCATTATTTGATAATAAGATTTATAAAATTACTATTTATAATTCGCAGTACGACGTAATTCCACAGCCTATCCACACACACAATGTGGAAATTATGTCGCGCACGATACACTAACGCATTGTCAGTCGCTGAGAAATTTTAATTAGTTTATGAACTAAGATCATCATGCCCATCATCTCTCCCTCACCCAAATAGCACCTGGGCATGTGAGTGAGGTCCTGACAATGGACATGGAAAGGATTAAATCTGAAAATCCTAAGCTAAAAGAGTATAATTACTTTGGATCTAAACGGGCTAATGATTTTTTATTTTATATATTCTCATTTTATATATTCAAATTGTTATGACTCTATTAATTTAAATATTAAAATTCTAATGAACAAAGAAAATTGACAATTTATTTATGAAAAAGAGATTAAGATTTAATAAAAGTATAATAGGAATAATCTCAGGTGATTTCTTCATCAAAGCGCAATTTCAAAAATAGGAATATTAAAAACTTGTTGCTTTAATTCCAAAATCTACCTGTCGCGAAGTGTCTTCTTGTACATAAAATTTACATTCTTACACGGAAAGAATTAAATAATTTTTATACAGAAGAATTAAAATATAATATATTATACTTATATACTTATAAGATTTAATTAAATTGTTCAAAATATCACTATGAAAAAGAAAATGAAAGTAATTATTTATTATAATAACTATGGAAACTATATATTTTATAATTATTTGTATCAAGTACTATTTTAAACAATATTTGATTTTGTTATTATGAAATATATAATTAATTATTTCAATATTTATTATTTATATTCATATTTTATTAATATATCATTGATATTTATCTTTTATAAATATCTATGTTAAATATACTGTAATTTTATAAATAATTGCAAAAATTGTCATAAATAATTAAATTAGTTATTAATATTGCTAATAATAATTATTAATTTCATATTAGTATTATAAATTTACATTTATAATATAGAATTAATCATATAATAATACATATAATAATATATTATATAATTATATTATTATTATATTATTATATTATATTATATTATTACATATATAATATATTAATAATAATAATAATAATCATATATATTAATTTAAAAACACGATGTACAAGAAGACCTATCCTAACTAAATAAATAAGGCACACAAAAAGTTATTACTCACAAATATAATAAATACTTGTGGTCACTATGCTCATAGAAAATTCTAGATAATACAACTGGTCATCCGTGTCGATTTGGACCTTTCATCCTACGACATGATTGAATAACCAGAGGAAAAAAATACATGCAACTCACCATTAGATGCGATGAACTATTATAAATATCATGACCTAGGAGAAGTCATCAAAAAGGTTGTCGTCAAATAGGATGTAAAAAGAAGAAAACATCTGCAACAATAACATTATACAATGTTATATTTTACAATGTTATATTTATATAATTTAAAATGCAAATTAAAAAATTGAAATAATTATAAATGAAATTATTATAAACTATATTTTAAATAATTATATTGAAATTATGTTTGCAATATAATAATATTAAAGATTAAATTTCTCAAAATTATAATAATTAAAATCTTAAAACAAAAACTTAAAGTGTAAATATTTCAAATTTCTAATAATTTTAATATTCTTCTGAATATAAACTTAGATAAGGAAAAAAAATATAAATTTAAATAGGATAAAAAATATTAAAGTTACCTCTTTGCTGGATGATCCTCTTGTCATAAATGATTTATTCTCTTAATGCACACTGAGTCTAATATCGAAAATGAAAAAAATGAAAAAAAGAAAAAATAAAAGATTATTAACGCGTTCACTTATAATCGACACTGACTCTAATCTCGCAAATTATTATAATTATATTAAATTAGAACTATTATACTCTACAAAATATTGAAAATGTTACGCAACAAACACTGACTCGAAAGACCGCATTGCGCGCGGTCACAAATCTTTCAAATATGAAGTTTTTACCGCCTTGTTCAACACAACAATTAATAACCTATAATAAAGAAAATTAAACTTAATTAAATCATTATAAATTTAATTGAATATTATAAAAAAAAATAAAATAATAGCTATGGAAGAAATAACTACGCAGTAAAAAGAAGAAAAATGCAGCAAGAAAAAACTAATCATCACATTGTCATCAATACGTATATATTACTTACAAAATGGTGCCCTATACCGCGATTCGTCTATGGAATTTTAAAATGGAGAGGGGATGTGTTTGTCAATTCGACAACATATCGAGCATGTATGAACACGAACTTCTAATTTCTTGGAAAGACTAAGGAACGTCCTAAAGAATGTTTTGATGCTAAACATAACATACACAAGAGAGAGAAACAAATATATAAATAGTAGATAAGAGTTATATAGAAGGATTCATTTGGAAAAGGAATATGCGTCATTTCAATAATTTACGAAATAAATTACGAAATAAAATTAAACGATTATAATGAATTCACTATTTTCATGAAAATGAATATATGAATAAAAAAATATATTAAAAAAAATAATAAAAATTCTATATACATTTACATTTTGTAAAAGAAATAAAATATTACCAGATTTTTTTGCAGAAAATTCGTCAACTGCGTAAATTCTTATGATGTGGGTATGTAATCCATTATTCCTTCGATCACTTTCAATAATGAAACAATAACTTGTATAAATAAAAAAAACAATAAAATAAATGTATAAAATCATAATTATATTAAAATAAAGCAATTATGTAATACGAAATACCGGCAACAACCAGACAACCATTGTAAAACATCTAGAAATTTCACAAAAATTATTTAGTTTTGATATGATAAATGATTAAATGAACACTTATTGATTAAACACTATTAATAACACTTTATAAACTATAACAGAATACTAATAGAATTATTGAGCAAATAAATCACGCACTTCAAGCCGGCCGACACGTCCAGTCCCCACGATTTTCGGCGGGAGAATGACGTTTCACCGCGCAAGTTTATGACGCAACTTTCCTATTGGCTGAAATAATACGACTTTCTTTAATTCAAACCGCGCGAAAAATTAAAATGTATATAATGTAAAAGTTTTTTTAATTAAAAAAATACAAAACATTCCGATTTTATAATCATAACAAATATTCAATGTTTTCATTTTTACCTAATGGGATGTATATATATAGATACGAACGAGAAATTTTCTGAAAAAATTATTTTAATTTATTTCATGAAATATTTTCGTAATAAGTAAAACTAATAATTTTAAAAGATGAATATATATTTATAATTATATACATTTATAATTTAAGAAAATAATTAAAGAAAATATTTTTATAATATAAAATATAATATTTTTATTGAGAAATCTCAAATTTATATTTTCTTTATAATATACGTTTTCATAAATTTCATTTTCTATTAACCTTTACAGAATATATATATACGAACTATAACATTATTCAATATGTAAAATTATCATGCTATTAAAATTCTAAAAAGTTAATTAATATATTTATGTGAGAATATAAGAAAGAATATAAAAAGAAAATATAAGAGATTTTTTTTACATTTATCAACTTTACCAACGTAGTTAAATCGAATATAGTTCCTAAACTTATCGCTTTAAAACACAGAGGGCATAACAAAACCCTTAATTTTTTGCACAATCGGTATTTCAGAATATACAACTCAAAGTTTCATACAGTGATAAGTTTTTTTTAAATAAATCATTTGCTCTTATACGTCATAATTCATAATTAACAATTATCTACTTATGAATTCATTATTCCAATTAAACAAATATTCAATTTCGGTTAAGTATTTGATTTAACTATCCGTGATTAATCACTCTACAAAAAATTAAAAAATAAATTAATGATTGTGCGATCATTAGCCATTTATTCGATGGATATATGTAAATCATTATTAATCTTAAAGTAAGTAATATAATTATTTTAATTTCTCAATGAGAGAAAAATAAATATAATAAGTATTCGAGAAATTATTTCGCAATTATAATATTATTATTGTAATGTAAAACGAATTTTGTGAAAGCCAGATGGCAGTAGCAGTAACATATCGTTCCGCTATATAGATACGATATGAAAATAATGAATCTCGCTATTTATCGTTGTAACTATTGCACGCATGTATCGTGAATACAATAGGATATCATCTTTAGAAATATCTTGCCCTTGTAAATTTCGTGTTACAAAAGCTATCATACTTTACACTGCATGGCAATAAAGCGAACCAACGGAGGGCATGAAAAGCTTTTGCAGAGATCTGACTCATTGAAAATAGTAGCTTTGTACGTAAGAGCATTGTTTTCTTTTGTTGCAGTCAATCTTTTTTCACTAGCAATATAGATATTTGCTATTATTTCATAAACGATTTATTTTACGAGATTAATCAGGTTATCTTTGAAACGAGTTAAAATATTTCTTCGTTTTTTAATCAATAATTCAAGAATATAGGTTAGTATTTCGTTGTATAAAAATTGTTTATATCTTTGTAAGTTTTTAGAATTAATGTTTATATTCAAAAGGAAAAAAAAAATATATAAATAATATTATTCTCAATAATTAAAAATTAAATGTAATTCTATTATTCAAAACTTATTGATTTTAATTTTCTTTAAAATTAATAAATTAAAGCTTGTTTTAATTTATTTCAAATTAAATAAATTCTATTTTATAAAAATTAAAAATTTTTTAATTCTTTTTTTATCTAGCTTGTAAGTCTCATTTAAGTTTACTCAAAATTAAATTTTATATTAAATTGTATTAATAAAAAAATAAATTCTATTATTTTTTTCATATTTTTTATTTGTTAAAATATTCTGTTTATATATTTTCAGGCATATTTAAAAGCAAAATAGAAACGATAAACACATATTGAAAATAATACATTATTTTTAAAACTTTCGAAAATTCATGGAAATTATATAATTGCCTTATCTGCTCTCTATTTGCGCAAATACTTTATACTTGACAAAGGAAAAACGTAGAAGATTGCATGTTATATGATCAGTGTGCATTAAGCGAGACCAAGTATATAGATTTTTCATACAGATTTCCTAAAACGAATACAACACACGAATCGAATCTTTTACGCAATATCTCCTTACTTTGAATTAACCAAATTATCCATCAATTTGCATAGTCAATATAAAACATAAATTATTATGCATTGACGCTTTTTTCTTAACGATATAACTTATTGCTTTAAAAATTATCAAGCAAACGTGACCTATTCGTTCACCACCCACATTCTTTGCTACTCCTACATAAGTGAAACAAATGTCAAACTTAAATCGAGAAACTATTTTATATTATTTAAATTTTAAATGTCGACTAGGTAAAAAATTCAAAGACCAATGAAATATGTTTAACAATACAATCTGAAAATATAGTTTTTATTTCCTTAATAGTTTCATACTCTTGTTTTTTTAAGATTTTAAAATTCGATTTTTCAATGTTTCGTAATTATATTTTCATAAATATAAATGTGATTGGAAGTAAGAATAGGAAGAAGAATAGATAATTCTTTTTTGTTGATTTCCAATCTTTTACGTCACGTAATAAATAAAAGGAATTTTTTTAATGTGTCAAAAATAAAATAGTGAAAACCTTGATAGATTCCATATAATCCATAATATAATTTTCATCATAAATATACAAGAGAATAACAAGTCTAACTTTGAAACTGTTTTCTGTAAAAATTATAAAGTGTAACACTAACTTTTTCTTTTGTAGTTTATGTAGCAATCTATCATGATATTATCATAAACCATGATAGAATATATATTTTTTATTAAAATAAATTTCTATTTATAGAAAATCATAATTTCTCTACAATTTCGTCAGATAACATAAAGATACTTTATGAATATTTTAAATATATCTAATAATATTTCACAAACATTTTAGTGTCTCTCGAAAGTCTTGTTAAAATCAACAAGTTTTAAAGAAGATATTGTCATGCAACCAGCTTATCTACTATCATTTACATACATATCTTTTGCTTTACTGGAAAAAAAAGACAATTATATTAATTAATAATAATAATATTACAAAAGTATTTAAGTCGAAGAACCCAATCTTATCTGAACCTCCCTCGACGTCCTTCAAAGTAAGACGTACAGTCTTAAAATAAACTTACAATGAATGCCTTTAAATTGACATGTGCTATCTACATGTACATACATAAATTTTAAAATAAAACTCTTCAATTATTCCGTTTCTTGAAAATTATAAAAATTTATTATATTATTATATTACGACTTATATAAAACTACTGAATTATCCATGTATATTATTATGAATACTTCATTATACATTCTACGTTTCAACAAAAAAGTTATTAATCTACTAAAACAGCAATCACAGTTAATCATCATAATATAAAAATTATATAATATAATAACTCGATAAAAACTAATTAATCAACATTATTAAAAAAAAAATATCCATGATAATCGAGCCATGGATAATAAATCAAAAAAATCACAACATGCCATTTTTCTAAGCAGAATTTCGATGTTGAATGAATTAATTGTATTTTAATGTTGAATGATGGGGAAGAAAAATGACGGTTTTAATTCGAATCGTTGAACGATTAGCTTTTCAGAGACGTTGCCCCTGGAATCTGAATTGAATAAATCGCCGTCAGGCTTGGTGAAACCTTTTCGTACTCGAAGTACAGAAAGGTTTCGTCTCGGTTTCCCTCGTACAATCCCCTTAACTCGGAGTGGATCGAACTCCGGTGCATGCTCGAGGTTCTCGAGATCGCATCTCTTCACGAATGCTCTCACGTGATACCACTATAATGTCATACGTCGTAACGATCGGTGCATAGTAATAGTCCAAGAACAAACCTGTCACGTTACACGTGGCCATGTATATGGACAAACATGTATACAGATATAAATCATTCCACTTATACACGGATGAACCTACACAGACGTGTCAACTGACCGATCGATCGAATTAATATTCTCGATTGTTGAAGCATGGAATCGATGCACATTGGAATTTCTCTTGGTATGCTCGATTAGTTTCCTTCTTTGCTTACGTTAGAATTTTGAAAGTTGAAAGATATAAAGTTGTGGAATACGAGTTGTTGCATCAGGATTTGCGAAATTATTTAGCTTCCTTTACAATTAACGCGGTATAATAATATGGATAAGTAAATTAAGTACAATAAATTGAAGAAAAAATAGGCTGAGTTTAACTTTTAAAATGAGATATTCAGAATGAAGAAAATAATTTGATCATCTCATTTATTTTTAATGATTTGAAAAATAGATAAGTATTGAAAAATGGCATAACTTGATAACAATATTTTTGTTAAGTAGATATAATTTTTTTTTTTCATATTCATTTTTTAATGCACATAATTCCTTATAAATAAGTATCTATAATCTATTCTACAAAAAATTAATTATTAGAAGAAATTCTAAATTAAATTTTATAATTCATGTTAGGAAGTTAGAAAAATTGTAATAATACATGCTACAATTTTTATAATTCTTAGAAGCTTCTTTTTTCATTAAAGAGAATAAAAAGAATAAAAAAGAATAATATGAAAGGATTATTATTTTATTGAAGTAAGTAAAATATAATAATAATAAGTAATAATAATAAGTATTTCGAGGTGTTTTTTTTTCATAATTATTTTCTCAAGGTTGAGTGCACAAGCTGTATTGTAAACTCCTCAAGTGGATTTTACATCGTACAAACGCATCAAGTGCTGATGTATACACAGATACAGAAGTCGAAGAAGGTATTTTAACATATTTTTATGATATTTTATGATGGTGATTGATTAATGTTGTTAGTAAATCGATAAAAGTATATAGATCATAAATTATAAATTTTTCTTTTATAATTTTACGATTTTAAATTCAAATTACAATTTGGAATTTTTTAAGAAAAAATATGCAAAGTCAATAAATATATCTAAAATTTTGAATGATAATGTACTTACATACCCGTCTATTAGATTACTCACACAAATAAAACTAAAGTACTTGTATAAATTAGGAGAAAATTCCGTGAAATTTCACAATCCTTATTGCTCAATCTTGAACTTTGACGTCAAGCTACTTTTGTCACGAATAATCGACCATGACGGATCGAAAGGAGCCAATATAAAAGATTAACGTCATACGAAAAATTAGAAATTGGAATCGAGAAAGAAGCATTCGTCTATTTAGAAAAATTTTTATTTTAACTTTTTTGTCAAATCTATTTAGAATTTATTTGCAATTCAATTACTTTGACTTTTTAACATTTTTATGCGCATTAATCTACTTATAGATATGTGATATCATTTCACTTATTTATTTATATATTTTGTATTTATCCAAACATTCAAAATATAATGCTAGTAATAAATTTTAAACATTTTCTTTTCTTTCAAAAAATTGTAAAAATTTCATAATTTTTATAATTTTTCCAACACAATTTATCTTACTCGTAAACAAATGTTAACCACAGATTCGTGACAATAAATACGTATCAAAATTTAAAGCTACAATGTTTCTGATTAGATAGGCAATGAAGTACAAAATACGCTTAATGTTCGTAATGAAATTTCCCAACATACCTGTTCCACGAAGCATGCTTTGTAAATTTACATATGCGCGACAATAAGATTTCGTTATAATCTCGTTTACGTACCATTGTAACTAGCACTATCTAATAACTCTATAACTACGCATACGATAATACGTTCCTTGATCCTTGATCTTCGTCATTTTCTCTCAAATAAAGATCATCTTCTTTTTAAAAAAAAAAAAAAAAAAAGATAAAAATTAAGATTTTAAAAATTTATTTACGAATAAAGAGAAAATATTTTTTCATCGATTAATAATGAAAGATAAGATACTTTTTAAAATGTTTTTGTAAATAAAATATTTACAAGAATAAAATTTAAGAGTTATTTTATCGAAAAATATAATATATTTATTATCTAGTTGTTATTTCTTATATAATTAAAATTCTATACGAAACATTCAGCATGAAAGATTAAAGTTTTTAACAGATCATGTATTATAAAATCCAGTCAAGTATCATCACTAATGATCCTTAATATCAAATCTTTTTTTTTTTTTTTCATAAAAAAATCTATCGACTAGAGATCATTTACTTCAATTATTCATAACTAATCAAATCATATTGAGCATACATAATAACGAATCCAGTATTCTGATTTTATTTTAAATTCAGATCCTAAAGAATTAATTTTAAATTCTTCAATTCCCAATAATTTGGTAGATCTCTCCTTTTGAAAAATTCTTAATTTTATCAAAATATATTAAACCTTTAATGTCAAATTTTTCAAAAATCAGCTGATTAATTTTGATAATAGAATTTGTCAATTTGATTCCTATAATATACAGTTTATAAAATGTATAAATTATCTAAATGTATACATATATAAAAAATAAATCCTGATATGGTATATTAATAACAATCATGAAATACATAAAATGACTAAAATAGCTCGAGACGATGATAATATTCTTTAATAAACTTTGTAGAACTTTTTTCTAAATGTCAAGATATATAAAAAAAACTCATAGGTTGTATACATAGACCTTTGACTTTAATTAATATACAAGAGTAATTCATATCTATACATGTTTATTACGCGTCTGTCATTAATGAATAGAAAAGAATAATAGAAGCGACAGGAAGCGTAATTAGTACACTCCAGCTTATATTACCTCCCTTATGAATAGTTATAGAAAAAGTATATAAACCCACGTATCTACGTATACCCACGTAAAAAAAGATGAAAATTTTTTCGTATAAAAATAAACTTGAATCACAATCGTTCGTAAATTTGTTACTTGTCACGTTTAAGGAAGAAAATTATAGTATCCAACAAAAATCTATAATTAAGTCAAGCAATAATAGTTATTTTAACGAATAAAAATTTCTTTTTTCTTGCATTTTCTATTTTTATCACAAAAAATTAAAAAAAAAATCAAAAAGCTTCTTAGCTAATTAGATATTTAATAAAAATTGATTATAATACATTCTAATTATTTAGTAAAAAAATTTTCGTTCCCAGAAAATAATTATTAAAATACGATCTAATATTTATCAATCAAATAAGTTTTAAAAATAAAAAAAAACTTTTACAGTTATTCTGTTTCATCGGATTATACGTAAATGGTATCAAGTTTCAGAATTTTTGCTAATTACGCAAATCAAATGACGCAAATTTCTTAGTCCCGATATTGGAATTGATCCAGAAAGAATGACTCAAAAGTTCAAGAAATCAAATTACCAATTGTGCACGTCAATCCAATCGATTGAAAAACAAACTACTTCTCTCGTTATCTCGAGAAACATCATTATCGTCATAATAAGTTGAATTTCGATCGTTTTGATGACGAGTTTTCATTCAGCGAATCTGATTTATTTTTTGCTTTCTTTTGATCTTTTAATAAAAAAGATATACATTTTACATGAAAAGAAAAAAACGTGAAAGGTGAGTCAATATAATTTTAGCAATTGTGCTAATTTTGTTACGAATATACGATTGTCGATGAAAAAAGCTTTGGTTTTCTGATTTTCCTTTGTTCATTTCTAGCATTCATACGTAATTTCTTTTTAAAAAAATTTCAGAATAATTTTGTGTATTATTTATTATTTATCATTATAATATAATTTTAATATATTATTTAAACCATTAAATATATCATTTAAAATCTTTTATATTCATTTATAATCTTTTATAAAGAAACTATGAATTAATTTCTTCTGCTACTCTGATGTATTGTTTTATTGAAGAAAACTTTATATTCAGAAATTAGATAGATTAGTTTATATTAAAAAAAATTTTATTAAAAATCAATTTTATAATATCATTATTCTATTATAATATTCTTTACATGAGTACGATTATTAATTATAAAGAATAAAATCATCGTGGATCATATTGTCCATGATAAAATTAAAATATATCTCGTTTCTCTTAAAAATATATATATTTATTTTGTATCAGAAAAGATATCGTCCTTTTTAAAAAAAATTTTATTCTATAGCGTACAGATTTATTATTGGTACAAGGTTTTTTAAGAAATTCAAGAATTTAATCTTAATGCTCCGAAAGTGTATATTAGCCATCAATTATTCTTGAAAAATAACGAAATTAAATGATGCCAAAAATCTGTCCTGCGAAACATCTTTTACAAGGAGAGAAAATATTTGTGGATACCCTAGACACGAGTTATAGCAATTTTGTTTTTATGTTACAAACGAATGAAATGTTATTTTACGAATGAAATTAAATACATTTTTTGTACTACCACCCATCAAGATGCTTATATTTCTAAATATTTCGCCATTTTTAAGGCTGCAGAAAAATGGTATTTCATTGATCATGAATATTCATACGAATCTGTACGATTTTATTATTTTTTTTTTTAAGTGTTCCTTTTCCCGTGACATAACCATTTTATTAAATTTTATCTATTCGTTTAACAATTTTTATAATCATTTTTTAATAAAAATATTTTTAATGGAAAATTTTTTAATTATATTTTCTTACAAATGAATTATTATAAATTATGTAATTGTATAACGTTGTGACATTACAAAATACATAATATTATTCAATATAATTTAATATAATTAAATTATTCATTGTCAAAAGTATTAGTTATATTTCAATTAAAATTAAAAGTTTTATTATCATACAAACAATAATTTCTTTAGAAAAAAATTGTGTAACAAATATAATTTCAAATTATAAAATAATAATATATAAACTTGTTTCCCTTTTCAAGAATAATTCCGTTTTTATAAAATAATTTATGCAAAGATTCGTCCGACTTATTTTTAACACCAGATGCTTAAAAATTAACCAAGTTAATATGCACTATCTTGGTAAAAAATTAGATCAAGGCTGATTGTTTCCAATCCATTATTCAGACCATTATTCTATAATTGGAAAACTACTTTCTTATTATCATGATCGTATATATCAAAATATTATCACGTTAAAGAGTTTTTACATTTTCTGATAATACCATGAATTCTGTATTGTCTCTTTTTTTACTTACTCTTTTTTTTTTCTCTTGAAAATATTTTTTACTTATGAAAATGCATATCGTTTCCATTTTATTATTTTTCTTGCAAACTTTGAACTTTCAAGTCATTATCATCGCAATTTTTTTTATAATAATTACATCTATAAATTTTAATATGTTTAATTAGGGTAATTTATACAATTAATGGATATTTTATCACCTTTTAATGATATTAGTGTGACGTAAAAGAATATATAACATTGATCAACTAAGATGAAGTATTAAAGTTGTTGATCTATGAATAATTGTAATTTTGTATGCAATAAAATATACGTTTAATTTATACGTACGTGATGAATATTTACTCTAGTCTTTATTATCATCATTTTTTTACAAATTTTTTTTCGCAATTTCTTGCTCATTTTGCGTTTGTATTTAAATAATCTTAGCAATGTTTAATAATATTATAATAATATTAAGTAAAAAAAAAATATTGTCAATCAATGAGGAATACATATATCGAAAAAATATCGATAATAAATAGCAATTGTTAATATATAGTATGGATTTATTATATAATCATATAATTAAGATTGATAATATTTAAGCTATAATTATTACCATTTTTTAATTTTTAAATATTCCAACTTTTATTTCTACTACGAACATATTACTTTTTTATAATTATAAAATAATATCAAAGAAAACAGAATATTTGCTTAATCAACAAAAATAAATAAACCGAACAAAACAATTCTAAAATAATATCAAGGAAAACGCAATATTTGCTTAATCAACAAAAATAAACAAATCAAACAAGACAATTTTCCCCAATATAATATGCATTTGCGCATACATGTTAGGGAAAAAGAGTACGTAATAAAAATCTTTAATTCATATCAACATTTTTTTTCTTTGTTATAAATATTTACGAATTATAATCGAATCAAATAATATACATTTACATTTTGTTCACTACAAGAATCTTCTGGTTTTAATCATTCCTACTTCAACCAGGGTCACTCAGGAAGTCGTAAAATATAAATATTTTTTCACTCGCAATATCCAAGAATACTAGCATATTCTCGTTAAATTTATCGCCATATTTATGTCTTACAATATTCTCAAATGAAATATTTCAACTCTTTATGTTTTTTTCATTAAAATATATAAAAATAAATAAATAATAATATCCATGATGATTAAAATAAAAAGTAATCCAATTACGTTATCAAACAATGAAGTGGAAATTTAATTTGTAAAAGAAATATATAATATTCATAGAATAATAAACAAATAAGAAAATATTGCAACACTTTGTATCTGTGTATTTATGCATAGACTAATTAATTAAATACATAGGATATAATTTTTCAATCTGCTAAATTTAATATCAAAATTTTTCCACACAAATAGGCGAGACCAATATCGTCGCCAAACAGCTAAATTTTGATCCGGCAGTTCTAATTTCTCCCCAGGCGCCTGGATTTTATCCGAAATATCCGTCGAGGCGCGATTGTGACATAAGTTTGGATAAAGTGGCGACCGAAATAAATCCCAAGTTCTGACAAGAGAAGAGAGATACTTGTATACGATACGATAGTAGGCGTGAGAACCGAGCACGTGCGAATATTTGGAATATCGAATTTGAATCAGGATGCTCAAGATCTTGCAGTATCTAGGAAATTTCGCAAGAAACTGCACGAACTATCCGAATTCTCTGAAGCATTCGTCCAGTAGAATTGTAAACGTTTGCATGCTCCAAAGTTTTTCATTTTCGATTATATACACTTGAATTATCTAAATTGAAAATTACAAATAAGAAAGATTCTAAATGACTAGATAAACTGTATTTTCATCTTTTCTTATAATAATATAATATGCTTTTCTTTTTTAAAATTAATAATTAATTTTAAATAAATGTTAAAATAAAAATTTCAAAATATAAAAAAATATCTAAATTATTATAAATATTATAGACGAAAAGAAATTAAAAGTTTATATCGCATTATTTTTAATTTATAATATTTACTTTATAATATTTAATTTATAATATTATAAGTTTTAATTGATAATCTTTAGTCTATTCGTGGCTATATTTTTTTTTTTTTTTTTTCGTAAAAATCGTATTTTACACAAGTATTTCTAAATTTACAAATAGATATTTAATTTAAAAAATAATAAGGAATAATAAAAATAATAAATTGCATCAACAAAAATTTATTCCATGTAATATTATTTTTAATATTTAATTTTATCCATCATAATTTAACAATTTTTAGTTTATCCTTCGTTATATTTTTCTTACTAGTTATTTAGATACTTCTCTCTAATCTAAAAAAAAAAAAAAAAAAAAGAATAATAATTTAATCAGAATTACAGAAACCAGTAAGCAATGCTTACGTTGCAATATTGTCTTGGTTTTCCTCTTAGTTTTGCAATCGCAAATTTATAAAGAGATATATCGATTTAAAAAAACAATTCTGTGGAAAATATTCCACATCACGTCAATATAATAATTGCGTACAACGTTTATTTTTTTAACGAACAGCTATTTCCTTTTTTCTTCATTGACTTTTATCATTATTGTAAATGAAGGCACGATAAAAAAATCTCATGTTCTAAAAAAAAATTGAAAAATTTATAAAATAGAAGATCTCACACAATAGAAGATTTCAATCGTTACAGTTATTTCCAGCATCTTCTGATTTTGCAGCTTTTCATAATTTAGACTACGTATTCGATACCGAAAGAAAAAACAACACGAGAAACAGAACTATATTTATAAAATTATTCTTTCATTAATTTATTATTCGTTTCGACGAATCATTATTAAAATTGAATCTAGTAACTTTTGAAAAATTAACTTCCAATTATTGTAATTTATGCATATCAATCGACCAATATATCTCGACAAAGATTCAAAGTTCTCGAACAAAGTTATAAAAGGGAGAACTTTTTTCGATAACTTTATAAACTGCGCTTTACTTTATTAAACAACTGTAAATAATTTTTCATATTTCATTTTTTTCTTATCTGATCCAATTCTTATCCTTCAAAATAATTTTAAAATAATAATAGTAAAAATATTATTTAAATTATATATAATAATTTAATATAATTGCACAATACTTTAAAAACTAATGATATCAGTAATTTTAAAATTATAATTTTAAATTATAAATTGTGTGTACTGTATCTAAAAACGATTTTAGGAAACAATTTTTTTTCGCAGTGAAAAATCAATAATCATATTAACTTTCATCCCCTATCGCTCCATTGCAGTTATCCCAACTGCGGTTACAGATCATTTATTTCCAACACCCAATATTCCAATACACGGAATTCACAGAGCAAAAGACTTCCTTTCAGATAATCGATAATATATGTAATCAAATTAACTTTTACATTAACATTAGTTAATGTTTTATATTCAAGTTTTTTTCAAAATTAGCATTAAGATATAATAATTAGAATATGGATGTAAATATATATTTTGTATGTTTACATATATTTGTATACATTGATATTTGTATACATTGCAATTTGATATTTCTAATATTAATTACATAATTACGTATAAATGTATCACACTATCGAATTTCTAATACATGCTCCATTGTTACATTTATATGTATATATGTGTATATCTGTTACGTATTCAGAACTCGGCATGCCAACGTACAAACCAGACTATTCTCGATCAGGAGAATCAACCTTCTGAAACTATATACGTATTATTTCGAAATATATAAAGAAAGAAGATGTATAGAGTGAAACACATGAATGAAATTATTTTCAAATTTTACGAAAAAAAATTTAAATGAAAAATATTAATTTCAAATATTTTTCTATATCTGAAACACTAATTCTTGATATGTTAATTGCTAAATTGTTAATGGTTACTTTTTTACACATTGTTCGATTTATTTTAATATTTTGAAATAAACAATTTTATTTCAACAAAAAACAGTAATTAAAATTTTGTTTAAAGATGTATTTAAAATATTTAAATTTTAAGATAAACGATGTTTTATTTCTTTCAATAGAGAATATTGATTACAGTGTAAGAGAAGATAATAAAATAAAGTAAGATGTTAAGATATAAAAATTTAAAACTTCATAATATGAGAAAATTTTTTTGAGAAAATTAAAAAATGTTTAACGAATATAAAACTTAAAATCAATTATTTTAAAATATAAATTCAAGTTTCATTTATTATTGAATAGTTCTCTTGATACATACTCTTTAATCCTTTAATAAATTATTACAAATTTCGTATTATCAATTATAATTTCTAAACACATTAAAAACTTGAAAAGAATCTACAAAACCACATATAATTGTTCAAAAAGAAAATAATAATTACCAGATTAAACTCTCTCTTAATCAGGCTTAAACGTTTTTATAATATTATATAGAATTTCTTTTATAGTATTTTAAAATTATTTTTTAAAATAATTTAAGAAATAACCTATTTTTGAGATAATAAATTTATCACTTGACGAAATAAATTACTTGTTATTTATTTGCTAAATTGAAAATAATTAGTTTTTAAATATGCAGCATCAAATGTTTATATCTACTACTAGAATTATTGCTCAATATTTGCTCCGACTGTTATTTCACAAAGAATATAATCGATTTCTCAATTTATTATTTTCCTCTCTTACATTTAAAATATATTATTCATCAAACAATAATCAACAATATTCAAATTATTTTTAAATCAATACTAAAATAAATTCCCTCCAAATCTTCTCCCAATAAATGTGTATCAAACACACTCCATTTCCCATTATATCCACCCTATCACAATATCCAGAATTCAAGCTCAACATACACAACCTTTACACCTTCGACCTGGAGAAATATCAATCTCTCGTCGTGCAACCACCCCACACGATACAATCTCCGCCAAAGACAACGACCTTTCTCTCCTTTCCCTGGATATATATTCTTTTCCAATTCTTTTTCCATCACGCCACTACGTTCCACGGATCCGGCATTATTTTCTCCTCCCGCAGGAATCTTCACTCTCGTCCACACCCTGTTATTTGTAGCTTTGATTCGAGTGTTCTATTTGCAGATGACCGTCACCGAGAAACGAGCCTGGTGGCATTTCGTAAATCTCGCCTGTTTAAACCGTATCGGTCGGCTTTTCGAGGGTCGAGAGGTGACGGAGGCGGCGGTGGCTGCGTCTTCTTACGTTGACGCGATAAAGCGCGGTTGAAAGGGGGTTAGGGGGATCCGGAGGGGCCCTGGATTGACGTCATTCGATGACGTCAACCAGGACCGTGTCGAAACCGCCCAGGAACCACGTGCACAGCCGAATATCCTGTCTACGTGACCTAGTGCAGCTGTTCACTCCGCGAAACGAAGTTTTCTAATACGCTTTTTCCACCATTTTTCCAACGAATCGAGTGTAATTCGAGATTGGGGGAGAAAGGGAAATTGAGAATCTTGGTTCCTTGAGGGATGTCTTGAATAATGTGGATTAAGAGATTGAGGAGTGTATTGAGTAACTATGTTTTTCTCTTCCTTGGAATAACGATGGAGGTAATATTTTGTATATATATTGTTTTTTTTTTTTAGAGATTTTTTTGGTTTTTTAAAATTGTAATTATTATATCTGTATACATTTGAGATTAAATTTGGATGTATAAATTAAATTATGTATAACGTTATATTGAATTTTGTATAATTTTCTTTTCTAAAGTTTACATATAATACTAAAATATCTTACATATGTTAGATTTAGATTTATAAATTAAACTATAAATTAGATTACAAGTAAAATAAATTGTTTAATATTAATAAAGTCTTCGTATAAAATTATGGATTTGGATTTATAGATTAATTTATAGATTTAAATTTATAAATTAGATCGGTGTTTCTCAATCTTGTTGAATTTGCTATTCATTTCAAAATTATTTAAGATTTCGTGACATAAAATGAAAATTTTTATTTATTTAAAATAATAATACATTGAGATACTTTTTGCAATTTATTATTATTTCGACTTCTAGCTATCTTTAAAATTCAAATTTCATCTTCTACATTCTATCTTTAGATTTGTCTTTAATCTTTCATCATAATCAAGATCTATCATTATTGTAACTACAGTTCTAGGTACAAATCTTAGCTTCATAAAAAACCTATCATCATTTTATAATTTTTCAAATCTATAATAACGTAAGGAAAGAAAAACATTTTATAATCAGGAAAAAAGATATTGATCTCATAAATATCACATTAATGTATTCGATTCGTATAAACATATTGCATACGCTAATAATGTTTAAACAAATAAAATAAAAAATAATAACTCATTATTAATTAGTTATTTATTTTCTATGTTGCATCGTATTGTTTTGGAATCACAATTGATGATCTTAACTAAAATTTTAATTTTGAATGCAACCGAAAATTGCCTAAAATTTTCAAGATGATTTATAATTAAAAATCAGAGATAAAAATCTTTGAAGATATTTTGAAAGTTTTTATTTAAATTTCGAACTTCGAACTGAAGACGTCAGAAATTGCCTTGAATTTCATTATGCAACTTCGGCACAATTATCAACATATATGTGTACCAGATGAAGATAATGTCCAGGTTTTGATAGATCAAACAAAAGTTCGATAAAATCTTATTTCATCTCCTTATTTCACTTTCAAAGCAAAAATATATTATCAAAATTAAACAATTTCAACAGATCTAATTTTTAAAACAGAAGATTAATATTCAATAATTATTTGTCATACAAAATTGAATATAAAAACATTTTTAAGATGCTTAGAAACAATGTTTCCATTAAATGAATGATATTTAAAGTATAAGTAAAGTATATTTAAAGTATAAAAATTGTGAAATTTAAAAATTATTATATTTTTTTAGAAGATTTCCTAAACTTTTGTCACGTATAATTTCTAAAACAATAAATTTTCATAATCATAACCAGTAATAAAATCGTAAAAATATTTCTTAATTATTTCGATGAAATTTTTTATGATAGATTTCAAATTATTCTAAAATATGATATATACAACATTGTCATTATTGTCGTCAAATGAAAAATCTTATTTGTCTTGATTAAAGAAATTGCAACTATAAAAAAAAACTAAGAAAGAACATAGAAATCGTAAATTATTTCATCAGCGCTATTGGATAACTGATTTCTGCAAATCCGTAACGATTTCGAATTTATTATGACATAAATGGATAAAGTACAGTTTTGTACAGAAATGGAAAGTGGAATCGTAATAGCTGACCAACAGAGGTAAAAAACTGGAAAGTTAATTGGTTAAAGTCGAAGAGAAAGCGAAACATCTTATTACGAAACATTTGTTTATGGTAACTTGGTCAAAGTACTTTTTGGATTAAGTGTTATAATCATAGACAAAGGAAAAAATGGTAAATAATAATAATTTATTTTTCACTATATCCATATTTTTGAAACATAAAATATGAATTTTAAAACATTTTAATTATACGTAAAATATAAAATTTCGAATTTTTTTTAAAATATATAAATTAAAGAGTTATTATTGATTCTATTTAAAAGATAGATTTAATTTTTTTTAAAAATAAATTAGTAAAAACAAATAAATTCAAAAAACTGAGTCATAAAAAAATACATATGAGTCACTACGATCTTTAGCCGTCTCAAAAAATATTTTCCATTTCTGCAACACGAATTTACATTCGACTAAAATGTTATTCGTAGATCTCACATAAATTCTATTCTCGTTTAATCTTCATATAAATCGATGACAATGCCATTTTATTCGATTATAGTGTTAAAATAAATTGATGTTCCGATCGCAATAGTTCAAGAATCCTTTTATCAAACAACCTATCATTCGTCATCTATTATCCAAATAGAATTTGTCTCAACATTTATTTCTACACTAAAACTAGATATCCGAGTTAACTCGTTGAATAAAATTTTATTTTACAAGAATAGACTAAGAAAAAAATTTCTTATTTTGTAATTAGAAATTTTTTCATTGAAGAAAATTAAAGAAAATAATCATTCAATTTTGATTTTTTCTTTGTTCTTAATGAGAACGTTTCTACATGATGAGCCCTGTCATTGTGATCCTCAATATCTTCCAATCTTAAGGTCTCATGAATTTACATATAGATCCTTGTATCTCGATGTGGATAAAATATAAAAAACGAACTTGGAGAGAAAAGGCAAAACTACAGGACTACTTATTTTAAGAAATCATTTGTGAGTCGTAGGAAACACGCATATAATCCGCTATTTTAAACTCACGACGCGCAAAAGTCTGGAGGCACGCAGACTGACCCCAGGTCCGGGTTGTTTTTTCAGTTAATCCATTGGTTGTCAATCCCTTTTTTTCTTATTATATTACTTTTATGTAATTTTGTAGACTTTTTTTAATTGATTTTCAATTTTAAATATTCTAAAATATATTTCTGCCAAATTTACATTATAATTAATTAACATTATAAATTTATACATTATAAATTAATTAATTTAAAATTTTAAAGATTCATCAAGATTCACTAAGATAATTTCTGCTATGGAAGATGACATGGAATCTTTAGAAAACATCTTTAAAATTTTTTTAGGACATCCTTCAAGATTTAATAAAATAAAATATATCTTTTTCTACTATCTGAATATGAATCAATCATAGTATTCAAATGCTTATAATTAATATTTTATATAAAAAAATATATAAAGAATTTATTTAGAAATCAATAGATTGTAGATATTTTACTATAAATTTTTATTATAAAGAAAGACAAAATAGAAATATCAAACGCCAAAGTTTTTATACATACATAATAAAAATTTTTTAATAATCATTAAAATTTAAATAAAATGAAGATTAGAATGAAGATCTAGAATCTTTCCCAGCGATCATTATTCAATAATTTTTCTTGCTTAATGGACTTTTTTGCCACAACAAGAAGTTTTTACATATATTATAGAATTAATAGTTCTATTAATAATTAATAGAATTTATTCTTTGATTTTCAAAAAATTGATCTAATCACAGTTTCAGAATAATTATGAAAGCATAAATTTATAAATTTATAAATCTAGAATTTACAATCTAGAGTTTATCTATGATTTCTATATGGAGAATAAGCTGATTAATCGATTAAAATTTTCAACAAAGAGAATAAATGAATTTTAAAAATCAATGAGGCCAAAGAATTTTCTTAGTTTGTTCTCAACGTTACACTATTTCGCGCGAGCGTCAGTTTAAGACCAATCTTCGTAATCCTATTATTCTGATCCTATTACTAGATTTTCTAATAATGCTAACAGCTTATGCGGTAGTTTTACGTTTTTTATGATTCAATATGTTATTCTTTTGATTATATTGTTAGCATATAAAAGTAGATACTCATTTAGATATTTATAACTACTTTAAATAATATTTCTATTATTATTCTCGATAATATTAGTTATTATTGTTTTATTAGTTTGTTGTTAATCTACATAGATTTAATACGAATTTAATAAATTGTTAATAAATATTTTTGCTTGTAAGAAATCAAATTCTTAAGTATACTTTATTCGAAATCAATTGCAATACTAAAAGAAACGCAATGAGTCGCAATTTTAGCGTGACTAATAAAACACATAATAATTATCGTTTCAAAAAATTATCTATCAAAAGAAACCTTGAATCATACCGCGAAACAGGGTGACGCGCGGATGATCTTGTTATTAAAATAAAAAAAAAAAGAAAAGAAAAGAAGAAATATTTAAGATAAAGAAATTAGACGAAGGAATTAGATTCTTTCGAAGAATGGAAAGGAGACAGGAGAAAAAAAAAAAGATATAATAAAAATACAAAATATTAATAAACGTATAAAACATATAAAGGAGCAATAAACACCTGCAATAATGAAAAAAGTTAGTTGAAAACAGACGTTGTAAGAATCAAAAGAAAATAATAAACATGCAGGAAACAACAGGACATGGAAAAAAATAAAAAGGAAATAAAAAATACCCCAAAAGAAAGAAAATTAACATAACCAGAGATATATTTCAGGAAAAATATGACAATAATATTTAAAAAAGATAGAAATTATTTTAAAAAAAGAAAGAAAAGAACAAGAGAACTGTACTTATAGAAAGAAAATAAAAAAAAAGGAAAACAATGAACACCCCAGGAAAAAAGAAAGAAGAAAAAAGAAAAAAAGAAAAAGAAAGCAAAGAAAAAAATATGACAGAAATATCTAAAAAAGAAAAATAAAAATTGAGAACGGAAAATGGCACGAGACGTATGTGTGCGCATAGTATAAGAAAGATTAAAAACAACGGAAGCTTCCACAAACGAGTTCGTGCGATGCGAAAATTCAACCACGTTGTTACAACTTCCTTCCGAGATCGTCATAACCATTTGACGAGTGCATCATGGCACAGTATTCAACTGTTTTAATTATGACGCACTTCGAGCATATTACACCAACTCGTCCATGGCATGATGCCGAAAATACGTCGATGAAAGACGCGCGATGACGCTCGAAAGCCAGGTCGGCCTGAACCGGGATTACGTCTCGTCTAACCCGAATAATCGCGCGGGTGTTTGTGTTGCGCTCGATCGTGAATCGTTTTACGGCGATTCGATCGTTAATTGCAAACATGAGACCGCGATTCGTGGAAAAAAGAAAAAAGGAAAAGGGAGAAAAGAAAAAGAGCCATGTCGCATATTTTGCAAATATTTCAATATGTTATCAATATGTAGATTCACGCCAATGCAGTCGTGTACGAATAAATTCAATTTCTACGATGAAAAAGTAATATCGTCGAACTATATATGGATGTGATTTTTTCTCCCTTATTTTTTTTTATTTTGAATTTTTATTTTTTTCATTTTATATATTTATTATTTGGATTAGACATTTCAGAAAATGGATATATTCATGGTTAAATTGTGTGATTGATTAATATATATTACATATTTAACATATTTTCTGTTGTATCGTGTTCTTTTTTTTTTTCTATTAAGGAAAGAAGAACTTGAAATATATTTTTAATATATATAATATATATTATTATTATAGAGTAGATTGTATAATAAGAAATTATTATATATTTATTTATAATTAAATGAAATTATTCACAATCATTTTTCCTGAAAAATTATTAATTTTTTAAATTGTTCTTAATTTTTTAAATAAGTATTATAATAAAATTATAATCATGTAATAATTAAACTATGAATAATCATTAAATTGTATATAATTAAGTATTTATAATAGCAAAAAAAATTATTTAAATAATAATTATCATTAAACATCCAATAAATTACTCATATAAATTAAAAATCGTTTAATTTTCTCATTTACAAATAAATGAGAAAATTAAATTAAATAAATCCCAATCAAAATAACTATCAATGCTTCAAATTTTTCTTCTAAGCTAATACGTCTTGAGACTGTGAAACGGAATAGAATTTATTCGAATTTATTTTTATCCGCAGAAAGAAATAGATAATATCGGTATCCTTGGACAAAACGATTACTTGACTAAAAAAAAATGATTCGAACAAAGATTTTATTGCATAAAAACATGTACATTAGTGACATCGTAAATGGTTGCTCGTCATTTCCGCCCTATTAACTATCATTATCTATCGTTATCCATCATTTAACTAAGATTTTTGCCCCATTGCAATCGTAGGCGTAACGGTTGATATTATGCACAGTCGATGAGTTTAAATTATTACAAACGCAAATATAGTACGTTTTGACATAAGCAAACACTACCGCACATATAATTTTATAGACATAATGTTATTACATCCCTATGCGTGAAGTCTCTTGTGTAACCTTTACCTAACACGCGATAAATATGTTATATTGTCGTTCATGAATATTTCATTTTACAGCATGGCACTACCGATTACTAATATGTATACGTAGAAAAGAATAGTCATATTATATAGAAGTTGGCGAGTTGGTAAAAAAATCGATAAACTTTTGAAAAAAAAACACAAGTCATATATATCCTGATAAGCAAATGATATCATATAATATAGTATGTAATTATTCATAGCTGTATCACATTCCTCTTCATGTATTAGTAATGTAAAAAGATGAATATTGAAATTTTTAATGAAATTATAGATTGAAATAACAACATATAATAATACTTAGTTCCATTATTTTTATTTTTACTTTTTCGTATTTTAATAACATTATTTTATCTTCGCAAAATATTTTATAATTACAATTTTATGATTATATTTTCTATAATCAAGAAACTTGAAAAAATTGATAAAAACTTAATCTATGAATTTCAAATTAATAAACATATGCTTATGACGTGCTAATTCCTATTCAAGGTTAAAATAGTTTACTATTTCATTTCGTGATGTGTAAAAGTTTATTAATGAATATTTTTGCAAATAAAAAATTATCTATTTATAAAATGGAGAAACAATAGGACACATAAAGTTTTTACAAGTTATACGCTATTCCCATAAAAATTTTAAGATAATCAAAATGAAGAATTTTATACAAGAAAAATATTAAATAATCAATAAGATAATATCTAATTGATAATACTAATGAAAAATTCTTATTAGGTTTTGATGTTGTAACTATTTTGATAACGAATAGCAAAACAATAATCGTGTGAAGTCCCTTAACCTACCACAATAAATGAAATATTACCGATTTAAACACAATTGGTTTTTCGTTTCAAAATGATTCTCCTTCTTCATATTCCGTGTTTAAAAGTGTTTAATCTTAATGTAAATCATAAAATATGTAACACGTAGATTATTAAAAAATATTTACGATAGAAAACTTAACTTTGACGTCAATCCTTTAAAAAAATTACCAGTATTTACCGGATTAATTATCTGCAATTGTCGATGACGAATGATCATAAAATCATTGACGACTGTCAGAAAAGAAATTATCTATATAGATAACGTAAACTAAAAGTAGTGTTTATATATATTTTTTATATAACTATTAACTATCAAACCATAAAATATTTTTAATCCAAATAAAAAATAGAATTATTATATTATAGTCGATGAATTTGAATATCGTGCATGAAATATCTTTGAAATATAAAAAATCATGTATTAATAACAATATATCACTTATATCAAATAATTAAATATTTATACACATATTCCACTTTCTCTTAGTTGTGAATTATAATGAATCTCATTGAAATGACAGGTCGAATTGTACTGGCAGCATGCACATAATCAACCGATCAGTGTATAACAATTATCAACGAAAGAAATCATTTGAAAAGATAAGAAAGAAGTTTGTCCACCACGTGGTAGCATGAGCTATTTGCCTTGCAATTACATCCAGGAACAATTAACGATGAGCCGATAGTAGCACGTAAGTACGTTGACGTCAATTGTCGAAGATAACGTGTGCGCGCGTGCACGCGTTCCATGACAGTAGTGGTGTAGGAATCTGGTGGGGAAAAACGACGCGAGGGTGGTGGTGGTAGTGTAGTGTTCGCTAAGAATGGTGGAAGTAGACAAGGGGATAAGGAGGGTGATGAGGGAAGAGAGAGAGAAAGAGTGAGAGAGAGACGAGGCCGGCGACTCTAGCATAGCAGGGGGGTAGCAACATGGCCGTCGGTCAGTCGGTATCGAACCGCCGCATTACGCGAAGCTCCTACGACTCTTGTCTTAGGACCGCCGCCACTTTAAAACGAGATTCGGAATCTCGTGAACGTAAAGGACGATTTTTTACCGATGGCATCGGCTCTCCGACCTTACGTACCCATTGAGGTCGGTAGCGCCAGAGGGATTTTTTTGCTTCAAAAACGGTTCTACCGGTTCGGAACGTGTCATATCCGGTAATTCGGGCAAGGATCGAATGTAAGTATAGTGAGCATTTGTCATTTAATGTTAGTTGTATTCCTTGTATCGTGTTCGAGGAAAAGCGACATATTGTTCAGGATAATTTATAGATATTAATATTCTTCTTTTGGCCTTTTTTTCCACCTCTATTCACTTTTTTTTTTTTTCTTCTTCTTTTATCTTATCGAGGACTATCGACAAGTATCGATCCTGGACCCGTCGATAGGCAAGAGGTCGTTGTCGATCCATGACGTCAGTGAGAATACCTATTGTACTTGTTGCAGGAAGCTTTTACACTTTTGTAAGGAAGGTTCTTTTGCAAAGCCTTCCTCAAGCTTTTTAGTATTTTTGTTTGAAATAATGATGCCATTCTGATATGCTGCGCATATAATTGCATAAACGGTCCTTGTTGAAAATGTTTTTTTCAATTGACGAGAATTGTAGTAAAACTTCTAAACTCAAAAAACTTTCGACTTGTATACATATATAATGGAATTTTATTATCTATTATTAGATAAAAGCAATGAGAGATTAATATATTCACAGATTAATATATTATTCAAGAAAATAAAGACTATTTTAAAATATTATCTTGTGATAAATATTAAAATATCTTTTTTTTTGTTTTCAGTAATTTATTTGTACAATACAATAAAAAAAATATAGTCATTTCAAGTTATTTGTTAATAAACACATTTTTTAATTAAAATGGATTCTGGAGTGGGACAAGGAAAAAAACAAATTCGTGTAGGATTTTATGATATTGAAGGTACCATTGGCAAAGGAAACTTTGCAGTGGTAAAATTAGCTAGACATCGTATTACTAAAACAGAGGTAGATATGATTTATTACATTTGCTTATTATATATATTTTTTCTGTTTTTTTTTCTTAAATTACAAATTCAATATTTTTTTTTAGGTGGCTATTAAAATAATTGATAAAACACAATTAGATCCTACCAATCTTGAAAAAGTTTATAGAGAGGTAGAAATAATGAAGCAATTAGAGCATCCACATATTGTCAAATTATATCAAGTAATGGAAACAAAAAATATGATATATATGGTATATATCAATAATTTTTTGATTTTCTTTGATTTAAATTTAAAAAATTTTTAAAATGAATATGATTCTATTATCCATTAGGTGTGTGAATATGCAAGTAAGGGTGAAATATTTGACTATATTGCACGATATGGAAGAATGGGAGAACCCAGAGCTCGTGCAACATTTGCTCAAATACTTTCTGCGGTTGAATACTGCCATGCAACGGGTGTAGCACATCGTGATCTCAAAGCTGAAAATTTACTCTTAGATGCTCAGATGAATGTTAAAATTGCTGATTTTGGTTTTAGTAATAGATTTTCACCTGGAGAAAGATTAAGTACATGGTGTGGAAGTCCTCCTTATGCAGCACCAGAAGTTTTTCGAGGAAAACATTATGCTGGTCCTGAAATTGATGTGTGGGTAAGGAAATTATATATATTTATACAATATATAACATATAATATAAATAATTTATTATATTATTGTTTTATTATTATAGAGTTTAGGTGTGGTATTATATGTATTAGTATGTGGAGCACTGCCCTTTGATGGATCTACCCTTCAATCTTTAAGAGATCGCGTTTTAAGTGGAAGATTTAGAATTCCATATTTCATGAGTACAGGTATTATATTTAAAATATATATTTACATTAATTTAAATTTTTATTTAAAAAATTAAAATATTTAATATCATAAACTTTTATGTAAAAAAATTTTCATTTTTTATCTATAGATTGTGAAAGTTTAATTCGAAAAATGTTGGTTTTGGAACCTACAAAACGATATACTATTCCACAAATAAAGAGACATCGTTGGATGGCTGGATCAGCAGATACTATTTGTTCAATGATTATAACAAGATCATCATCATCCATCCAAGAACCAAATGAACAAATACTTCGACTTATGCATAGTTTAGGCATAGATATCACGCGAACTAGAGAGGTATATTTTTTATTTATAAACTATATTATGTACATATATACTTATAATAATATTTTATCTGTAGTAATACTATATTAGTAATATATCTTAAATATAAATTATTATATTATTTATTAAAATATGTTTATTAAAATAATGTTCTTATTTTTTCTAGTCATTAAGGAATAGTAGCTATGATCATCATGCTGCTATTTATTTCTTATTATTGGAAAGATTAAAACAACATCGTGTCAGCAGCACTACAAATAATGCTTGTTGGCCAAGTGTTACAAGAACAAAAGAAGATAAATTCAAGTCAAGGTATATTTATTTAATTAATACAATTATTTGTATTATTTATTTATTAGTTTAAATTTGTATTATTAATAATATTAGTTTAAATTTCATTAATTTTCATTTATAAAATTTTTATCAAAATGACGGTTTACTTGTCTTCCAATCCTGCCCGTCAAAAGAATTTGTAAAAAATTAAATGTTAATTATACAATTTTTATTTACAGCGATAGCTTAGTGGGACGTTGATCTTTATTGACGGTGACGCATGTATTGAAGATTTTCAGGACAGGTTGGATTGGAAGTGCTTTGCTGTCACTTTATTTTTGGTAATTCTTTCATTTTATTTCATTGCTTTCCTCTTATTTTGAGTTATTTCAATATTAAATATTTACTTTGTTTTTACATCGCCATGTTATATAGTTTTTGTTATATTATAATTCGTGGCTTTTTACGTATTTTTATATATTTTAATATTAATAAAAACAATGCAGCAAAAATAGGAGGGACAAGATTTCATTAAAAAAATCTTCGTAATTGATACTTATTCGTCACTACAGTAACATTTATCAAATAATCAGAATATTTTAGATAAATTTGCTGTACATATTTATTTCTAGAACAAGGGAAGATGCAACTCGAGGAGGAAAAAGATTTAGTTCAACTAGTTCTTCAACTGATGAAGGATGCTGTAGTGCAGAAGGTGATTTAGAGGAAGGTCCAAGTGGTGATGAATTGAGAGAAGCTCAAATTAAACTCGAGGAACATAGATTAGGCCTAGATCAAGATATTAGTCAACGAATTGACAGTCAAATAGTTAATCGAAGATTGAGTGATTACCAACAGCATTTTGATACCCCTCTTATGGATTCTATTGATCCTCCTAGTCGAACAACATTATTTATTGCGGGTGGTAGTGGTAGTTCGTCATCTGAGCTTTTTGAATCTAGTTTTGATTCTGGTTGCCCACCAGATTACTCAGGGGCAAATTCATTTACGAGTAGCTTGCCCTCCTGCACACCTCCACCACCTATGAGCCCATCGCCAATTACCGGTAGAATATCAAGAGTTTCTCAAGGTCGTAGAGCTTCAGATGGCGGACCTAGATTATTGTTTTTTCAACAAGGTGGAGGAGACAGACCGACCAAGCAGCGAAGTATTCAAGGTATTAAAACATAAACATTGTTTCAATCATATAAATTTTTTATCATAAAATTATTGAAAAATTTGTATTATTTTTATAGATTCTGGCAAAGCTAGAGGTCATTTAGATCTTGTTCATTTAAGACCACCATCTACACCACCAGAAAATCAAGCACAATTCAAAATTCGTGGTGATTCCAGTACACAGTTACAATTGCTAGTACAACAACGTATGCTGCAACAAAAACGAAACTTATATCACAGACATAGAGGCGGAGGAAGTCCAACTCCGATGCCGGTATCAACGAGTACTACAAGTAGACGCACTGATCACGTACCAAGACAAGACAGTTATAAACTAGCTCAAAGAACACAGATCTTACCACCTTTATCTCAGGGACATGTTGATAGAGACTTTGATAGAGAAAGAAAACGAGATGAAGAAAGATGGAAAAGTTTACCATCTCGACTTGCAGCAGATTGTCAGTTAGCAGAAAGGACACTGCTGTGGAGCCAACAGGTAATTCTATAAATAGAAATTTAAAAATCGTTTGGATTAAATATAAAAAAAGTTATTGGAAAAGAACACAAAATAACTTGTTGATATCTGTCCAACGATCATGACGTCATTGTTCTTTTGGAGCAAGTTTAAATCATGCCAAAATTGCGTATCTATATTCGAACTCAAAATAGAATATTATGTTACTTGTTCCTTTCATAATGTTAATATTGTTGTGAATGTGTATCATGTTCACAATGATAAATTTATGTAAATACCATTAGTATTGTTTATAATAGCGATTAGACGTTATTTGTGATACAAAAGCACAATTATTTGTGTTAGATGCAAATAAAAAATTATTTTTCTTTAATTTGGCGATTTATTGTTCACTCTAATTTGCCTTATTCATGCATGTACCAATCCAATTAAAGTCAATGTACAGTTAACAAAAAAATTTTGATTCTTTTTTTTTTTTTTAAGAAACGATTAACGGGTATTTATATAAATTACCATATTTGTATTTTTATATATATATATATGAAAACTAAAATTTTATTTTGATAACTGTACAATATGATTTTAAATAGTTATTTATTTGCCTGTTAAATACATAAACAACAACGTGACATTTGCACCAATACATAATTCAATAATCACAAAGAACTATCATATTAGCACAATTATTATGAATTCCTAAACAATACAATATTAAATACTTAAACATTAAGCTTGGAAAATGCATATTATTTGTAGCATATTATTTGTATTTCCCTTATTTGGCTTTCTAGATTTTATTTTTTAATATTTATAATAATCATATTTCTTAACATTTTATAATAAAAATATTAAATTTTGAATATACATACAAATGTAAATAATTTAAAGAAGAAAATATATCAGGTGGGTCTCAGTGGAGGAGCATCATATTTGCCACCTGGCAGTGTAGGTGGTTTCTTATGGCCCACTGGAAGCAACCCTCATTCAACCATCTTCGAAAACGTTGGAGATCCAATGGAATAAACATCTATCTTGTTGTATTTTTAGTGTTGGAGATTTTGAGTCTGAAAGACTAGATTAGATATACAAAATACAATAAGCAGTATTGCCTTCCTAGTCTTTCCATATCAGTATTTTTATTTTTACGATTATGTATTCTATTGTATCTATTTTTTACGTATTCAAAATGTTGTATAAATTTCCTCCATAATATTCTAGCTTTCATACACAAAATCTTTAATTAAATGGAAGGTACATGATACTAAATGTCAAAGATTTGTTTTTATTCAAATTCGGTTTTTCCATGTGTTTTGAGCATCACATTTTATCATATATTTATATATTCATATATTTCATTCATAGAATAATAACATATTTTGTGCAGATATATTGAATATTATTAAAAATCTTTGTCATATAGTAGCATGTGCACCTGCCTTATTAATTGGCTGATTTTCTCAGTCAAATATCCAATTATATCATAGACTGATAATTAACAAGAGAAAACACCAACCAAGTTTATATTCATGAGCAAGTGGCATATGTCTTGTTTTACAGTGGCTATATTTAATTGAAAGCACAATGTGTATATGTATGTATATTTTAATGATAATTAATGAAAAATACTTTTGATATGCTTCTTGAATATATTTCAATAAATTATCATATAATGTCAACAATATATTATTTATATGTATTATTATTTTTATGATGTTATAAAGCAAGCAATCAGAATTGGAAGATAATATACAAAAATCGATCGGAATTTAATAATAAATTTATGAATTTTATAAATTCCATTTGAATATTTAATAATTAATTAATTAAAATAGATAATCCAAATAAAATTTAGAAAATGAAACAAGAAAAATCAATAAAAAAATTATAAATATAAATTACAAATAATATATGTGTAAAATAAAAATATAATATACTTCATTTCATAAAAACATACGAAATAAAATTAATTTAAACTTAAATGCAAGAACTATGCCACTTATGCTTTTCTATGCTATTTATTGAAGAGTGGAGTTAATAAAATGAAGAAACTAAATTAAAATTTTTTGTTATACCTTTTTATTAATATTTATTCTAATAATATTGTACAAAACTAGGTGTTTCGTCATTCCACTCTTCATTATGATTGTTATAGAAAATTAAGAAATAATAAAACAATAAATAGTGATAAATAGTAGCTGCTGTTTAAAATAAAGAAAAAAGTGCTGCATTCTGTAAAAATATTTAAATAAAATTATTGTATACGTAATATTTAAAATAACTATGACTGTTTATATTTTAAATTATATGTTTTGTATATTTTATTATTTTCTATATAAAAATATAAATTGCATCAAGTTATTGATATTATATTTTGCATAAATGTAAGTACAAAATTATCATTTTATTCAGAACAAAATAGTTCTGTATGAACTTTTTACACAATTATTATTAAATAAAAAGAAATGAAATTAATATTAACTTAAATATATTTATATGTAAATTTTGATACGAATACAGCACTTTTTAAAGCAAATATGTATTAGATTTTAGTAGTCTAGTCAGTAGGAAGCAATACCGGCCGCGCACAACTGACAACGACTTTAATATTCAAATTTTCCGCCATTTTTTACCCAACAAAAACAATCAAACTTCGCTCAAAAAATCTTTTGATAAGTAAAAAAAAATAGCTGTTAAGTTAGCATAATCATGCGAGATCTTATTCTGGTATTATTCTCGAAAAGACATTCCGAAAACTGTTTTAGAGGAATTCAAAGGGAATTGAAAAATCAATTTTGGTATTCTTACGTATTTTCATCCATGTCTTTTTTAGAATGATAAATATTCAAAAATGCATAAGATGTACATCATTTATATGTATTAATTTATCATTAAATAAGTTTATTTCACTAAAATACCATTGAATTTTGCAAGCAGTAAAAGTATTTGCAAAAGTGACATGATATGAAATTATTATTTGGCAATATATTGTCCAATTAATACATATAAGTACTTTGTAAAATAATTATTTACCATCAGTTAGTGTGATATTGAAAAAATATAGTAAAATAATCTAATTGTGCAAAATCAATGAAAATATGCAATACACTCCATTTATAATTGAAACAGACTGTTTTTGTATTTGCAATAAATTAAATATTTTGTACTTAATATATGATTTTTTAAAGATCATATATGATGGTAAATAATTAATGTTTATAAATTACAAAATTGTCAAAAAATGTATACATTGTGCGTATCAGCATATTGAATAAAACATTATGTAAAATATAATGTTGAATCTATTTTATTTAAAGATAATAATTTTTATTATAAGATAATTACAAAATTTTGAAAATTTAATAGGTATTACAATTAATAGAACTATTTTATTTAATCTCTATTTTATCCATTAAAAAAATATCTGTACCAGTCATTTCAGCATGTTCTCTAGCTTCTTCAGGTGTCATTTTTTCATTTTCACTAGGATTTAATGATTCACCATTTGAATCTAATTTACCCTGAATAAAATCTTTTCTTATTTTATCAGCATACACTATATTAAATAAATCTTTAGCTGTAAATTCACGCTTAGTAAAATCTGTAACTCTATAAGAAACATATGGTTTTAAATGAAAATCTTTTAAGGAAGGAACAATAAGTTCTGGTATCATTTCTGGTACATTAACCCATTTGTTTTTCACCCACATTCCTGTTAACTTTACACCTCTTCCTGAAAATATTTATTAATTATTAACACAAAATATAATTATCCATTATGGTTATTAAAAATATGTAAGAGAAATGTTATCATATATTTTAAATAAAGATATACGTACTGTCAATAGGAATATCATAGTGTGGATTTTTAGCTCGTTCTTCCTTAAACATACGACTACCTCTTTTATTGTATAATTGAATCATACGAAAATTCCGTTTACCACAACATGTTGATGATATTGAAATTTGTCGAATTATAACAGTAAATGTAGATGCCATTTTATAATAATTATTATATAATAATTATTTGAATTATATACGAAATTCTTATAAGAATTTGAAAGGTGAATTTATATTTCTTAAATCAATGAAATTATTTTAAGAGGTTATGTTTTGTATTGATTATTTGATATTTATATATTTCTTATTCAATTAAACTTATTTATGTCACAATAATATTATAAGAAGCAATAAATTGTTCATTTATTTATAAATATTGAAGAAAGAATAAGAAAAAGAAATTAAAAATATCATATACTTTTTTTATAAATATTACATTTGTTACAAAGTATATATAATCAATTATATTATTATTTTGAAAATAGTTTTATTTAAATTTAATGAGAAAAAAATTTATAAATTCAATTATTATTATTTCAAATTTATTGTTTTTAAATCCACATCACATGTAACTATAGTTATGATATAAAAATTATTAACATTAAATCATAAATTATTTCACATTTTATTCAATCTGTAATTTATAATAATTTTATGTGATAAAAATATAAATAAAGTATATTGTAATCTAATTTAGAATCTTATTTAATGTATAATCATTATATCTGTAAAATGGCTTAATCATATTTTCTTATGTATAGTGAATCTAAAATCTTTGTCATCAATGGTTAGTTCTGTTCATATATTTTGAAATATATATCATACATTTTATAACCTAACTGCATAAATAAAAGGAGTGATAAGCATTCGATTTATATCTTATTTATTTTTAAATCGAATAACTATTTAGATTGTTATTAGTAGAATTAGAATAAAGTTTATTATATATTTCTTATATATATATTTCCTTCCACGGAATATAGAAATATCGTAAATAATTTTATTTATTTTACTATATAATATTTGATTTTTGAAATAAAATTTCTTTTTAAATAAATCATGTCAGCGAATGTGTCACATACAGAAAAAGAATTAGATTTAAGTAACGCAGGCAGAGGTGTATGGCTCGTGAAAGTACCTAAATATATAGCAAATAAATGGGAAAAAGCACCTGGCAATATAGAAGTTGGTAAATTAAAGATAACTAAGTATGTTTTTAAATGTAATTATCAAATCATATTTAATGTCATAATTTTATGAAAACAATACATTATATATATATATATTATTAGAAATCCTGGTCAAAAAGCAGAAGTATCTCTTAGATTATCTGAAGCTGTTTTAGCTTTAAAAGAACCTGGAGAGGAAGAAATTCCAAAACAACATAGATTAGATGTTACAACAGTAACAAAACAAATGTTAGGTGTATTTTCTCATGTTACCCGTAAGTTATTGTAAAAAATATTTAAACATAAGATATTTATTAAAATATATTTAATAAATTCATTTTTTCTAGCTTCAAGTAGTTCAGATTCTATAGTTCCTGAAACTGAAAAACTTTATATGGAAGGAAGAATTGTACAAAAATTAGAATGTCGTCCATATGGTAAAAATATTATTACAAAATATTGAAAACATTTTATTATAGAATATATGTACATAATTTACATTTATTTCTTTAGCTGATAATTGTTATATGAAATTAAAATTACAAAGCATTAAAAGGGCTTCTGTGCCACAAAGACAAGTTCAACAATTAGATAGAGTAGTCCAAAATTTCAAACCAGTTTCTGATCATAAGCATAATGTAAATATATTATAATATTATATTATTTAAATATTTAAAATATATTATATAAACATTTTTAATACTTTTATAGATTGAATATGCAGAAAAGAAAAAGGCAGAAGGTAAAAAGATGAGAGATGATAAAGATGCCGTATTGGATATGTTATTTGCTGCATTTGAAAAACATCAATATTATAACATAAGAGATCTTGTGAAAATTACAAGACAACCTATTGTAAATAATGTTTTATTTACAATTATATACATATATATTATATCAATTTTAATTATTATTTATTCATTCATTTTATTGTATATAGGTATATCTAAAGGAAATATTAAATGAAGTTTGTAATTATAATCTGAAAAATCCTCACAGAAACATGTGGGAGTTAAAACCAGAATATCGACATTATAAAGAAGAAGAAAAACTTGAAGATATACAAAAAAAAGTTGATGAGTCAGATGATGATTAAAATTAAAGGTATTTGTTTCATTAATTTTTATTTATATAAAGTGAAATTAAACAAATTTTATACTATTTCACTTTTGAGGCTGTGCAAAATTAATATTGTTTAATCAAATTTTTTAGATATACATTTATAGATTTATTGTGTTGTGTATATCAATATAGAAGAAATATTTTTAAGACTAAATAAAATGTTTCTTTATTTTTTTTAATAAATGGTCAAAAGTTGAATTATATACAATCTTCTTAATTATAAATATTACAATACTTTTTTTTATTATAATATAATTATAAGAAAAAATTGTAAATTTGTAAAGCATATATTTATACTTTATACAAAAAAAAAGCATTATATTATTTAAATACATAGTTACAAGATTTATAAATATTTCTAAAATTGTACATAAAAAATAACATATTGTATACATATATTAAAATATTGAAAAAATAATATAGTTCAATGTTAACATTTAATTTATAATAAATACAAACAAATATATTTTTTCATAAATATATATGCATATTTTAAATTGTACAATAGAACGAAGAACCTATTTCATAAAATATGTGTTTGTATATGTATATAATCTTTTTGTATATTTATATAATAAGCATAAGAAAATATTAGTTAACATAACTGACTAGAGTTGATTATATATGGTCTTCTGTTTTTGGAATGAATATTATTGTAAGTGACATAAATATAAAAATATATATTTCAAAATAAGAAATATTTAAGTACATAATTGCATAAATTCGTATATTTCTTTTTATTCAGAGAAGATGAAATAATTTTTTTAATTCATAAAAATAATTAATCAAAAGAGATATTATTTATATGTTAAAATGTTATAATACATAATATGGCAGGAATTGTAAAAGATAAATGCTTTCAAAACTGAAAGGAATGTTTCCCACTTATGCATTTATGATTTAATATTGAAAACATATATACTCAAACATCAATTCTATTAACTATTATGATATGATATTAATATAATTCTACTAATTGTGAAATATCTATGAAAATCATATATCTATTAAAAAGAATGATAATATAATATATAATAAACTCTCAGTTATTCATAACTATTGATAAAATTTTAAGATCAACAATTTTAGATTAAAATCTAAGCATTTCAAAAGTGCAATAATACCTTGTGCGTGCAAATCGTCTCATCACATTTTTTTTTAAGTATTCAGTTTTTAAACATTTACAAAAGCTTGAAACATCAACATAGGATGACATCCACATAAAACTTTAATTCCGATTTTATCATTTGCTGGAATAAATATAACAGAACCTCGATAAAGAATTTTTGATGGTGAGATTTCACCTTTTCCATTTATAATAATTAAAATGCTAGCTGTATTTCTGGGAATGATATTATATGAAGCTCTTCCAGGAGGAATCTAAAAAAATATTTTTTATACATTTAATAACTGGCTGATAATTTTTCATAAAGAAACTTACTGTAATTTTAGCAACAGCAAAATCTTTTACAGGAGGACGAAATACTTCTGTACATTCATCTTCACGAGAAGGTTGAAATTTTTTTGCAAAAATTGGTTCACAAATATAATTTAACATTTCAATTAATGTTGGTACATCTTTTAATTTAGGGGTCAATCCTGCACGTACTACATTATCAGAGCATGCCATGCATTCTATACAATCTGTAATTTTAATATGTTAAATTTTATATGTTAAAATATAATTATATTTCATATTGTATCATAAAGATGATAATATAAATTAATGTAAAATATAATATAAATTGCTGACCACCAGAAAGATATGCATGTGGTACATTTGGTCCAAGATATATAGCCTCTCCAGGCTGCATTATTATGAAATTAAAAAAATAAATACCAAAACATCCTACATCCCCTGGGAAATCTGAATATAGCCTTTCTAGTAAACTAGCATGTAAAGTTTGTCTTAATGATTCATCTAAAAACAATTATCTTTCTTATTAATGAAAAAATATTTATAAATATTTAATTATTGAAAATTAGATAATTACCCAAATTAGATAATCTGTCAAGTAGTTTTCTGAGTTGTAATGCTATTAATCCAGGATCACAAGTCATTAGACTATGAAAACATGTTTTCAAAGCTTTAGTATTGTCTGCATCATCTGTTGTCATAAATTTAAGTACTTTATCTACTCCTATTACAGCACGTAATTCTGGGAGAATTTTTAAAAACTCTTGTATCTCTCTAATTGGACGGAAACCACAAAGAGCTTCAAAAGGTGTTAATGCTATTGCAATTTCAGGTTTATGATTTGCATCTTTGTAAATAGTAGGATATTGTTGATGTAATTCCTTTGCTTTTTCCTGTGTTAAAATATATCAATATAATACTTTATATATAATATCTTATATTAGACAATTGTATTATATAAAAGCATTATATAATCATAATATACATTTATGTTTGTATATATATCATTAAAACATACCTTATTTGGGTGTGCTTGAATTGATAATGCTTTGTTCACAGATAAGACTTTAAAAAGAAATGGTAACTGATGACCAAATATTTTCTGAACATCATTTCCTAATACATGACTGTTTTGTTTTATATATTTTTCTAATAATATATTTAAATCTTTTATATATGAAGGACCATTGGGATGGGTACCCATCCATAGCTCTGCATATGGTTTTTTTTCATCCAATATAAAATCTGAATTAGCAGATTTCATTAATGTTGCTACAGTACTATCAATACCATATTTTCCCCAATCATATGTTTGTACTTTACATTTAAGTTCCATTATTTTAAAAATATTTCTGAAATAATAATAAACACTTTATAATAAAAATTAAAAACACTTTTATATATCTCTTATATATTATTGTATTAAAATTTTATATATAAAATATATTAAGATACACTTTAAAATAAAAATTTGCTTTTATTTTTAATTTAAATTTTTTAATAATATTTTTATACATATTTTCTATTAGAATATATAATATTATTATATTTTAAACGAAAGCATATGTTTATAATTCTTTGTAACATTACATTAAAAACTACAAGATGTAAATAATGTGAAGATATTAACTATTTGATCATTTGTACAAACTATAAGTATAATAAAAAAGTGACACGTAAATATGAATATTATCACTTTTTTTGATAAGTGTTGTCCAAATTTTATTCGCGAGCAAAACGAGTTTTCCCCACTCTACTTTCGTTGTCAAGGAAACCAAAATGCTAATCTTATTTTTCTTGTACGGGTCTTTTATTTCTATCTTTTTAAATTGAAAAATTTCAAATATAATTAATTTTTAAAATAATTAAAAGAAAAGAAAAAATTCATTATGCTTGAAACTAGTTCTATGAAATATGCTAAATAGCAAACATAACTCATAAATTGATTAAAAAATTAATCAAATATAATATAAACAAAACAAATATATATGAGAGCTACTTTCGTATTTTAAATATATATTATAAATATAAATTAGTGTAAAAGAAAATAAAGACATATAGAAGACTTTATCCATGATAATATTTGATAACTAAATACATGCAATATTTCACCCTTATTTATTATTATGTTTGTTATATAATTAAAACATTATTTAATGTATTAAAATGTATTAATAATTAAATTATTTTCTCATTATTTTCTTATTTATTTTATTATATTATATTTATTTTAATAATAAAATAAATTCAAAATTTTATGAATTATCATTGAATTTTACAAATAAAATTACAAAATTAAATTACAAATTTAATATATAATTAGATATAAAAAATTATAAAGATAATATATAAAGTTAAAATTATAAAGATTATAAAGATTATTTGATATACAAATTATTTTAATTTGCTTTAAAAAAATTTATAAATAATTAATTTAATATAATAAAATGAAAAAATATTAATTAAATTGATAACTGATAATTAAATTGATAAATAATACATGATTTATTAAGTTTTCTTAATAATTTTATAAATTTTATAAATCAATATTTATCTAATTATTAAATTTTTATAATTTTATCACTTTGATTTATATATCTATAATTTATACATTATTAAAATTGCAAAACATAAATAAGTAAAAATAATATATATAGCAAAAATATAGTAGAAACATATTCTATGTACTTTATATTTCATGTCAATCTTCAACTCGACTATGTAACGATATATTCAGTCTCTTTCACATCTATCGTGTTCTGTGACATCGCGTGTGCTAGAAAAAGTAAGTATTTTTTAAATATGTTTTAATAATTAATTATATAAACAAGTATTATTAAATATATTAAAATTTTTGTTCCAGTATTCATTTATTAAATAGTAAAAATGGTAGCTCAAAAAAAGCAGGTAAATACATTTTCAAATTTACACGTGCTATTCAATTTTCAAAGCATACGTTAAAATTATTCTTTATATTCATAAAATATGAGTACATTAAAATAATAATAATAATATATGGATACGAATTAAATTTATTATTATATTTCTAAGCCATTTTTCAAATAAATTTTTTTTTAAATATTTAAATAATTTTTTATAATAGAAGAATAATAGGAGTTAGAGGTTAATAGTTTATTAAGTATATCTTATTCGTTAACAGAAAAAATCTCAAGAAGGGATCAATTCCAGATTGGCCCTTGTTATGAAATCAGGAAAATATGTTCTGGGATATAAGCAGACATTAAAGTCCCTCCGGCAAGGAAAAGCAAAATTAGTCATCATTGCTAATAATGCTGCACCTTTAAGGTGAGACTGAGATGTAGTACTCCTTCAATTATAAATAATTACAAAGCAATATGAACAATATGAAATAATATTCTACATTGAATGTTGGCAAATATATTAAAAAAATTTTATATTTCATATTGATTTGTATACTCATAGTAGGAGTTCTACGGAGTAGTCTCACGTCTCTGTTTGTAAGTACAGAGACACTTCAAATTTATATTAAATTAAAAGCTATAAATGTTTGTTTTATTTGTTTAATAGGAAATCAGAGATAGAATATTATGCTATGTTGGCAAAAACTGGTGTGCATCATTATATTGGAAATAACATAGAATTAGGTACTGCATGTGGAAAATATTTCCGTGTATGTACTCTTTCTATTACAGACCCTGGAAATTCAGATATTATAAAATCTATGCCTACTGGTGAACAACCATAAATATTTTTTATTTAATAAAATTTTAATAAAAATATAGTCATTTTTTATGTCTTATTAATTTTTCCTACTTACATTTTTAATTTAAATTATAATTATAAATTAATATTAATAAAACTCAAATTAAAAATTTTTTAAGATTCATGATAAATATTATTTCTTTATGAAAATATAAATAGTATGCAAGTTTTAATTTTTTATTGATGATATTTTTCTTATATATTATGTATTATTTTCAATGAAATTATTTTTAATAAAATAATAAAACTCATAGATGAATTATTAAATAAATTTAATATTTAATAGTAATATTTTTTTAGTCCATACTTTATTCGCATAAAAAATTATTTATATTTATTTTTAATAAAATTGAAAATATTAGTATTTTTATAATATAAATAATCATGAAAATATAATAAATAATATATTATTATATAGGAAAATTATATAGAAATCCTATAATAATTATAAGTATTTCTAATTTTTCGATTGGTTTTCAATTGTTAATCAAATATGAAAACAATCTTTTGGACATAAATTTTGTAGACCAAACAAAGAGAATAATGGCAAAAAGACAAAGATAGATTAAGAATTGCCTAATCATGCTACTTTTAGAATATTGTAAATGAAACTAATATAAACAAAGAGAGTAAATAGTAAGAGTAGATATAGAATAAGAATTGACTCTCAACGTTATCTCTTGAATATTTTCTTTGAAAAAATATTTTTTCAAAGAATCAAATTTCTAAAAGTCTTTAAAAGATGGCGTTGATGTTCAATTCTTATTATTTAAGAAATGATGTTAACAAATTCTTTTATTTATTTTTTAGTCTTTTTTTAAATATTTGTTTTAGTTTAAAATTTGTTTTTTTAAACATTTGTTTTAAATTCTTCTATCATATTTCAGTATTAAATATTTTCTGAATTCTGTTTAAATATTTTTATATATTTATATAATAAATTAAGTATTAAATATTTTAATCTTTTTAAATTTGATTCTTTTGTTTTAAATATTCACTTCTATATTTTCTAGTTTATATTTTCTAGTTTTTCTAATTTAAATAATTTTTATTAAAAATTAATTTTAATTTAATTATATTTATAATCAACGAATCTTTGATTATACAAATATATTAAAATAGAATATATTATATTTCAATTTTCGTGCCATTAAAATGAATAGCAAACTACCCCATTATTCCAGCCAATCAGAAAATTGTTAAGATTTAACAATGGAATGAATCATTGAGCATCATTGTGTGTATAGAGTAAAAAATTAGATAAAAAATTAGATAAAAAATTAATAGAGTAAAAGTAAAAAATTTAATTATTATAGATATTTTATTTTTATTTTTTTTTTTTTGATCGGAATTTGATTTATTAAATATCCATTTTTTGAACATATAAAATTAGAAAGCAAGTACAGATAAGATAAAGATAATAAATAATGAAAAAAAAATAGAAATAGAATAAAAAAGGAAATTAGCATTTAGAATGCCAAATGAACCGAAACATATAAACATATAAGAAAAAGAAATAAAAAAGATATAGATAAGATAAAAATTAAATCTGAATACTATCTTTTGAAAACCAAAAATATTTTTTTAAAGAAATATTTTTCTAAAAATACTGAAAAGATGGCAATAATATTTATTCTAGTTCTTATTCTACCTTATCTTTGGAAAAAATCTCTTATGATTCAATCATTTTTAATTTATAATTCTTGACTTTTATGTTTATTTATTACTTATTTATTACAATGTAAAATTTTTATATTGCAATTCAGATTCAATTATGTCATTTTTTATATATATATTTTTTCTAATTCAGTTAATATTTATGCTAATTTTTTTTTATATTTTAATTTTTTTTAATTTTTAAATTAAATAATTTTTCTATACTGTGATTCTTTTTAGTTTATAAGAAATAATAGATAATTTTTATGTTATATTCTTCCTTTATATGTGGCAATTTTATTTGTTATTTGTTAGATTTAATTAATTGTTATGTTGAATTTCATTTTTATGCATGTTTTTCCTATCTAATTCAATTTAATATTTATGTTAAATTGTTTTTTTGATCTTTTAATTCTTTTAGATTTTTTCAATCTTGAAGTTAAATTTTTATTTTTATATTTCAAACTTTTTAAATTTATACTTATATTTATATTATATATTATAGATTATATTATTTTTATGTTACATTTCTTTTTGTATTTTTACATTTATTCATTATTTATATGTTATAATCTTAAATTTTTTTCTTATGTTGCAGCTTTGTTAGATTTAGTAAAAATATTATATTGTTTTTTTTTATGTATATTTTTTCTAATTCAATTTAACATTTGTATTATATATATTTTTAATGTTTTAATTTTTTTAAATTTCTTTTAACTTTGAGATTAAATTTTTCTATGTTTCAATCCTTTTTTATTTTATAGTAATTCATTTTTATATTATATTTTCTTCTTATATTTGTATATTTATTCATTATTTATATATTATAATATTCAATTTTCTTATATGTTGTAACTTTATTAAATTTAGTTGCTTTGTTTAAATGCTTTTCCTGATTTAAATAATATTTCAATTAAATTCTTTTTTTATATTTTAATTCTTTTAAATTTTTTAATTTTGAGGTTAAATTTTTCTTTTATATTTCAATTTTTTTTACTTCATAATAGTTAACTTCTTATTCTATATTCTTTCTTGTTTCATTTATTATTTATATATTACAATTAAATTTAAATTTTCAATTTTAAATTAAATTTTTTTCTTATATATTGCAGCTTTGTTAGATTTACTTACTTAAATGTTATTTTATTTCCTTTATATATTTATTTTTATAGTTCAATCAATATATATGCTAAATTCATTTTATATTCTTTAAATTTTTTAAATTTGTTTGACTTTTATATATTTTTCTTTTATATTTCAATTCCGTTGATCTTAATATAAAATATCTTATTTACATTTCAATTTTTTCTAATTTCTTTAAATTTCATGTTAAATAAATATGCTGTATTTTTTTCAGATTTAGTTAATTGTTGTATAAATATTCTTTTGTTTTTAGTTTTGTTTCTTTTAGTCCTTTCTTTTGTTGATTTTTATGTTGACATTGCTTTCTTTTATTTTTTTAATTTAATTTGTTAAATTTATTTATTTTTAAATTCAACTCTTGTGTTTCAGTTATATTAAATTCAGTTACTTTTATATTATGTTTCTTTTTTTATTTTGTCAATTTTGAATTTATTTCAATTTTTTGTTAAATTTTTTTTTGTCTTTTACTTTTATTTAAATTTAAATAATCTTTTTATTGAACTCCTTTTTTGTATTATTATCTTAGTTAAATTAATAATTTTACTAATAATAAACTTTTTATTTTTCCAATAAATATATATTTATAAGATTCCAATCTTACAAGCAACAAATTAACATATTTTATATTTATATTTATATTTGAATTTTTCGCGCGATTTTTTAATGAAAAAATAAATGTCAAGAGTCAGCCAATCAGAACGTCGCTTAATTCGTGGCGCGAGTCGAATCAGTGCGCATCACACTGCGCATCACATTGCGCATGGCGTCAGTCTATAGTTGAAAATTGTGTGGAGTGGACGTATCGTCGCAAATTCGGATTATTCCGTAAGTTATTTTACTCTTATTATTACGAGATTTATCAATTATTGCTAATTTTAGTTTTTAAATAATCCATTCAATGTCATGAAAACGAAATTAATTAGTTTTTCATGTTTTTTTGTATCTTTTCTTTCGATTGTTCATTTTACGTCTGTTGCGTCATTAACGTCTCGTATCGAAATATTTCGAAACAAAATTTGAAATGGTATATTGGTTTTTTAAAATATAATTTTAATTATGTAGGTTTATTTTACGTTCTTGATCTTTATTTTTTATTATATTTATGTCGTATATTAAAATGAAAGAAATTTTTTACAGTTCGTTCATTCGTCTATTCATTTCGCGAAATAGTATTATTCGAGTGTCGCATATTTTTTCGAATGTATATATATGTTATCATGTATATGATGTCTCACATGTATTTATTGTTTACTTTTTTTGGTCGAGGCTAGAAACATTCCTTATAATATAATTGTTATGATTGTATTTCCAAGAAATTGGATTCGTGTTCAAACATATTTTGGCTTGTCGAAATGTCGAGCGTATGCCCCTCTCCATATTGTTAATCGATGCGCGAAATCGAAGCGCAAAGTGACATTATTCGTCGTGACGATTAGACGTTTGAAATTTTCTCGAGACGTGTGTTCTGTTTAGTGCGTAATATTTTAATACTATTTTTCTTTTATCATTTGTGCGTTTTTATTTAATCAATAAATCTTTGCTCAATATTTTAAAAAACATTATTAGAATTGATAATTCTTTGACAATTAAAAATCATTTTGTGTTCATTTCTCATTCTTCGTATTATTGAAGTGTCGAATTTAATAAGATAGCTTATATCTTGTGAGTTTTTATTTTGTGATTTGATTATTGTGATACATTATTAACATAATCTAATTTCATACATTTTATTCAATTGATTTATTTAGAAGTTTTAATTTTTTTCTGTGCAGGTTTAATTGGTAGCGTTATGGCGGGAAATGGTAGGTCTCGAAGGCGGGAAAGAATCCAATATGGACGCCTTTCTTGATGTGGTAAAATTTTATATTTCGTATGTATAAATTTTTATTCTGTTTTATAGGATTATTAATGATTGTTGTTAAGCAATTCATAATAAAATTACGTTTTAGTTAAAAGAAAGTGAAAAAATTAGAAATTTATTATGATTTATCATTAAAAATTAAATTTTGATATCTGATAACAAACATTTTATTAAATTTCAGATATTCATAAGTAATTATTAATATTTTTATACATAATTCATAATTTAGTTAAAGTAGAAAAGCAATATTTTCAGAACAAATGTACGATAGAAAAAAGAAGAAAAATATCAAAAAGATATTGTTTCTTTTTTTATCCCTCTCCCACCCCACTAATTTAATGTTATTTTCAGAAAATATTTGTGACCGCGCGCAATGCGGTTAATAGAATCAGTGTTTGCTTCGTCATAGTATTTTTAATATTTTTTAGAGCACATTAGCTCTGATTAAATTTAATTAGAATAATCAAACGCGAAAGTAGAATCAGTGTTTGTTCGCCGATTATAATTTATACGGACGCGTTATTAGTTTCTTATTTTTATTTTTTTCTTTTTATAAATATTCGTTTTCGGTATAGAATAGAGTCAGTGCTCCTCTCAAGAGAATACGGCGATCATCCATCACGCGAAGAGGTAAGAGAAATCATTGGATTCTCATTTCTTTAGATTTTAATCTTTTATATTAGAATTTCATATTTTTATTATTATTAAAATTTATTAGAAACTTAATTTTTTGTATTAAACTATTTGTTTTATTAAAGCTTAAAGTTAAACATAGTTATATTTTTTACTATTCCAAGATTAAAAATAACGAATATTATATTTTTAAGAAAAAAATTACATAAAATATTTTATATTTTATTGCAGATGCTGATGAAAGTGTTTCTTGGACTTTAATCTTAAAAGAATATTTGTGACCACGCGCAATGTGGTTAAATAGAATCAGTGTTTGTTTCGAAACAATATTTTGAATATTTTTTAAAGTACAATTTTAGGTTTAATTAAATTTAATTATAATAATTATACGCGAAATTAGAATCAGTGCTTGTTCGCCGATTACAGAATATATACGAACGCGTTAATAGTTTCTTTTTTTTCTTTTTTTTTTTTTTTAATTTTGAATATTCGTTTTCGGTACAGGGTAGAATCAGTGCTTCTCTCAAGAAAATAAGGCGATCATCCATCACGCGAAGAGGTAATTATCTTTTTTTCTATTTAAATTTTTTATTCTTTTAAACAGAAATTAATCAGAATTTCAATACATATTATTATTACATATTGAAAATTTAATAGTTTCATATTTCAATTTCTTCGAATAACGAGAACCGTGTTTTAAATTGATGATGTTTTTGTCACAGATTTCTTCCATCTTCTCCTACCTGATGACAGCCTTCTTCTCGATGACTTCTAGAGCTACAACACAGTGAAGACGTTCGTCGCATCATATGGTGAGTCGCATGCTTTTTGGTTCCTCCGGTCATTCAATCATGTCGTAGGATAAAAGATCCGAATCGACACGGGTGACTGGTTGTATACGTAGAATTTTGCACGAGCACAATGACCGCGGATATTTTTTTTTATAATATCCGCGAGTAGTAACAATTATTTCTTTTGTGTTTTATTTATTAGTTCAGGCTAGGATCTTCTTACGCTTCGCGTTTTTGATTAATGATATTTAATAATTTTCTAATGTCAAAGTATATAATTGTATTATTGTATTAGTATAATACAATAATTAATTTGAATTTTTATAATTGAAAATTCTTCTTTTAAGAATTTTAAGTTATTTGATCATTAAGTTATTTGATTATATTATTGTGATATAATAATTTCATATATATATATATATTTACAACATCATCATAGACAATAAAGTTCAATTTTTTCGTATAAATATGAATTAAATTTTGTGTAAGAAGACATTTCGCGACAGGCAGATTTTAGAATCAGAGCAATAAATTTTGAATACTATTTTTGTGGCTTTGAAAATATGCTCTGATGAAGGAATCGCTTGAGGGTATTTCTATTAATATTTATGTTAAATTACAATGAATTCTAATTCTTTTTTAAATTCAATGTTGAGAATTATTATTAAAATATGTTCAAAATTTCAATAACTTGTTCAATTAATAAGATAAAATATAAAGTAGAGTCACAAATAATTTGAAATATATATTGAATATATTATATTGAAATATAATAAGAAATAATCAAATAAAAGTTAAATAATATTAGCCCGTTAGATACAAAATGGATATACTAATATATCTTTTTAGCTCAGGATTTTCAGGTTTAACCCTTTCCATGTTCATTGCCAGGAACTCACTCACGTGCCCAGGTGTTACTTGAGTGAGAGAGAGGCAATGGGTATGATGACCTAGTTCATAAGTTAATACAAATTTTTTAGCGACTGGCGATGCGATAGTGTATCGTGCACGACGTACTTTCCACATTATGTGTGTGTATGGTTAGGCTGTGGAATTGCGTCGTTTCAATTATTATTTCTTTCACTATTCAATCACAATTTACAATTATTTTTGCAATTACATTTGCAATTAAATATTGCGAATATATAATAAATAACAAGATTATTAATCTTTAGTCTCAAATTACAATAATGGTACAATTTTGATTCACAATAATGGTATCGTTTAGTCTAGTGACTAGTATTTTAATAGAAAATATTACATATTCATAAATATTCAGAATTAAAATGTAATAAATATAATAATATAAAATGTAATATAAAACGCGTTTTTGTCGCGTTTCACGCAATGGTCGCTAGCCATCGTCAGTCGATTTCAGGAAAATGGTACGTAAAGTTAGAGTGTGCGAGTAGTGTGCCAAGCCCGGGTGTCGGAGGCGTCCCGGGACGTTTTCCCTAGTGTAGGCTTTTGCGCCCGGGTGTTATGCGTGAGAATCGTGGAATGAGTGTGTTGGTATGCCTGTTTTGCCATTTTTTAAATATAGGGTTAGGTAGGATAGGTAGTATACTTCTGGTATGTCTGTTAATTATAAGTAGGTAGGGCCGGGCAGATTGTCACAGTCTCTGATCGGGTAGGCGCGTTTTCGCGTGACAATCTGTTTCAGGGAATAAAATTTGAGAAATCGAGGGTGAAGCTGAGACGAATGGAGGACAATGCCATTCATCTCTGGCTTTGCTCATCGATTTTTCGAATTTCGCGGTCGCGGCCGTGATTTGCTTTCGAAACGAACGTTGCGCTCGAGATTCTGTGCATGTACGGAGAATGATCATTGCGGTCGTTGGTCGTCCATGTGCACTTAGCTTCCGCGATTTAGTCCTTTTTTTTTTCTTTTTTTCTTTGATTTCCGATTAGTGAATCTCGAGCCTAGATTTAAGTTTCAGCGGGCATTGCGCCCGAAGGAGGAAGACCGAAGAGGCCCGACAAACTGTCACGAAGAGGGCTGCAACGAATGGCTTCTCATCTTTTGGATCTTGTCTGGATTCAAAGAATGGGAAGTCATTGTTACTACTTTGTCATTGTGCTCGTTTTAGTAATATTTAGTAATATATGTTGTATCGTCTTGGCCAATTTGCATGCTGGCCCATCATTTATCCAGTCATCATGGGCAAATCGCGGTTTTGCATTAGTGTTGCGATTGATTAATAACGGGTTGAATTAGAGTTGCGATAAAAAGATCGCGTTTCCTATAGCGTTGCGTTGAAAAGAATATCGCGGTTGTTTTTAATTACTTTCATAATGAATTAGTATATTTTTTATTGTTTTTTTTCTTAATATAAATTTGAATTTATTATATATTTATGATATCGATTTATGATATCGTGATATTTCAAATAGCATTTCAGATTTATAGAATAATAGTATTAAATTCATTTGAAGAATTGTTGCGTTGATAATAAATGATCGCGTTTTTTATAGTAGTGTTGCGTTGATGAATGATCGCGTTTTTTATAGTAGTGTTGCGTTGATAAATGATCGCGTTTTTTATAGTAGTGTTGCGTTCATTTGTCCAAATTGCCCATATTTCTTCCACTTGGATTGTGGGAGTACGTTCCAGCTCCTGAATCACCTATTACAGTCAAAAAGGCTGTACTAAGGGTGATTGTACGACGGCAGTCTCTGACTATGGCTGCAATCTTCCGCTATTAGTGTTGCGTTTATAATAAAATACGAGTGCATGAATTAGTTTATCAGAGTTCCGTATATGTTTTCGAGAATTTTATACATATATATATATATATATTTTTTTTTTTATTTTTTCTTTATTGATACAAAATTGCATTGGAAGTATAATAAAGCACTCTTCGCGTTTTCTTTTGAGATTTTAGTATATTAGTGTTGCGAAATAAAAACGAAATTCCACTCACGGTTTGTTCGGGTTCACATTGAGTGGATAATTATTTTGGTAACCCTTCTGGTTACCTTTTCGTCGTTTTTCTCTTTTCAGCGCCCCTTATTAAGAACATTATTAAGAACATTTGTTGTTGAAAATATTGTTAAAAAATGTATTTCTTTCTTATCAATAAATATATTTCATTTAAAAACATGAATTGCTTAATAACATTTTGATTTTTTTTCAATTAATATTTATTTTCTCTTTATATTATTTTTTAGTTACTAATCCAGTAATTGAGTTTGTTACAGGTATGAATTGAAGAAAATGAACAGGAATGAATAGATACGAAATAATGTGTGATCCTCATTTGCTAGAAAATAATTACCTTTGTTATTGAGCTTCGCTAATACTACTCTGTTGTATAGTTTGTTTCAGATATCCTCTTCAACGGAATGGATTACATCTTATCATCAGATAAATATTCTAATTTTTAAATTAGGTAGGGATTAGGTAGATTATAAAAAACATAGGATTTATAAACGGTGTTTTATTCTTCTTTTTATTAAAAAAGGCAGTCTCGCCTTTCCTCCATTTCGTTTTCCAAACCAATATTTCCTATTTTTCAAGGCAATATGATCATCCTGCCATCCTTAACTTCCTCGTTATAAGCATATACTTGATACTTGATAGCTACGTGACTTTGTTCATTAGCTATCGAGTATAGTTATATGATATATCCTGATTTGCATTTTCCTCTTGCCACATGTGGTTTATCTCGTATCAATTTTTTTGAAAATTGTATGTGTCAGTGTAAATGTAGATATGGTTATTAAGAGAATTTGTTAAATTTTCAATAAACAGAGTTGCAAACAAAATGTTTAATTTTTATATAGGTAGGAAAAAGGACTTTTCAGAATAACTAAAATGTTAATGTTAAAACTTTTAATTTAAGTTTGTTTCAGGATTCTTTACAGGAGCAAAAGATTTTGATTGAAGAATGATGTTGATTAAAGAATAAAGAGAAAAAGTAGTGTATTGTAGAAAAGTAGATATTGTAGATATGTAGATGGGTATAGTGCTTTCTGGGAAGCTTATTTTGCTTATTTTTTTTTTCTTTTTTTTGCCCGCGCTTTTTTACTATCAATCATTTTTCATTTTCACGTTGATGGAAATGTAAAATATTGATAGAAAGTCTCTTGATTTAAATTTTATTTTCAGGTTTAGTCTTCCGCGTCGGATTTTTTTTTTTTAAGCTCCTTTTGTTGCTCGTGTTGCACAACGAACAAACGTTTGAAGGTTTTGCAAACATAATTTTTTATTGATATCTAATTTTTCATGTTCAAATAATATTTTACGTACAAATGCTTGTCTTAACGGAACGGATGCTCGCGCATATAAGTAGAGATACGGAATTAGCGCCATCTTTCGAGTGCCGAAACACATAGACAAAGAGAAAAAATAGTACGAGAAGGATAGAGATAAGGTAAGAATTGAACATGTGCACCATCTCTTTAAAGAAGTATCTTTCTCAAGACATTGAAAAGATGGCAGCAGTACTTAATTCTTATTCTCTTTGGAGAAAAATCTTCTTCTATGATTGAATCATTTTTATTTTAGAATTGTTGACTTTTGTGGTACATTCCCTTTTTATGTTTCTATATTTATTTATTATTTATTTACTATAATATAAAATTTTTATGTTGTTTTAGATTTAAGTAATTTTTATGTTTTCATTTTTTTTTATTTTCTTAAATTTTAGATTAAATAATTCTTCTATGCTGAAATTGTTTCTATTCCTTTAATAAATGAAAAATGATTGAGTTTTATGTTACATTCCTTTCTTATATTTGTATATTTATTTATTTTTTGTGTACTTTCTTTTTATGTTTATGTATTCTTTTTATGTATTCATTATTTGTGTATCACAAGGTTAAATTAAATGTTTTTCTTATATGTTGCAATTTATTAGATTTAATTAATTATTATGCTGCAAAATATAAAAAAATAAAATGTTGCAATATATATATATATATAAGCAATGAATAAATATAAAAACATAAAAAAAGAATATAAAAATAAATAATCATATATATAATAATTAAAATTATGTTTTTTTTTAATACAACTAGCCCTTATGTTAAATTTTTTTTTTTTTTTTGATCTTATAGATTTATAAATATAGATTTTTTCTCTACTTTGAGATTAAATTCTTTTTTTATGTTTCAATTCTTTTCTATTTTATAGTAGTTAACCTTTATGTTATATTCTCTTCTTATATTCTTATATTTGTACATTACTTACATATATTCTTTTAACATTATATTCTTTTATATGTTGCAACATAAATAATTAATAATTTAAATGTAACAATGCTACAATATACAAAAAAAGGAATTTCACATTGTGAGATTATAAATAATGAATAAAACATAAAAAAAGAATATAAGAGTTAACTATTTATGAAGCAGAATAAGTGAAAGATAGAAGAAGAATTTAACCTGAAAGTTAAAAAAGAAAATGTAAAGGAACTATAACATAACAAGAGGATTTAATAGAAATATTACATAAATTAGGAAAAACATTTACAAAAAAGAATAAAATTCAACAAATTTAAAATGATAAATTCTTTTCTTAATCTAATTTTTCTTAATTCAATTAATACTTATGTTGAATTCCTTCTTTAGTATTTTTACATTTTTTTACATTTTCAGATTTAGATTTGTTTTAGTTTTGATATTAAATTTTTTTCTTAAATTTCAAGTTCATTTTTATTTTGTAATAGTTAACTCTTATGTTATTATATTTGTTCATTGCTTTTATATATATTGCAAGATTTTATCCTTTTATATGTTGCTACATAATTAAAAAATTAATTGAGTTTAACAAATATGCAACATATAAAAGAAGAAATTTTCAGCATTATGTCATATAATAAATAAATATTAAAACTTAAAAAGAGAATATAATATAAGTGAAATAACATTGAAAGATAGGAGAAGAATTTAATGAAAGTTTGATAAAATCTGAAGGAAATATAACATAAAAAAAGGATTGAATAGAAATATTAATAAAATCTAACAATAATAATATTAAATTATGAAAGACATTTAAAACAGAACAACTAAATTTAGCAAATTTGTTGTTAAATTTTTTGTATCATATATATTTTTTTTTTCAAATTCAATTGACATTAAGATGAAATTCTTTCTTTGTTCTTCTTTTAGATTTTTAAATTTAGATTTTTATTCAACTTTGTGGTAGAAATCAAATTTTATTCTTATGTTTCAATACTTCTTTATTTTATAGTAGTTAGTTATTTATATTATATTCTCTTCATATGTTCTTATATATTTGTTCATTACTTATATATTGCAACATTATATTCTTTTGTATGTTGCAACATATAAATATAAATTAATAATTTAAATATAAGAATGCTTCAACATACAAAAAAAGATATTTAATATTATGAGATTATCATAAATAATGAATAAAACATAAAAAAAGAATATAATATAACAGTTACCTATTTATGAAGCAAAATAAGTATGAAAGATAGAAGAAGAATTTAACCTGAAAGTTAAAAAAAAATCTAAAGGAACTATAACATAACAGGAGGATTTAATAGAAATATTACATAAATTAGGAAAAACATTTACAAAAAAGAATAAAATTCAACAAATTTAAAATGATAAATTCTTTTCTTAATCTAATTTTTCTTAATTCAATTAATACTTATGTTAAATTCCTTCTTTAGTATTTTTACATTTTTTTACATTTTCAGATTTAGATTTGTTTTAGTTTTGATATTAAATTTTTTTCTTAAATTTCAAGTTCATTTTTATTTTGTAATAGTTAACTCTTATGTTATTATATTTGTTCATTGCTTTTATATATATTGCAAGATTTTATCCTTTTATATGTTGCTACATAATTAAAAAATTAATTGAGTTTAACAAATATGCAACATATAAGAGAAGAAATTTTCAGCATTATGTCATATAATAAATAAATATTAAAACTTAAAAAGAGAATATAATATAAGTGAAATAACATTGAAAGATAGGAGAAGAATTTAATGAAAGTTTGATAAAATCTGAAGGAAATATAACATAAAAAAAGGATTGAATAGAAATATTAATAAAATCTAACAATAATAATATTAAATTATGAAAGACATTTAAAACAGAACAACTAAATTTAGCAAATTTGTTGTTAAATTTTTTGTATTATATATATTTTTTTTTTCAAATTCAATTGACATTAAGATGAAATTCTTTCTTTGTTCTTCTTTTAGATTTTTAAATTTAGATTTTTATTCAACTTTGTGGTAGAAATCAAATTTTATTCTTATGTTTCAATACTTCTTTATTTTATAGTAGTTAGTTATTTATATTATATTCTCTTCATATGTTCTTATATATTTGTTCATTACTTATATATTGCAACATTATATTCTTTTGTATGTTGCAACATATAAATATAAATTAATAATTTAAATATAAGAATGCTTCAACATACAAAAAAAGATATTTAATATTATGAGATTATCATAAATAATGAATAAAACATAAAAAAAGAATATAATATAAGAGTTAACTATTTATGAAGCAGAATAAGTATGAAAGATAGAAGAAGAATTTAACCTGAAAGTTAAAAAAAAATCTAAAGGAACTATAACATAACAGGAGGATTTAATAGAAATATTACATAAATTAGGAAAAACATTTACAAAAAAGAATAAAATTCAACAAATTTAAAATGATAAATTCTTTTCTTAATCTAATTTTTCTTAATTCAATTAATACTTATGTTGAATTCCTTCTTTAGTATTTTTACATTTTTTTACATTTTCAGATTTAGATTTGTTTTAGTTTTGATATTAAATTTTTTTCTTAAATTTCAAGTTCATTTTTATTTTGTAATAGTTAACTCTTATGTTATTATATTTGTTCATTGCTTTTATATATATTGCAAGATTTTATCCTTTTATATGTTGCTACATAATTAAAAAATTAATTGAGTTTAACAAATATGCAACATATAAAAGAAGAAATTTTCAGCATTATGTCATATAATAAATAAATATTAAAACTTAAAAAGAGAATATAATGTAAGTGAAATAACATTGAAAGATAGGAGAAGAATTTAATGAAAGTTTGATAAAATCTGAAGGAAATATAACATAAAAAAAGGATT